>NC_071088.1:59485973-59822759 GCF_027358695.1 Spea bombifrons | reverse complement strand
ACCAAATTCCTAGCTAAATCACGTGATGTCTGTTAGTTCCCATGTATCGGATACCTAGACATGTCTGTCTTATCAAAAACCAGGGAAAAGCCCTCAGTTTCCTAAAGACATGTGGTGCAACACCTGTGGCTAAAATGCCTGGTAGCTTTATATGACTCACATTATATGACTCATGGAACTGGGGACAGTGATTTCGTTATTTGCAGTATTATACAATTTAGGGAACAAACTTGATTGCGGTGTTAAGGATGATATAACAGAACAGTATTTTCATATACATTTTCCTCTTCAAGTAAACTCATATTAGGAAAAATATAGAGAAATCCTTGCATAAATATGGAGCAAATAATTAGTTAAGTTTCTAGGGCTGCATGTGATTGTGTGTATACAATCTTGTATTGGTCTCAAGTTTGTGCTTAAACATAATTCTTAACCAGTTACCATAATCATTCAAGTAAACAGGATTCATATAGGGTATTGACTTGTTGGTATTTGATGGTTTTTTATTTTTCGCCCTGGTATTACAGCCTGTCTGTGCTTGTTCTGCAGAACAATTACTTTTATTTAGGACATGTACCGTTGTCTTCTTTGCAACGACGTACCACTCTTTGCAAATTCATAATAGCCAGCTTACATAACAGCTTCTATAATTTGGGAACTATCAAGTAGCAAAATAAAAGCAAAAAAAAGCATTGTGTTAAAATTGAGTTTCAGCCATAGGGCATGAGCATGTGGTCAGTTATGGAACAACCAAACCCATGAGAAGGAAGAAGTGGTAGGCATATCTTATAGTTATAGTCATGAATGTCGTAGTTTTGGCAACAGTGGGAAAATGGAATGATATGAGGGAGGATGCTGTTCATAAGAAAAGTTAACTATATAAATATGTAACAAAAATATATTTTACAGTACTTTCCTCAAGCACTGATTGCAACGGAAAAAAAACAAAAACAAGACATCAAACCAATCAGAACCATTTCTTGGTGATGCTACTCTATTAGCTCTGGTGGTCTATATCTTAAATATTTTGGGAACACATTTAGCTAAATGTACGTAGTTGCCGGTAAAGAACAAACCAATGATTCCTAATTAGTGAAAAACCATACCACCTTTAACTTTAGCTTAGAAAATTAGCTTAGATTAATAATTGATGACAATGATATGTGTTTGTTTAGTTTAGTTGGATGGGTGTTCAAGTCAACTGCTTACCTAGTGTTTAAATTCCATGCCATCTATCTACTTTTGCAATAAATGCAAATGGTTGTGAAATACTGTTGAATGACAAGGCTATGTAACCAGTGGTTATTTACAAAATAATCCTGCATGCAAAGCTTGGGGGAGAACAGGAGAAATGAATTGCTGCTAAATTATTAAAGTATTAAATTGATTAATCTGTACATGATAAATAAAATGCTTCTAGGGTATCAATGAAAAGTATTAAGACGGGATATAGCTGGATCTGTAACCTGTTTAAGACCCCTAGGTGACTAGTGTCACTCCATCCTAAATGAGTGAAGTAGTAGCTAGTCTTCAGCCTGAAGGAAAAATGTTTGCTTTTTAAGGATGTTAGGATGTACTATTAAAGTGTGAAAGAAATGGTTCAAACAACAGCTAGTACTTTTGTGGAGACAACATGGAGACAGAAAGGAGTCTCCAGGAGCCAGTGTAGTATACAAGGTAGCATGCAAAACTGCAAATCTTTTCTTTAGGATGAGAAATACCCTTATCATGAATGTGTTAAAGACACCTTCATTTATCAGGTTGTATCAGGGGAAAATATATATACTAATAATGGCACTACAACAGTGTAAAGCTAGGCACTTGGTTATCTAAAATGTTATCTCTAAATTTCCTGAAACCTCACAATCAGGGAGACTGTCTAGATGAGGAACTGCCTGGGGAAGGTTTCCATTTCCAGCACTTGGCTTTTCTGGGTATGATGGGGAAGTCAGTGAATAGTTGGGCTGGCCAGTCTGCAACAACAACATGTAGCAAAAGTGTGCTCCACTTGGGAGCTAGGCTTTCATTTTCTGATTTTGTTTTGGGGATATCTGTTGTGTTCACTTGTAAATAAAAGCACAGTTCATCAAAATACTGCTGTTCGTGAGCCTTATTGTCCTAGAAAGTTTTGTTTATAACCATGCTTAAAAGTGACTATTATGATGCTTGGTTAACAGGGTTTTGTCACAATATATTTCCCTGTAGTGATATATTTTTATGTCAAAAATTGCCATTAATATGACCTGTCCTATATGCATTTGGGGCAATGTGTGTGGTGGGCAATAAAGTATCCAAAGACATGTACCCAGTGCATTTGGTAAATTAGATTTAGGTTTCATTTACAGTGGAATTCCCCATTTGCCCCAGGCATTTCATGGGAATTGCATATGACTTCTGTGTCAGATGAAAATGTCTTTGTCAGGTGGTTTGCAAAATTATTTTTACAAATGATTAGTCTGCCTAAGATGTGGCAAATGCTTACATTTTTACAATTTCTAACTAGGGCTTTTTCCTTAGACTGCCCCTTTTTAGGAGGAACAATTTTGTTCTATGTTTAAGAACCACAGGAACTGGGAAAGTTGTGGTCATTATTATCATCTTTTTTTTTTTACTGTTACACTTTTTGTGATTGTGGCTTTTGTTTTATACTGCAAATTATTATTCTGAGAGTCAAAAGCACATATAGTAACTTGTCTATTCATTTGTTATTAAAATCTAATTATTGCAAAACCCTACGAACAGGTGATTTAAAATGAAATGATTCACCTATACTATCTAAAGTGTGGTGCTTAATGCATACATCCCAACAGTCTTAGTTTTTGGGCACTATCCAGCTTTCACTGGTAGCTGCCCTACTGCCACATTAGGAGATCCTCTGACCACTAAGGTCTGTGCTATAGTAGTTTAGACCTCCATTGTTGTTCCTGCTTTGATTCCGTGCGATGCTAGTGTTACAAGGTGACTATTCAGGTAAGGTGGGCGGGTGACCATGCCTCCCAACCTTACTGCTTCTGGATTTGTCATGTCCCTCTCCGCCACAACCTTCACTTGGACCCAATTTGGACACCTAAAATATTGCTGTGTTATGCTATGTTAATCATCTGCCCTAACCTTTGTAGTATGTATTAGAATTGTGCATTCGGATTTATACAAATTGCAAATTGAAAAGCGAATCATAGGAAGCCTTGAAAACAAAGCAAAAAGCTCAGCATTTTCATCCAAAATTCACACTCTATCACTATCACTCTCTCATACTCTAATTCTCGTTTACTCTTTCACATTTCCCTACCTTCTCTGTCAACCACTTCCATTTCTGTTGACCGCTTCCAAATTGCCTATCATCTCCCTTCTTTTCTCTATTCTGTCTTCAATTCTTAATCTTTATTTCTCATCTGCATCACCCCGCGGCAACTTCTGCCAAAATTGCACAGCACTGCAGTAACGTCTTCCCGATCCTCCAATTGGGGAATAGGACGTTCACATGAGGGCAAACCAACAAAATAATCCAAATTGTTTTGGGTCATTTGCACATGTCTAGTATGTATCCCAAGCCCTCCATCAATTAACTTGCACACTGGGTCAAGAAGACGGTGATGCTTGTTTAGAGTAAAAGAATAAAAGAGAGTTAAATGTTAGCATGGTTAGATACTTGGTTACCTAAGATGCTTGATCTTCAGTGTCAGAATCCTTGTATCTTGCATTTCACACACACTTTGCACTGAAACTACACATTATTAAGTATATCTCACCAACTCATTCGCAAATAAATTGAGTTAAGTACAAATTTCTTGAAAATAGTATACAAATGAAACTGCTGTTTGTAGTCTATATATACTTGTTGGCTGTATTTGTGAGCTATATATTAATCTGCACTGATGTGGCACAGATAAATAATATTAAATTTAGGCACTAATAAGGAGTTATTCCTTTATATGAATATATCCCAGTATTATATTATATTATTATGACTTGTGTTTATTCTGCATTCTTGTTTTTTTCACAGAAACTGAACACTGTGATTGTGTGTCTGGTCCTGACTGGGCCTATTTTCAGGTAGGGGCCTGGAGCTGCAGCTCCATCGGCCCTTACGTTAATCCGGCCCTGGATGTATGTGCATGTGTTTGTGTATATGTGATCATTGATGTGTAATTGTGTGTGTGTGAGTATAGATGTATAATTGTGTGTGAGCATGCATGCGTACTTGTGTGTGTGAGAATGGATCATGGTAAAGCGTGCACTCAGCAACTGGTACTCATGCTTGAATTTATGCCACACATCAAAGACCCATATCAACTTCAACCTTAATCCAAAAAAAGCATATGTTAACAATTGCTAAGAAATAATTTTGTTATATTGATTCAAAGAGCGTTGATCATAACAAAATCTTTCTTTTTATAATCTACATGCAAAGCCTTCCTGTTTCTGTGTCACTAAGGTATGTGACCCAATCACCAGTAACCTATTCCCTGGGCTTTTTTCTATGATCTACAAACCAAACCTTTCTAAAATTTAACAGCCATGAAGACTTTTAAAAATACATACTTTGTGTCTATTCATGGAACCCTTAACCAGGGGATCATACTGATGGAAGTGACCTCCACAGAGGATGCAATGGGGCTCAGAAGGAAGGAGCAAGGTACACTATATGGGCAAAAGTGTTTAAACACATGACCATTACACCAACAGGGACTCTTATAACATTGCATTCTAAATACATAGACATTAATATGTAGTTGGTCCCCCTTTGTAGCTATAACAACTTCTACTCTTCTGGGAAGGCTATCTACAAGATATTGGAGTGCTTCTGTGGGAAGACTTGCCCATTAATCCAGTAGATCAAGGTCAGCCACTGATGTTGGACAAGAAGGCCAGGTTCACTTGCTTCTATTCCTAAATGCTTTCCATTTCCAATAATACCAAATATGGTTGAACGTGGAATATCTAGCAGGGATGCAATTTCATGAGCTTTTCTTCCCCAATATAATTATCTTTGTGTACTAATGGCTGTTCAATAGTGTAGACACAGCTCCCTGAAGCACATCTGCACACGGCCTTAGTATATATGTAATTATGGGGAAACAGCTTATTATAGGGAAAAAGCTTATTGATCCAAGGAGAAATCTTACTGCCATTTTGGGGTCAAGAAGGAATTTTTCCCTGGTTAGTGCAAAATTGGATAGAGCCAAAGAGGGGGTTTTTGCCTTCTTTTGGATCAACAGCAACAAATTAACAGATATAGGAGCCTATATAACTATGTAACGTCACCACTGATACCCAACCAACTTAAAGCTGATAAAATTTGCCTGCCTGATATAGATCCTGCAAATGTATCTACATACCAATGATGTATGGTAGTGTTGGTGGGAACTTGGTGATATTATCTGCACCATAATCACTAGGTAGAGGTAAATTATTCTATGTGGGTTGAGCAGAGTAGGCACAACTTTGGGGCAGTAGGTGTGGTAACAGTTTTGAAGAGAATGCGTTATTTAAAACATGTGACTATTTCATGCCCTCCAACTGTCCCAATTTGGGGACTCTGTCCCGCCTATCCCTACCTCTGTCACGCTTTGCAGGGCGGAGGAAGGGTGAGGCGAGAGTGGTACTCACCTCGGGTGCAGGACTAGTTGGGAGATCCCAATCTCCCTCAAGTCGGCTCAAGATTACGGAGTGAGAGGTCTGTGACTTCAGACCTCCTTTACTGCTCCCTAATCACTACGCACCTGCAAATAATGCAGAGTGTGGGGATATGACGTCATACCCCACACTCGGCATCAATAGCTGGCGTGTAGTCATGAGGGAGCAG
Source organism: Spea bombifrons (assembly GCF_027358695.1). Taxonomy (NCBI): domain Eukaryota; kingdom Metazoa; phylum Chordata; class Amphibia; order Anura; family Pelobatidae; genus Spea; species Spea bombifrons. The sequence continues at coordinate 59,816,953 of NC_071088.1, read as the reverse complement.
TAAGTGACTGAAGTGATAGACCTCGCGCTCTCACCACAGGATAGAGGAAGAAAGATAAAGAATGGAGGAAGAGGTAAGAGATGGAGAGAAAGGGGTGTAAGGGCAGTGAATGTATGTATGTATGTGTGTGTTTGTAAGCTCATGTGTGTATGGGCAGGTGTGTGTAAGAGCAGTATAGGTATTTTGAAGCTGGTGTGTGAGAGCAGTGTATGTGTTTATGTGTGTGTAAAGGCAGGTGTGTGTAAGGGGTGTAAAGGCAGGTGTGTGTAAGGGGTGTAAGGGCAGTGTATGTATGTATGTATGTGTGTGTTTGTAAGCTCGTGTGTGTGTATGGGCAGGTGTGTGTAAGAGCAGTATAGGTATTTGGAAGCTGGTGTGTAAGAGCAGTGTATGTGTTTATGTGTGTGTAAGGGCAGTGTATGTGTATATGTGTGTGTAAGGGCAGTGCACGTGTATATGTGTGTGTAAATGCAGGTGTGTATAAGGGCAGTGTATGTGTATATATGTGTGTGTGAGGGCAGTGTATGTGTATATGTGTGTGTAAGGGCAGAGCACGTGTATATGTGTGTAAATGCAGGTGTGTGTAAGGGGTGTAAGGGCAGTGTATGTATGTATGTATGTATGTGTGTGTTTGTAAGCTCGTGTGTGTGTATGGGCAGGTGTGTGTAAGAGCAGTATAGGTATTTGGAAGCTGGTGTGTAAGAGCAGTGTATGTGTTTATGTGTGTGTAAGGGCAGTGTATGTGTATATGTGTGTGTAAGGGCAGTGCACGTGTATACGTGTGTGTAAATGCAGGTGTGTATAAGGGCAGTGTATGTGTATATATGTGTGTGTGAGGGCAGTGTATGTGTATATGTGTGTTTATGGGCAGGTGTGTGTAAAGGCAGTGTGTAAGGGTCCTGGGAGGGAGGCTAATATTAGCCTTTTTTTAAATTAGCATCATGGAAGCAGTATGTCTGGCTGAGCCTCATGTGAACTGTAGTTAACAGCAGATCATGGGAAGTGCAGTTAACAGCTGCAGATGCTAGCTGTGAATTACAATTCCCATGCTGTCTACCAATGGTGGACACATGGCTGGCTGAGCATCATGGGAATTGTAATTCACAGCTTACATCTACTGTAAACTGCATTTCCCATGATGCTCAGCCAACATCATGACAGTAGTATGTCTGACTGAGCCTCATAGTTATTTTTAATATGCATGACTGTGCTGACAAAAATGAAGCGTGTTTTAAGTGGCGCTGCAAGCTCGACATTGTAAAGTACAATTGCTTGTATTGTTGAGTTCCGCGAGAGAGATTAAAAAAAAGTGACCCTCTTTCACATTTTGAAATGTTGGGAGGTATGCTTTTTTGCATAACTGTTCCCTGCTTTTCACAAAGAGAGAACTTTTAATAAAATTGTCTAAACAATACATATCTACAACCTTTAGCCCTTACAGGAAACTGTGTGATTTTGCACAGGGAATCTCTAACTTATTTATATCTGTGAAAAGGCACATCTTTATTTCCTTTACTGTAACTCTGTACAGAACACTGGAGACAAGAGATGGTCAAATGACCTTAACATAACATTTAGCTCTGTAGGGAAAACGTACAGTTCATCTTGTAGGAATTTCCAAAACATTGTGACATATTGATTTCACAAGCTACTGAACTTCCATAATAATATATCACCCAAAAACTAATATGATAATTTCCATCATTTTTTAATTTGTCGCACACAGGCGCATCTATATGTATATTATACCCATAGATATACTAGTGCCTTTGTATTTGAGTAGACAACCTAGTGTCCTATACAGCCCCACAAATGAAGAATGCATAATAAAGTTTTTTAACGCCTTAAGGACCCTGTTTTTTTGTACCTTTTGTACCCTTTTTGGACCGAGGCTGTGTTTTACCTTTTGTACCATTGGGACCGAGACTTTTGCGGTGCTCGTATTTAGATGTAATTTTCTCCTCACTCATTTAGTGTACCCACACAAGTTATATATTGTTTTTTTCAGGACAAGAAGGGCTTTCTTCAGATACAATCTGATCATATTATCTAATTTCCTATAAAAAATAATAAAATATGATGAAAAAAAATCTGACTTTTACCCGAAAAATCTTTTACTCATCCAAAAAAGCTAATGAAAAAAAACTGCTAAATAGATTCTACTATTTGTCCTGAGTTTATAAATACCCTATATTTTTATGTTTTTTTTTTGCTTTTTTCTGCAAGTTATTGGGCAATAAGCAGGGCCGGCCCGACAATGGAGCCGAGTGGAGCAACCGCTCCAGGCGGCACTTTTGAAGGGGCGGCACTTCGCCGCCCCAAGCCATTTTATTTATTTTTTTTAAGCGAAAGAGAGAGAAAGAGGCGCCAAGTGGTTTTCAGTACCTGCTCGGCACCCTCTCTCTCTCCTCTGCGGCGAGTCTCCCTGTTCGGTCTCGGTGCCGGCTTGTAATGCTGAGTGCCGGAAGATTTCCGGCGCTCAGCATTACAAGCCGGCACCGAGACCGAAAAGGGAGACTCGCCACAGGACTGCTGAAAGGTAAGTACAAGGGGGGGGGGCGGAGGGAGAGGAAGAGTAGATAAGGGGAGGGGCAGCATTTTAAAATTCGCCCTAGGCGGCATTTGGCCGGCCCTGGCAATAAGTACAAGTAGCATTTTGCACATATAACTTTCCTCCAAAGTGTCAAAAACTACTTAATGTATGTGTCTTGGACCCTATAATCCAAAGGTATGATGGACTGTCCAGTGATACACTATCCCTTTCATCCTGTACCTGAATACACCCACTGACCATCCTGTGTGCACTTACCAGTTCACCCAAGCAGCAAGCCCTGACAAAAGAAACAATAAAAAATTAACCATTACAACAGCTTATAAACAGACAAACACGCTGCTCAAATCTCAGAACTTAATCAAAGTAGTAAAGAAAAGGAAATGACAAATGGTTTCCAAAGTGATTCGCCATTGACTACAGCATGGATAACAAAACTGCATGAACACTGGACTCCTGAGGACCAACACACAAAAAAATATCAAGGTAACAATGAAATCCCACATTCTGTCTGCATAACCTATACACGAAAGAAACTGAAGGTTTCAAAGTAAAAACACAACATTGAATACCCAAAAGGCACGTTTCTACATAAACCTAACCAACAACCCAACAGGTGGAAACCCAAAGGATGGACAGGCAATAGCCTAAAACATACTCAATGTCAACCTTGGCCAACAAAGCACCCTGACCAAATTGACCCATCCTAAATCCTCATCAAAAAACATTTATGAAACTCTGCAAAGGTCTTGATCAATTCCACCATTGACTAAAAAAACAAGTGATGTATTAATCAGATCTTTCTGGGACCACTGAAAAATTAAAACACGTGTAATGAATAAAAATTTACAAACAACATGCCAAATGTTGAGCCACTTAAAAAGAACCCACAGCTTTGTTGAACGCTTCCCGAATAAAAAAAAAAATATATACAAATAAAATATAGGCATAAAGAAGGTGCTACAAAATAATGATAATAAAAAAAACACATTAAAACAAGTAAATACATAATGTGACACTGTAAACCCCGGGGAGATGCTTAGTTTGGCATTTTGGTACAGGTGCTATACAGATCATAAAAAAAATGGGTCCCTGGGGTGGAGCAATTGGAGAACAGGGTGGACCAATGCTCCATTCCGTTATACAACATTAAACTAAAACAATGGTGGTCACTCCCTGGTTGCAGATCTTGACTGTCTGCCAGAGATAATCCCCTCAGCAAGTGATGGGATGACATACTGCTGGGGGACTAGCCACAGAAGTCTTTACAAAGTCAGGGCCATAGTAAATAGGGAGGAGGCTGGCTTTCAGGCCTCCCCAGTGGCCCCAGTGATGGAGGGTTCCGTCACAATCAGTTGGTTCGATTAGTGAACATACCAGACTAATATATACTGTCAGAAACACTTTATATATATATATATATATCTACATATAAAACAATCATAATAGTGTTAAGGGAACAAAAATATTCAGTACGCTATAAAAAGTATATTTGGATATCACACTACTCACTATTAAGACTTACTATGACTCTATTATTAACCATACACTACAGCGCCAAACTGAAGTGGTTAATAGGAAAGTTATTAATATCAATGCCTTCAAAACAAAAGGAGGTATCAGCCATATACATTTGGCTATGTCAAATGTCTCTCAAATGTTCACCGATTCTCTCCTTTAATTGTCTGGTTGTATGGCCTTTGTATTGGGACCTACACTTCCTGCACTCAATCGAATAAATTACATGATGGGAAAAACAGGTTGCATAATCCTTTAGTGTGTATCTCTTATTTGTAATAGAAGAAATTAACTACCTCCCTAAAAACAATTTGGCAACATTTGCAGATGTTATGCCTGCACGCAGTTGATATGGACTGTATTTTGGGTCTTTTATCTTGCACCAGACTAGGGGAAAGAATGTTGCCTGAAGTTTTAGCTCTGAGGGAAACAAATTTACCCATTTTTAGACATCACTTCTGTTAACTTAGAATTTGTAACAGGAGGGTATTGCTGCATATGTCCTTTAAAATGGAATCAGCCTATAACATCATGTCCAAAACAGTTACTGTATTAACATGAACAAGTGGATTTAAAATTAAGATTGTTATACAAATAATTTAAGAAGTCATTAATCTCATATCTACCTTCAACCCAAATGCAGATAAGGTCATCAATATAACGACGATAGCAGATAATGCTAATGCAAATGGCACACCTTCCCTAAAAAATATGAACACTTGCCCTTGTAGTCACACGGTTACTTGCCCTTAGACACACTTGCCCTAACATGCACACTTTCAAAATACAAACAAAGTCCCTCTTCTCATTAGCCCTTCCCAATTTTCTCTCTCTTCTTTCTCATTATCTTTCTTATTCTTTAACCATTCATATCTCTCATATCTGTGCCTTTCTATCATCTACCCCCTTTCTCACCATCTAGTACATTCATCCTGCAGAGTCAGCATCCACCTCCCCACAGAGAGACTGAATCAACACTTGGGATCCTGCCTCAACTCCCGGATGAGTCGGCACTCTGCGTTACCTCCTGTTCCTAGATAGTAATCAATATTAATCTAGGCTTTTTCTAGTGACACCTCTGGTCTGGCTTATTTTTCTGCTGGTGATCCCAGTTTGTCTCCTGGCCTAATTTATCAGCCTGATTCCCTGACCCAGGCTGGTCTTTGTCTCTGCTGCCTGAATCAAGTTACAACATTATTCCAGCAGCCCCTCTGGTCGCATTTTAAAGTCACTGTGCTTTCCACCATTCTACATTAGCCCTTCCCAATTTTCTCTCTCTTCTTTCTCATTATCTTTCTTATTCTTTAACCATTCATATCTCTCATATCTGTGCCTTTCTATCATCTACCCCCTTTCTCACCATCTAGTACATTCATCCTGCCCCTTTTTCCTTCTTCAATCCTGTGGTAGGAGTATGAGGTCTGTTTCTTCATACCCTCTGCTTCTATGCTCCCTCCTAGTGCGTGTTCCTCCTGGGGGGGATCCGTATTCTCCCTAACTGACAATTTCCCAGGACATGTCCTTGGACACTGAAAGTATCAATACAAGCTTCCAAATCCAAGGGCTATCCCAGGAAAAACAGGAATGCTGCCAACTATACATTACTCTGGAAAAAGCTGTGTATGATCCACTGACTTTAGTTGAATATCATACTGATTATGGTTTTAAAAATTATAGTTTATATAATATTATATTTTAAATACTATGTACCTATAGATTATTAACGTTACTAAATTTAATTGGGGTGGAGGCAGTGGAAGGTGCACTTGTGGACTTGCCTTTGCATCTTTTCAATAAAGGTTCCATGTGTAAAATCACTTCTTCTTATCAAGTACACCTAAGGAAATAGTAGATCAAAAGAAATAAAGAACAGGCTATGAGGTTATACTAACCATAGTTCAAAAAATTGAAACTTTTCTAGTCTTCCCCCGTTTTGTCCCCAGTTTTTTTGTAGGCAGGCTTTTTTTTTTCTACAGTTAATACATTTATGAGTAATATCAAATGCCCCTACAAAGCAATCTAGCGTTTCCAGTATTTTCTTTGTCCTGTTTCATAATTTTATAAATTACCCCCAGTCCGCCTAAAAGGGCAATCATGACTAGGACTCACTTTTTATTGACACATCCCTAACATTAATCATAGCCCTGATCTTTAAGTTGGATGTATCATGAGTTAAAAACTTTTATTTTTGAGTAACCTTCATCACATGGCACTAGTCTTGTCTTTAGTTTCGCACCTTATACCCATCCACCTGTCTGCAAGGGTCTTATCTAATCTTTACCTGAACTTTTTAAATTGTGTTTTTATGTAAAGGATCGTTAACCGTACCTTCCCTTTTCATGTGGCCATTACATTAAAGTTGTGTAACTGGAGAGATTGTCTTTTATTTTAATTACAGTGTAAGATTAGATCCTTCTCTTTAAATTAGGATAGTTGTTAACACCTGAACGGGCAAAAAAAAGATTATTATTTATTGATTTATATAGTGCCGTCATATGTCACAGGCCTGTAGAATTACACAGGACAAAAGATGTAGTGCATCCCATAACAATTTAACAAACAAAAGGTAAGGCGGGCCCTGCTTAAACAAGCTTACAATCTGGAGGTATGTTACACAAGACAAAAACTGCAAATGTTTAAGGTGGACCAGCAATGAAATTGCATCTCAGTTCATAGACTATAAGTACAAGTGTAGAGAAATTACTGAAAGAAAAATCTCAGGGGGTGAGGAGTAGGGGGTTGAAAGGTCACTCAGATACTGGTTCAGTTGATGAGGTAAACACAAAACCTCCAAATGAAAAAACGAAGGAATGTGTATTTGAAAACAAATACTGCAGAACCAGGAGCGATGGTATTTAAAAAAAAAATGTAAAAAAAAGTTCAGACAGAAGTAATCAAACTCACCTCAAAACAAGTTAAAAAATGAAAAAACAATGTGATAACCTTCTACGTCAATTATTTCACAGATATAGTGAGGAAAACGAGAAAACCAAACTCAAATTACTAACTAGTGTCAGAAGGCAGAAGCAATACAGTGCTTTAGCATGTAAGAATTTAATATAATCAAATATAAAAAGCCGTGGATATAAATGTTTATGCAAGTAACATCAAGTGTTACACTGAGTCCAGAGCTGTTTCCGGATACAATAAACAGTGTTCGGAAAAGTGCTGCAATATAGTTTGTGGCAAAGTAATTGTGTATACAACTGCTATGCAACATTGCCTGCTGATATAGAACTGACTCTTAGTAAAACTAAGAGAAAGTACAAGAAATTCATGACAGAGGTGTCCTAGGCAGACTATCACACACAGTGTGAACCAGGCTGATCGAGCTGAACCAGATAAGCGCTGCAGAGTCAGCATCCACCTCCCCACAGAGAGACTGAATCAACACTTGGGATCCTGCCTCAACTCCCGGATGAGCCGACACTCTGCGTTACCTCCTGTTCCTAGATAGTAATCAATATTAATCTAGGCTTTTTCTAGTGACACCTCTGGTCTGGCTTATTTTTCTGCTGGTGATCCCAGTTTGTCTCCTGGCCTAATTTGTCAGCCTGATTCCCTGACCCAGGCTAGTCTTTGTCTCTGCTGCCTGAATCAAGTTACAACATTATTCCAGCAGTACATCAGTTCCAGGCCCCTCTGGTCGCATTTTAAAGTCACTGTGCTTTCCACCATTCTACCACCAATGTTTTGTGTATGGAGATGGCAAGTCTATGTGCTTGATTTTATACACCGGTTAACGGTCGCTTGTGCTGGTCAACAACAGAGTAAATTAATGCGTGTCTGGGAAAACATGGCCGGTGTAGTCCCCTTAGTCTCAGTCTGTATTCGGGACTTTTATCAAGATCTCTTAATAAATATATATATTTAATGCTGAGTAGCATGTTTGTCGGGTGTACATTGTATGCAGGGCTGTCTGCGTCAATGTGAATTTATATAAGTACATATTAGGTAATCTGTTTGCAGTAAGTTATTGGTTGATCTATAAAACCACATCCCCATTTCAATGGCAGTGATATATACACAGAAACGTTTAGTGGATCAGTTTTGCAATAGTTAAACCGTTGAATTAGCTCTTGCACTAGTGTAATACACCCCTCAACCCTCATGCACTGTACCTAAAATGCTGAAAGCCTAAGTGCAATTTTGATCTGGTAATTTTGATCATACTGTGGTATCTTCTCTACTCCATCACATTACCATACTCCCCAACATTTCAAGTTTCAGGGGATATGACAAGAGGCAGGGAGGGGACAGCACCAGAAATGGATAGAGCTGTTGCCAGAAGTGGGCAGAACTAGAGCTATGGCCTCCCCCATCTACAATGCTACAATGGAGCTACAATGGAGAAACAACACAAATCCTTATTGATTTTACAGCTCCCTGGGACAGTCAGGGAAATTGATATCGCCAACTGCCCCATTAACCCCACTTCCTGCAAAAGTGGGACAATGTGGCTGCTACCAGGACAGCGAAAAACAGGTCTGTTTGTTCAGTTCAAAGCTATGCTTATAGAGCTTTGTCAGTGGAGACATAAGAGGTTATCCCAAGTGACTTCCACTTCTTTACTGCATTTCAAATGACAGATAGTGTTCCTGTAAAATCTAATTATGTAAGTTATGAAGACGTGTAGAAACCTAGAGCAGAAATGGATCGGTAGCTATGAATTCACAGATGGCCACTGTAAAATAGTTCTTATATATTTTTTTATTGATAGAAATTGATGTAAACCCTTTCTATGTGTCACTAAACCCTTCCTACATTATGCATCACTAACGTGCGATATACTTTGTGCTGTCACCTACATGAGGGAACCCCCTCTATGGGTAACATGGGTGCAGAATTTCATATTTAGAGCATATGTCATGAAGTACAGCCTTTCAAACAAAAAAGCTAGAAAAAAGCAAATGGAACGCTTTATCCTGATGTAATATACAGTTATATTATATTGAATTGAGCAATAAGAAAATAAAATATGAAAAAGTAAAATACTTCAAAAAGCTGACTATGGGAAAAAAAATAAAAATATGTGTATAGTTCTACATGTAAGGTTGCTTCTACATTCAGCAGACTCCCTATTCAAGATATATAGCTTGGAGGACCGAGCAGATGAGGTAGAAACAATTGAAAAACAAAGAACAAGGGCTAACTTTATTTAAAACGACAGGAAATGTTAGAGAGGCCATAACCTAAAACTAGAGGGTCAGATGTTTAGCTATTATGTAAGGAAGTTATATTTTACTGAGAAGATAGATAAGTTGCTCAGTTTCCCAGCATAAGTGGTAGAGGCTAGACCAAGAAATGATTAAGGTCTGAGTTTTTACACCATGAAAAATTGGGCTACAAGGGCTTGATAGTGTTAATCTTCAGATTCCATGATTCTATCATTTTCCTGGTCTCATATAACAATGAAAATTGTACACTAGCCAGAACAATCTCCATAAACGTAACATTAACTCTTGTACTCAGGGACGTAGGAAGGGTGAGGCGAAAGAGGCACTCGCCTTGGGCACAGCTGCGAGGGGGCACTTTCACTTCATCAGGGACTGCCAACTTTTTCAGTAACTGATGAAGTGAAAAGTGAAACGTGTGGGGCTGCTGACTAGGTATTTGGGAATATATCAGCTCTAGCCTAGCTCATTCTAGTACGACAACTTAATGTTATGTTCACTAATAATGATTAAAGAAGAGACAAGCAAAATAAGTACATTACAATGGAATAAGCTAATTTAAATACACCAGAAGTGTGTTGAGGGGCATAACATGTGTAAAAAGATAGCTACTGTAGGTTTTTCACTACATTCTACCCTAGCAGCTCTCTCTTAGTCCCTAAGAGGAATGCAGAGGTGGATCGGTGCTCAATCTTGTGTCTCAAGACTAAATGCCTCATCCAAGACCTAATCACCGCTTCATGGGACAGAGACAAAAAACTGAGTCTCTCTCGCATAAGTTGGGCTGCTGGTTATATAACAACACTGCATTTGCCTAGGATGTGCCATGGTCTGCCTGCCAAGACCAAGTGCTCTACTACTACTACTGCACCTCTTTGACTGTCCTAACTCTTGAGGAACCATTTTTTTCTATAATGAAAGGAGAGTCCAGAAGGTGTCAGGGACCTCCCTCTTTTGTGAACGCCCTCCGAATGTTGTTCCGAATCCGTATTTTGTCCGCGGCAAAAAGCGAAACAAAGATTTTGTCCGAAGCGATTTTGCTTGCTGTGCACATGTCTATTATCGGTAAAGCAAACACTATGCTCCCCTTTCATTAATATTTTTTTTCCTGTTTCATATGTAGTTGTGTGTGTGTGTGTGTATATATATATATATATATATATATATATATATATATATATATATATATATAGTAGATGAACATAGGTCTATATTTATATGTAGCTAATTATTTATATATATATATATATATATATATTCCACGTACTGTAAAATGCAGACATCCTGTGCATGTGACTTACTAATATACTACCCAATGCTGGAAACCTACATGCAACGCAAATCTAATAGAAAATTTGCATATGTTGTGGCCTCTGCAAGAAATTGGAAAAAAAAGTATTTAACAATTTGTAATACTTAAAATAATTGCATGAACAGCAAAATATGCATGTAACCACACATCTCTTCCAGGAACTCACACTTCAAAATTGGTTTAATTCAATCAAAAATATAATCTACATTTAACTAAAACTAAGCTTCTGTAATTATTAGGCAATGCAGGAACACTGATATTTAAATTAATGCTCAGCCAGTAACATTAATGTCAATGGTTTATAAACGTAATCATGTACAAATCCGGAAAATGTATATAGAGAAGTATTATTAAGTGTTGACCTATGAGGTAATCCCGTTTATTTCTAAACATCACCAGCAGAAGTCTAAGAAAGGGAAATCCCTTAAAAAATAAAAGCATTCGTCAAATTCAATGGGACTTTCTAAATTTGTGCACAGTTGACGTTTTCAATGCCAGATAAACACTTTCATTAAATTACTTTTTGTGTATGCATTAAAATGCTGCATAGCTTAAATTAGAGTTTATTATTATTATTATTATTATTATTTTCTTTTATTTATATAGCGCCAACAGTTTACGCAGGGCTTAATACAATACATAAATTCAAGGGATATGACAAGACAAGAATTGACAGACGAAGACAAACCGATATACTCAGTGGAGAGAGCCCTGCTCGCAAGCTTACAATATTATAGGATGTCTGGTCAATTAAAAAAATGATCAACAAAGCTGCAAACAGTCTCAAATATGGTGTAACAGTCCCAGCAATGTGTCTCATGTCCTGGCTGTCATCTGTTCCTGTGTGACGGAACTCTCCATCACTGGGGCCACTGGAGAGGCTTGAGAGTCAGCCTCCTCCCTATTTACTATGGGCCCTGACTTTGTAAAGACCTCTGCGGCTACGCCAGCGGAATATCATCTCATCACTTGCTGAGGGGATTATCTCTTGCAGACAGTCAGGATCTGCAACCAAGGAGTGACCAACATTGTTTTAGTGTAATATCAGACACCCCCCCCCATGTTGTACTGAAATGTTGTTTAAGTCAACGCCCCCCCCCCCAAATTCCTCCACAACAGACATTTATCCCGGGCCAATCCCTGGAACTGATTTCGGCCAGTAAGAGATAGTGGAGGATTGGACCCCTAATGTATTGGTAATCCCTTTACTGACCCTGTTGTCTCTAGGAGGCAGATTAAAGGGGCGGTTTGCATTTGTCTTCGGGCGAACATGAAAATTAACACGAAGAGTCCGTTTTTTTGTTCGTTACGAAGAAATGTAGAACAGAATACAGTGCTGGTTGAATTTTTTTTTCCAGTGCTTCTGTCTGTCATCAACTGTGTAGTGCTGTTGAGTTGACAGTGCACACAGTGCCTCACTGGCACTGTTGAGTTAATAATGTAAATAACTTGAGCACTTTGGCAGATTGCACACAACAGCACAGTGCAGTTGTGCATAGTTTTACTTTTTCAGCAGTAGCACTGAAGAGAAACTTCCTTTTTGTGTCTAATTTTTTTTTTTTTAATCCTATTTTTCGTTAATAAATTTATTTTCCCTGTCCCCCTAGTTTTAAACATTACACTACACACACAACACAAAATTTGAAATGGATCCTCCTTTTGGGACTAAGGAGGGAGACGCTCCATCTACCACCACCAGTTCTACGATAAAGCCTTTGCGTCAGTCTAGTCTCAGTCTAGCTCTCCCTTATCGTTTGGGGAAGGATTGCCTGAAGGATCATCAAGTAAAGGAAAGGCACCAAAAGCAGGCAGTAGTAGTGCTGCTAGGCCCACAAGCTCTACGTTTTTTTACGGAAAACCTAAAGCACCAGAAGCATGTTCAAAGTTAAAGGGTAGCATAACTAGTACTTCTACTAGCCCAGTGAGTAAAAAAGTGCCTTTTGCCCCAAGCAGCATGTTCCCCATCCACGAGCAGCCTGCAAGGTACCAAGCAGAGCAAAATTAGCAGCAAGACTCAGAGGGGTTTCCCAAACCAAAGCGATCTCATTCCTTCGTAGGGAAAACCACCACCACCTCTACCACCACTAGCGCTGCGCCTACTGTTCCCACCGGTACCGCCATGCCATGTCCTCCTAGCACCTTTAGCAAGCCTGCTACCTCCGCCGGAGTAGCCAGCTTACGCTAGGGCCTAGTGTCTGAGCTCTGGAAGTCTGCTGCCAAACGTCTAGGACTGACAGTGTTTGGATGCTTTGCCCTGGGGTGAAACAGGTGAGTTGGTCGCCAATTGCCCACTCATTCGCCTTTTCCGTTTCCTTTTCCATTAAATTTTTTTCCGTCTGATACTCAACCAACCAAACATAACACACACATAACACATATAATAGTCACATAACACATAACACACACGTACAATTCACAAATCACAAGGACCTTTCCTCCTGTTATTTGCCCTGGCCTTCACTTCTACACTCACTAGCATTAAAGCTATAACTCACACTTCACCCTATAACATTTTTCCATCCGCATACCTGCCAACAGACCCAAATTTTTCAGGGACAGTCCTGCTTTTTTCCAGTCCTGTCCCATCAAATTTAACTAAACTAGGTATGCAAATGCAGGTAGGTAGGTATAGCTAGGTACGTAGCACTATAAACATTAAATAAATATAATAAAGTAAATAATAAATATAACTTTAAAATAAAATATAATAAAATTAATTAAACCCCTATTTTAAAATTCAAATTAAATTATTATTTAGACATAATATATCAGGGGTGTCCAAGTTTTTTCTGCAGTGGGCCACTTCATCAGAATTGTATACGTGCGCGGGCCGCACTCATTTTTCACTGTGACAAAAAATATGGCCTTTAATAAAATATGCAGATTAAAATAAAGTAAATAACACAAAACCTTTACTCTTCCTCTCACTGATTTCTGGGCCTAGAAAGTTTTGCGACTACAAATTCAGGATTCCCTAGATTTATTCTAGGGATGAACTAAAATGAAAATTCTGGACCAAAACATTCAGGGTTCACTTAGCCAAAACCGAAAATGACCCCCACCTTTAAAAATAATAATAAAAACTCACATTTTTAATAAAAGTAGGTAACACACAATTGGACAAAATTAGCAATATGACTTGGCAACCAGTAAATGCTGGCAACCCAGGCAACCAGTAAATGCTGGTACCTAGGCTGTTAGCAATCACACTCCTATCATGCCAAGTCAGCCAGTACATGCTGGTACAGGGTGGCTGTAAGTGATGTGCAGACCCCATACTGCTGGCAGCATCACTACACAAGTGGGGCAGGTAGCTAGGTTTCAGCATGTACTGGCTGACTTGGCATGATAGGAGTGTGATTGCTAACAGTAGTCACAGTCCCATCATGCCTAGGTTCCAGCACTTACACATCCATCCAGTAAATACTGGAACCTAGGCATTATGGGACTGTGATTGCTGTTAGCAATCACACTCCTATCATGCCAAGTCAGCCAGTACATGCTGGTACAGGGTGGCTGTAAGTGCAGACCCCATACTGCTGGCAGCATCAATACACAAGGGGGGCAGCTGGCCAGGTTTCAGCATGTACTGGCTGACTTGGCATGATAGGAGTGTGATTGCTAACAGCAATCACAGTCCCATCATGCCTAGGTTCCAGCACTTACACATCCATGCTATCACACACACACACACACACACACTCATTTATTCATATAATCATTCATTCACAGATTCATTCCCTCAATCACACACACTCATTCAAACACCCTCCCCACCTCCTTACCTGCAAGGCAGCTCCTCGATGCCGCTTACAGACTTCAGCAGGGGGCGCGGCCTCCCTCTGCCTTCTCTGCTAAAGCACAGAGGAAGTAGGATGTCACGTGAACTCCGCTTCCTCTGTGTGCAGTCCAGAAGACCCTCCCACAAGTAAGTAGCAGGGCTTGAGGTGCGGCTCAGGTAAGATCGGTTGCCCTAGCTGCCGATCTTACGCGGGCCGCACCTCGAGGTCTCGCGGGCCGCATTTGGCCCGCGGGCCGCATGTTGGACGCCCCTGTAATATATCTTTAACCAAACCAAATAATTTTACCATGTATTACAGTGACTGTATGCCTCCGGTCTCCAATAAGTAACTATATTTTATGTCTCTAAGGATTCAACGTCTTCTGGCCTCAGAGGGCGGTGGAAAGCTCTTAAATGAAGAACTTGCTATTGTCAACATGGTGATTGCTGACAATTAAATAAAGGACATTCAGTCTAGAGTTGTAGAGGACAACCTTGTCTTTGGGAAAATTGCAGCAATCAGCATAACATCCATTTCTTGGACTCTGGCTAAACACAGAGTGAGAATGAAACAACTATACAAAGTTTCTTTTGAAAGGAACGGTGAGTGCATCTAAGAACTCCGTCGCTAATACGTCATTTGTGAAAAGTCGCCGGCGCATAAGATACATAATTGGCAAAAGGGCCACAGTTACCATGCCTGGCCAGAGAGGAGCCAACACTGGACCGGACTGGCCGGTCCTGCTCACTCACGCGATGGTCTGCTGGTCCGTGGGCCTGCAGACCACATTCAAAGCAGCCGCCCGGCTGTGAAGTTTAAAGCAAAGTGCGGCTTTGAACAAGTGACGTTCGAGGGGGCGGGCCCACCGAAGCTGTTCCTCGTGGCAAGGAGAGGTCATCACATCGGAGGAGGAAAAAATAAAAAAAACAAAAATGTAAGTATTACCAATGGACATGATAAGTATAATTTCTGCTATGTTTTGCTTCTGTGGCTGCTTGTGCATGATAGGAGTGTCATTACTATATAAAATATATATGATTACTAACAGCAATCACACTCCTATCATACACAGGCAGCCAGTACATGCTGGATCCTGGGCATCATAGAAATGTGATTGCTGTTAGTAATCATATATATATTTAATATAGCAATTACACTCCTATCATGCACAAGCAGCCAATACATGCACATAACCTGTAGCCTCTCTGTGCCCTGCCCCCCCCCACTTACACATCCATGCTATCACATGCATATTCATTCATTACAAACATTCATTCCCACAGGGATGGAGCGGAGTCCCGTGAGGTAACGCGCATTCAGGTGACTCCGCTGGGTTCCTGCGTCCCCTCGATGGAGCAAGAGACGCTCATGAGCGACACAGTGGGAAGCGGCAGGGTCCCTGCGGATGATTTTTTTATTCCTGCATTTTGCCGATAATGCTATTTTCGGCCGATACGTTTTTTGGTGAATCCCTACTGTCTTGGTGTTGGTGTGGCACAGCCTGTCTTGGTTTGTATGTCTGGGTGTCGGTGTGGCAGAGGCTGTCCTGGTGTGTGTGTTTGGGTGTCGGTGTGGCAGAGCCTGTCCTGTGTCTGGGTATCGGTGTGGCAGAGCCTGTCCTGGTGTGTGTGGGTTTCCGTGTGGCAGAGCCTGTCCTGGTTTGTGTGTGTCTGTTTGGGCGTCTGTGTGGCAGAGCCTGTCCTGGTGTGTGTGTTTGGGTGTTGGTGTGGCAGAACCTGTCCTGGTGTGTATTTGGTCATTTTCCTGGCACTTTACTTACTGTAGGATTACATTTAACTATTTATCGAGAGATGCCCCCCTGAATTTGTGTAATGCTAATTGAGTACAGTGACAAAAACTGAAATATAACTAATAGATAACAAGAAATGGTATATTAAATTTGTCAGAATTTGGTTTAACAAAAAAAAATGGGCTGCTCAGTCTTAAATGTCCGGGCCTATTTTGTGTCCCAGTCTGGGCTTGCCCACAACGGTGCCCTCTTGCATAAATCTGAGATTGGCCTTTAAAACACCGAACACCTTCTCCTGTTTTTAGAACTCCTGCACAAAAGACTGGTGCCAGAGGTAGAAAGGGGACAGGTGGGAGACCAGTTGTCAATATATGTGATCATGTGGGACAATGTGGCATTCCACATCACCGTGAAGTCACAGCCTGGGTTAGACAGAGAAAGTCCCATCCCAGGAACTCCTGCACAGCTCTGTATGCTTCAAGCCACCTTTCGGACAGATTACTCCAGAAGGTCTCCTTGCTCTGACTTCCGCTTTGATGATTCGACTGTGTCATCACCAGGGCTCCACTTCAGCCACCAGAAGAGGTGCCAGACAGCATTCACTGTCAGACCTCCCCCTCTTAGGCATGAGACCAGCTGGATACTCCACATTCACTTTCATCAGAGCAATCGTATGTGCATGGTTAATGGAGACAGGGCCGGCCTTAAGGGTGTGCGAGCTGTTCGGGCGCACAGGGCGCCATGGTGGCTGGGGAGACATGCAGCCTTCCCATCACAAAGGCCAGGGCCGCGCCAAGACAGCAGACGTCAGGGAGAGGAGGAGAGAAAGGGGCGCCGAGTGGTCACACATGGAAAAAGTATTTAGTAACCACTTGGCCCCCTTTGTCTCTTCTGTTCCCTACCGCTGCCCTGACTGCAGTGGTGGGAGCTCGAGGCCTTTGTCACGGTGCGGCGCTACATGATGCGCATCGGAATATGACATCATATCCTGACGCTCAGCAGTGAAGCTGCACGTGCTGCGCCAGGACAGCGAGACTGAGGCCTCGCGCTCCCACCACAGGACTACACCAGGGTAAGTGAACTGCAAAGGGAGGGCAGATAGTAAGAAGGGGGAGATTGTAAGAAGTGGGGGAGATATTGAGAAGGGGGAGAGAGGGAGATAATGAGAAGGGGGTAGATAGGGTGAGGAGAGGGAGTAGATTGTGAGTAGGGTGAGGAGAGGGGGTGGATAGTGAGATGAGGAGGAGATCGTGAGAAAGTAGGGTAGTAAGAATCTTGAAAGAAAGAGTGATAATGAGTAAGATAATGAATGAAGTGATGTGTGGATGAATTGTGTGAATGGGTGAGAGAATGAATGAATTGGTGTATGGATGAATTGTGTGAATGCATGAGAGAATACCGTATTTCCCCATGTATAAGACGCACCTTTTTTAGAAGAATTTGCGGTCTAAAAACTGGGTGTGTCTTATTCAGTGGTGGTAGATTTTTTTTTACCGGAAATAATCATCTGCAGGGGACCTGCTGCTTACCTCTGTGTTGCTCAGCTGCGTCTCTTGTTCCATCGAGGCGACACAGGAACCCAGTGGAATCACGTGAATGTACATCACATGACTCCGCTCCGTTCCTGTTCGAGCAAGGCAGAGGGAAACAGCGGCCCCCACTGGGGTCTGAGAGCGTCAACAGAAGATCTGCAATTCAGGTAAGGGAGGGGGAGTAAATGAATGAATATATGTGTGTGTGATAGCATGGATGCGTGTAGGGGGCACAGGGAGGCTGAAAGTGATGTGCCTGTACTGGCTGCCTGAGCACGATAGGAGTGTGACTGCTAACAATTGCTAGCAGTTAACATCAATCACACTCATATCATGCCCCGGCAGCCAGTACAATAACTTTATGTAATATATTTATTTTTCAAATTTCGGGCCCCAAAAAGGTGCGTCTTATACATGGGAGCGTCTTATACGGTACGGTAAATTAATATGTGGATAAATTGTGTGAATGAGAGAGAATTAATGAATTAATGTGTGGATGAATCGTGTAAATGAGTTAGCAAATTAATTAATGGTGGATGAGTGGTGAGAATGCATTAATGAATATATGTAAATGATTTGTGTGAATGAGTGAGAGAATGAATAACTGTGTGTCGGGTTTAGTAGTTGGAGCCCAGTATGCAAGACTGGAGACGTGGGTGAATCAAAAGCTAGGTACCAATAGGGATAAGATGTAGACGAAGTCAGGATAAGCAGAGGTCGGTTCAGACAGCAAAGGTTCATACACGATAAGGCAAGCGAAGGGTCAATATCCAATGAGACTGAAGTAAGGAAGCACTGACGTGTGTACGCAGAAAGCACAGTATATCTGAGTATACAAAAGGACACAGATTTAATGGGAGGAGGGAGGGGTACTCCCTCTGATGTCAAGATGAACATAATTTTATACACCTGTGATTGCCGCCTACTGTGCCTTTAAGAGGTGGTCTTGTATGCGCGCGCCACTAGAGGGCGTGCGAGAGACGGAACGTGTTCTCTGTCTCTGTTGGGACGGCCCTGCATTTGTGTTCCTGAGGACCGCAGTGTCATGAAGGAGATCGCTGTACCGCCAACGCCTGGAAGTGAGTGGGTCTGCCACGCCGGGCCCCTCTTTGTGTGTCACCATGTCGGCGGGGCGGGTTGGAAGGAGGACACGGCGTGGGAAGACGGTGAGTACCACGGTGGGGCCCTGACAGCGTGTGAAGGAATTGTGTAAATGACAGAGTGAATGAGTGAGTGACTGTATAAGTGTTTTGTGTGTATCATAGATGTATAAGTGATTTGGGGAAAGGCAAAGATGGCACAAGCAGGGTGTTTGAGCTTTGGGGACCAAGATGGCATGGGCAGGGTGTTTATGGGACAAAGATGGCACAGGCTGGTGTTTATGGGACAAAGATGGTTGAGGACAAAGATGTCTTATGCTGGGCTGTTTAAGGACAAAGATGTCATGATCCAGGACTTCTACGTTCTGAATCGCAACGCAGCCGATACCCGCGGATAGCGGGTACTCGATACCTACCTTCTCCGGTGCTCAGTCTTCCTCGGTGCTGTGAGTGCCTGCATCCACCGGGTACTCGTGGTTTTTTTTCCCCGATGCCTCCTCTCCAAAGGGTGGGTGATACGCGCGCCACCCCCTCTTTTTACTCCATACCTCCGTGGATACTACATGACACGCACAGCGCTACATCATTGGCTGGAGGCAGGGCTTTATAGCGTGGCAAGTTTAAAAACTGAGCACTTACTCTCATTCAGTGCTCGGTTGTTGTTCTGGCTGAGCTGCTACTCCTGCAGTAGTTATATTACATTACTTGCTGACTGTGATTGTTCCTGACAAAGCTGAATTCTGCATTCCTGACTCGGCTTGTTTGACTATTCTATTCTGCTCTGTTGCTGATATTTGCCTGTTCCTGACTAAGCTGAATTCTCCATTCTTGGCCCGGCTTGATTGACCATTCTATTGGATAGTATACCTATCTGCTACTATTGTTGCTTTTTACTGCATACTTGCGCTGCGCTGTTTGGGGACAAAGATGGCTCACACTGGGCTGTTTGGGGACAAAGATGGCTCAGGCTGGGCTGTTATTTGTGTGTGTAATCTGGGAGCAGGTCAAGTTATATGTGGACACCAGGGCTGGCAACCTGTGATCTATGCCTGTAATTTAGTTTTTTTTATTCTATACCTTTAATGCTGAGTTTATATGTGATTTCCAGTTGATCTATACTTCCAAAGCAGGGTTTGTGTGTTTTTCTGTTGATCTATATCTGATATGCTATGTTTCCATACATTGTTTATGTATACCTGGGTTTGTATATCTTATAAATCTTTTAACTGCACAATGAACCTCTTACCGTTCCAAATCCCCATCTCATTCTGTACCTTCTGTGGGCTAGATACTTTGCTACAATAACAATATATTCAGGCTACGATAGCTTAATCGGAGACGTATGGGTTATACATGTGAACAGTAAGAGGGATTTCCTCACTGCCATACAGAAACGTGAAGGGGAGTCCATCCAATGGAGGGTCATCTTTCTTTCCTCTGAGGCTCTTGTAGATGTTAAAACACGCACCAATGTTCAGTAGTGTTACTACATATGTACCTTTCACTTGGTCTTGCAGACAGTAGATGTCTTTAAGATCCAGTCCAAATGTGTTAATTAGCACCTCCTACAACATACTTTGTTCCTTTCTCTTCCTTCTCTGTCTTAGGAACTTCAATCTTAATCGAATTTCTGAGTCTTCCGTCCTTAACAAAATTGATGGTTGCAGACATTTTCCTTTCACCAGAGCAATAATATTACTGAGGCTTAAGGTAGGCAGCCTGCTGCCTTAAATTACTGTTCTAACACAATCAGGGCCCAAACACACCACAAAGCAAAGCAAGGGATCTATAGCTGCTAGCAGACTAACAAAGACCCATGCCAAACAATTGCAAAGGCCCAGACTGAAGGGCAGAGCAGGTATATAAAGGGCAGGGCTAAACTCAGGTAACAAGGCTCAGCTGTCCCAAGTAATTGGATAGGGGTGCTCTTGAGAGGGAAGGGTGGCCACTAGTGGCTGCAGGTAGACAAGAGTTGAAATAGTTATTGCATAGTCCAGGCTGGCAGGGTGGACCCTTTTCCTTCTTTGCATGGTAGAGTCAAGCTCCATCTATCTGTTCCTATGCTGCCGTGTGCTCTGTTTTTGAACTCTCAGGATGGAAGACCACTGTCTCCACTTCCTTGACACATCAGGAGTTTAGAACTCCATACAGCTCCATAGACACTGAGGCATTTCTGGATTCCAGAGGAGCCAGAAATTTTGTGGACTTCAGCTCCCGTATGGGCATACTCACACAACCAAGGATGACTCCCCTGATCACTCCAACCAGCTGTGGTAACTCAAAGTCTCAACTTACCACCACAGTAGGCCTTCTACATGAGGAACAATTGGTGTTAAGCATCATTTGATCTCCTTCTATACTGCTTAAACTGGGTTTCCTGTGGTTGCAGTGCCACAACCCCATTATTGATTGGAACAACAGAAAGAGATAATTCATATTGTCACAAATCCATAAGGGCAGCTAACCTTGCTGTGTCACCATCACCTTCAGTTTTCCATGGGGCTTATAACCTCGTCAGGATAAGATCAAGATATAAGCACAAGTCATACTTTTTGGTCTCTGCAACACTCCACCGGTCTTTCATGAATTTATTAATGACTGCTTCTGATACTGCAGCAGTTTATTGTCATCTATCTGGATGATATCCAAGGTGCCATTGCTCATTTCTGGACCCAAGGCCTCTATGCAAAATTGGAGAAATGCATTTTTGAAGTCCAGAGAATCACGTTTCTGTGGTATTTCATAACCCCTGAAGGGTTCAAGATGGATCTGGCCAAGCTTGGGCCGCTATTTACATAGTTGTCAACATTTGAATACATTTCCAGGGACACTTTGCAGAACAGCTATCAATTACTTACCTGGAAATTGACCACACCCACTGCACCAAAGCTCCATCCAGTTATTGTGCAGATTATATCACCAAATTCACAAACTGCTATGCCACTACACTTGCGGGACTTGCCAGTGTATAGGATACTTTAGTATCCGGGCCCGCCACTCTAGGGGGCCAGGCATCCCCACCAGGGCTGGCCTTAGGGGTGTGCGGCCGCACAGGGTTTAAATTAAAACATCGGGGGCGTTTTTTTTTTACTTTATTTAACATCCTCCACGTTAAATAAAGTTTAAAAAACTTTATTTAACACGGAGGATGTTAAATAAAGTAAAAAAAAACAAAAAAACACCCCTAAGGCCGACCCTGGTTGGGGCTGCCCGGCCCCTAGAGTGGCGGACCCGATCGCAGTTGCTGCGGGCTTAAGAGGCAAATGACCGGTGTGCCCGATGGCCAGTCCGGGCCTGTCCCAGAAGGAAGCCTCTTCTAAAGATAATGCACAAGAAAGCCTGCAGTTTGCTGAAGACAAGCAGACTAAGGACATGGATTACTGGAACCATGTCCTGTGGTCCAATGAGACCAAGATAAACTTATTTAGTTCAGATGGTGTCAAGCGTGTGTGGTGGCAACCAGGTGAGGAGTACAAGTACAAGTGTGTCAAGCATGGTGGTGGGAGTGTCATGGTCTGGGGCTGCATGAGTGCTGCCGGTACTGGGGAGCTACAGTTCATTGAGGGAACCATGAATGCCATGTACTGTGGCATACTGAAGCAGAGCATGACCCCTCCCTCTGGAGACCGGGCCGCAGGGCGGTATATGATATGAAATGATATGGTATATGATATGGTACATGATAACAACCCCAAACATACCTCCAAGACGACCACTGCCTTGCTAAAGAAGCTGAGGGTAAAGGTGATGGACTGGCCAAGCATGTCTCCAGACTTAAACCCTACTGAGCATCTGTGGGGCATCCTCAAACGGAAGGTGGGGGAGGACAAGGTCTCTAACATCCACTAGCTCAGTGATATTGTCGTGGAGGAGTGGAAGAGGACTCCAGTGGCAACCTGTGAAGCTCTGGTTAACTGCATGCCCTAGAGGGTTAAGGCTGTGCTGGAAAATAATGGTGGCCATACAAAATATTGACACTTTGGGCCCAATTTGGACACATCCACATAGGGATGTACTCACTTTTGTTGCCAAGGTTTTACAGGCTGTACACTCACTACTTTACATTGTAGCAGAGTGTCATTTCTTCAGTGTTGTCTGAAAAGATATAATAAAATATTTACAAAAATGTGAGGGGGTGTACTCACTTTTGTGCGATACTGTATATAGATAGATAGATAGATAGATATACGTGCTAATTTAAACCCCCACACATAATCCACACCTCATGTTAGAAGGGAATTTGAACCCTGTGGGCAATCACTATGCCAAAGCCACAACCACACGTGGGAGCTCTGACAGCTGATCAACCACTAGAAGCGGTTTGTGTTTGATCACAATATTTGTCAATTGTGTACCGTAAATAAATGTGTATATGACATTTTTCAATAGGGAATAACATGGCAACACTTCACTGCGGTACAAAAGAAAATAATCATCTCCACGGTGAGGATCACTGTAAAAAAAAAACAACTTGTCAGGAGCATTTCAGGATAGTTGAGTTTGTAACATCATCATATCAAATATTTATTATGCAGGGCCTGTATAATGTGTATAGATCAAAGGCATACCTGCAAACACCTCTGGGTTTTGACTGGGGAAACACCACTTATCCTGTTCTCTGTGTCGACACCCGAATCCTCTGGGTTGCCGGACCAGGGTCCTGACATGCCCCACTTTCCGCCCATTTCTCCCTTAAATGGGGATGTGTCCCACGTCATCTGCGGGACCGACCACTGACATTAACGGGACCGCCCCCACCAACATCAGTGGGTAGTCTTGGCCATATCCTGCAAGTGTAGGCTCCAGGTAGCCGGAGCTGAAAAGTTCCCAGGTATGGTCAAAGGGGGAACAATTCCCACTAATTTAACTATATATTATACAGGGCAACCCAAGTTTCTCATCCAGCAGAAGCTCACTGAGGTTGGACCTTTATAATGAATAGTGAAGTCAAGGAGCTGAGACACAACTCACTGTTAAGTACCTCACCAGATGTCCTGGAGTGAAAAAGCAGTCTGGCAGCAAATGGCCTTGGTCATGCAATTGCTTACCAGAGTCTAGTGAACCATGAAAGGAAATGGACACTGCTAGTAACACAGAAGGAGCATAGGAACACAATAGGAATCCATGAACACAGCAGGACACATGGCAGAACAAAAAGTATGGTAACACTGGATGTTGAACAAAATTTATCATAGCAGAGAAGCAGAAGAAATATGAGCATAGTCAAGATGAGCCAATGGGTCAAACCATAGTTAGTCAAATACTGAAGCATGGTACCAGAAGGATTGGAACAAGAGCAGAGCCAGTAAACAAGCCAATGGTCAGCAAAGCGTCAGACAAGGTCTCAGGAGTGTGCAGTCAAGGCCATTCAATATGCAGCAGCAGGAAGAAAGTCAGCAGGAGTGGGATAAGGGTCTGGGGTCTGGAGAAAACACACACCTGTTGCAGTGCTGGCACAAACACAACCAAGCACAAGCATAAGCTGTTTAAATAGTCAAAGTAAAATGAGTTCCAAAATTTTGCGTGAATCCTTTAATTTACATAAGTAGCTGAGTTGGCATGCAGTAGCAGCTAGTGGCAGAGAAATAATTAGAGACCACATGCTGCTGCGCTTCTGAAGCTGGATTCTCCTGGTACATAGTGTTTGTTCTTGCTAACTCCCCCTTTCTTGACTAGACTCCATGGTGCCGAATAATGCATACCTGTGTACATTACTGCTTGATGAGTGATGATAATATGATAATATACATTCTGCATAATGAAATTTACTACATTGTGCATTATAATTAGTTTTCTCCTCATCATCAAACAACTAACACAGGGATGCATCTAACAGCTGTGTAGTAATGCATACAGTGGCGACTCTAGAAACAATATATAGGGGGGGCACACAAGATACCACAGTCAAACTGGGGGGGGGGCATTCATAATTTCCAAAAGTAATGTGCTATGGAATTATACTTTTGTTATTGGGCTAAAATAATACTTGGTCATTCAACATGGGAAGCCTGAAGCCACAATTGAGTGCGACTAATCCTTGAAATAAATATTATAATACAATAAATAACTTTTTCACTAAATGATTTCAGGGCCTTGAACGTTTTGTCCCCTGAAGTCACTACAACTTCAGGAGGGCATTTTATCTCTGGATAAATATAAATTAAATAATTCCTACTGTAAGTTAAGTGCCAGGAAACAGATGACCAAACACACACACCAACACCCAGACACACACACCAGGACAGGCTCTGCCACACCAACAACCAAACACACACACCCCAGGACAGGCTCTGCCACACAGACACCCACACACATCAGGACAGGCTCTGCCACACCCACATCCAAACACACACACCAGGCCAGGCTCTGACACGCTGACACCCAAACACACACCCTAAGACCGGCTCTGCCACACTGACAACTGAACACACACACCAGGACAGGCTCTGCCACACCAACACCTATACACACACACACCCGAGGACAGGCTCTGCTACACTGATAACCAAAAACACACAAACAGCAGGACACAATCTAGGTCACAGACGTCTACATCAGGATGGATTTTTCACACTGCATTGTCGTTTATACCCCCCCTTAGCTTTTTTTCCCTTGTGTATTGATGCCCCTGCTGCCCATATATATTAATATTAGCCCCAATTGCCCCCCCCTTGCCCCCCTGTAGCGACACCACTGCATGCATAGTAATAAGGTATGCATGAGTCTGTGTTGGCTCTTTTAACGTTTTTCAGTGTTACTGTTTAGCTGTGATTTTCTTCTTTCTCATTTCGTGCTCCCACACATATTATATTTTTTTTTTTTCAGGACAAACAGGGCTTTCTTTAGATACCATTAATTTTATCATATCATCTAATTTACTATAAAAAAATGATAAAATATGGAAATTGTTTGTTAAAAAATTACTTTTCCTCACTTTTTAAACAAAAAACTTTTACTCATCTGGAAAAAGGAATGAAAAAACTTGCTAAATAGATTCTACTATTTGTCCTGAGTTTAGAAATACCCAATGTTTTTATGTTTTTTTGCTTTTTTCTGCATGTTATGGAGCAATAAGTACAGGTAGCGTTTTGCTATTTCAAAACCCTTTTTTCCAAATCTGGTAATTCTTCCCCCCATGTCCCATATTTGGGACATCTTTGAACCCAGCCAATTCAATTTACCCCATCCACTCATGCATTTTTTAATACAAGACACCCTATGGGCATTTGTAATGCCAATATTTTAACTCTTTCCATGCTGTAATTTTTGTAAAGATAAAGAATTTTAGGACTTGCTTATTAAAACCTTTTGTGACAGTGGGGGTTTTTACATGTTACCATATTTTTTTTTAAACCTTTTTTTTTTTTTTTTTTTTTTTTTTTTTTTTACTAATCACTCATTAATGAGCTGGGCTCCATTGACCTTGCATGGTTGGATGCAGTACCTCCATTCAACCTGCAGGAGGAGCTCGAGAGTTCTCATTAGGGTCTGGATGGACCCTCTGTGAACTAATTTTCTATTATTAATGCCATCCTGTGAATGACGGCAACGTCATTTACAGAATGGCACTTGTGGTTGCTCCTCGGTTTTAGCCGGGCGCCGCCGCGATCTTTGATGATCGGTGCGGCGGCGCCCAGCCTCACTTGTGATCGCGGCGATGCAGCTATTTAACGGCATGTACGTGGATTGTCGTTAAGGGGTTAAACATAAAATGTATATTTTAGATTTGTTTATGTATTTTATGTTTTCATTTACAACATTTTTTCTGTGATTAGGACAAGTATTGATACTATGGTCCAGCCATAGAGATAGGTCTGTCTGAACTTATGCCTCTGAAGTATCAAATGAAATGCATAAGGCAGAATTGATCCCTTCCTCATTCTACCAGTTGTGCGTTATTTATAAATGTGAATTAAGCATTCACTGAGTAAAAAGCCTCTGGATAAGCCGATTGTGCTTATTGCTATATATACACTCACTGTCCACTTTATTAGGTACACTTGTTCAATTGCTTGTTAACACAAATCAGCCAATTACATGGCAGCAACTTGATGCACTTAGGCATGTAGACGTGGTCAAGTCAACTTGCTGAAGTTCAAACCAGGCATCAGAATGGGGAAGAAAGGGGATTTAAGTGACTTTGAGGGTGGCATGGTTGTTGGTACCAGACGGGCTGGACTGAGTATTTTAGAAACTGCTGATCTACTGGGAGTTTCATGCACAGCCATCTCTAGGGTTTATAGAGAATGGTCCGAAAAAGAGAATATATCCAGTGAGCGTCAGTTGTGTGGACGAAAATGCCTTGTTTATGTCAGAGGTCAAAGGAGAATGGGCAGCCTGGCTTGAGATGACAGAAAGGCAACAGTAACTCAAATAACCACTCATTACAACCAAGGTATGCAGAATTCCATCTCTGAACACACAGGAAGTTGAACTTTAATAATGGGCTACAGCAGCAGAAGACCACACCGGGTGCCATTCCAGTTAGCTAAGAACAGGAAACTGAGGCCACAATTCACAAAGGCTCACCAAAAAGCATGGATCCATCCTGCCTTTTTATCAACTGTTCAGGCTGGTGGTGGTGTAATGGTGTGGGGGAGATTTTCTTGGCACACTTTGGGCCCCTTAGTACCAATTGAGCATCGTTTAAACGCAACAGCCTACCTGAGTATTGTTGCTGACTATGTCCATCCCCTTATGACCACAGTATATCCAGTATATATCTTCTGATGGCTACTTCAAGCAGGATAATGCACCATGTCACAAAGCTCATATTATCTCAAACTAGTCTCTTAAACAATTAGTTCACTGTACTCCAATGGCCTTCACGGTCACCAGATCTCAATCCAATAGAGCACCTTTGGGATGTGGTGGAACAGGAGATTTGCATCATGGATGTGCAGCTGACAAATCTGCAGCAACTGCGTAATGCCATCATGACCATATGGACCAAAATCTCTGAGGAATGTTTAGAAAGGTGTACCTAATAAAGTGCCCAGTGAGTGTATTCTGCCTTAACGACTGTGGCTGTTTACAAATGTTTTTCATCCTAGACTTTAAGTTAATAAGCACATCTTGCAATCTTAAATCAAAGGTAAATATTATAAATTATCTCACACGTCTTATATACATGTCTTAATTACTTAGAAGAGGAATATCTTCTAAATTCCTCTCTTAGAAGAGGAATCTCTTCTAAGTAATTTTGGAAACTGCAGGCTCTGGTGCCAGTTTCCAGTTTTACTCTTCTGCCACCCAACGCCCTATCTATTTTCACCTCTACTCAACTTTTAAGGAAGTGCGTGCTTGTGGTGAGGGTCGTGCGTAAGGTAAACACAGTATGACTCAACACAATTGGTTTTGTTTATTTTTGAATGTTCCACTTTACTAGCTTCCTGTAAAGTTACAGAAATGTACCTTAAAGTGTATATAACAAGTGTTATATATAACAAAAATTAAGATTGCATATGGCCTAAAAAAGTTTTTTTAGTAAGCGAAAATACAAACATTCTTAATTTTTCCTACAAACATAGAGCATATGAACACACCCCTCCACACACCAATTTATTAGATTCTTGAGATTAGAGTCTCAGGCCGATCAGCAGTACTCACTCCACACCACTGGAGCCTCACTTATAATGTAAATGCAAGGTCATACATACAGGAAGTTTTGCGTTTACACCTGATCACGCAAGATTTCCAACACAAGGTCCAATATGGTTCCTTGGCACTGTGCATGCTGCTACTAAAGTCTGGGGTTAGACCGTCAAAATACATAACACTGCCACCCTCTGGTTGCTGAAGGGGGCATGGTCTGGTTCCTACCTTCATACAGGCATACCTGGGAACTCTGGGGGTCTGACCCGGAGATTGTCAGGTGAAGCACCGCCTCTCCGGTTCTCCGGGTCAACACCCGAATCCTCTGGGTCGCGGGAGCGGGGTCCCTTTAAATTGGGGTGTTTCTCGCAGCCATCAGCGGGAACTCCCGCTGACGTCAGGGGAACTACCGCTGAGGTCAGTGGGCAGCCCTGGCCGCGTCCAGGTAGCCAGAGCCCAGAAGTTCCCAGGTATGCATACAGGGTATCAGAGTTGCTATGGAGATGCTGTAAAGGTGTGTGATACCTACCAGTATACCTATATATATATATATAATATATATATAGCCATATACCTATATATATATATATATAATATATATATAGCCACGCCTCCTTTCCTTCCTTGTTTAGTAATTAAGCTATCTTCAGTGTACCTGTTGTTTTTTAAGGTTTCGTTTGCTGCTATTATTATACTTGTGCCTTGATCTCCAGCCTGTTTTCTCAACGGAGAGCTACCATTTGACAAAGCCTTTTGCCTTTCGAATTACGCCTTTGAATTTATTGCCCTTCTGTACCCATTCACTGCCTCCACAGTTATTTCCATCTCCAGTTGCTTGGAAAAGTGTTTCTGTTTGAATGTGTGTGCGGCTACCTCTCCTGCTTTAAGACTCCATCACCTGCACTAATAGACTCCACTATTACAGTAAATCAACATGGTGATAGGTGGGAAGATAGATTATTGAAAAGGGGGGTTAGTCTGTGCTGTAAATCTTTTTATTTACCACTTTCACCTCACACTTTCAGTGTGTCATATTTCCAACTTTCCAACCCAAAGGAAAATCATACGATGGGCTATATTTTTGTAAACATAATAATAATTATATTTCACGTATTAACGTATAATATAATCTTTTCATTATATATGAGGTTAGCTTTTTTAATAGCAGCATTTAATATTTTCATTATCACACATATTTTCAGTTAAATTGAGCATTTTTGTGGGTGCTGTACTACAGTAATTGCCAGCTTTTTTACATATTTAATCTGATTTGATGGACTACAGCAATTTGTTCCATTCATTATAAAGTAATTTTGCTTTGCTGCTTCTAGGCACATAGACTAGTGTGCATGAAAGTGATGATTAACAGTAAGAAATAAAAATGAGCAAGAATGCTATGACTGTGACGTGTGATTCCCACAAATACAATCTTTTTATCTCTCATGAATCACTATCACACATATTACTGTATACTGCTTACCGATTTAGCATGCCAGAAAACACGATGCTGTGTAATTATAACCTGAAAAAAAGAAAAAAAACTAATTCAAGTAGTTTTTTTCAGTGCACCCAAGTTTACAGTATAGTATAGTATAGTAGGTTGAAAAAAGACTTCAGTCCATCAAGTTCAATCTTTCACACATACCTAGTTCTACAGTTGATCCAAAAGAAGGCAAAAAACCCTACTGGGGGCAATTACCAATTATGCCACAACAGGGAAAAAAATCCTTCTTGATTCCATAGTGGCAATCAGATTACTCCCTGGATCAACTTGCTAATACGACTGTCCTTTTAACAGTTGCAGCCCTTTATGTTATGCTTAACCAGAAAAGCATCCAGACCTTTCTTAAAAATAGATAATACTTACATCCTTAGGCAGAGTTCCATATTCGTATTGTTCTTACTGTGAGGAACCCTTTCCTATGCTAATGCTGAAATCTCCTTTCCTCAAGTCTCAACTGATAACTCCATGTCTTTTGTAGAGTCCTCTTCGTGAATAGATCACTATATGAGCTGTATATACTGACCTTATATGTATTTTTACAATGTGATCAGATCCCCTCTTAGATGTCTCTTTTCAATTGAAAACAAGTTTTTCTAGTGTTTCTTCATAACTAAAATTCTCCATTCTTCTAATGAACTTTGTAGTCCGCCTCTCCAGCTCTTCTTAAAAATTGGTGCCCAAAAGTGCACTGCATATTCAAGGTGAAACCTCGCCATTGCTTTATAAAGAGGTAAAATGTTATTTTCATCTCGTGATTAAATACTCCTCTTTATGCATGCCAATACCTTACTGGGTTTTGCAACTGCTGAATGGCACTGCACTTTGTTGCTAAGTCTATGGTCTATGTTAACAATTTATTTGCATTGTACTTTAGCTTTCATATGCAACCTACTTTATCTTTTAAAGTTCTCACATGGAACATAAACCCCTTAATCTTGAGAGGATCTCATCTCCTTGAAGTTCTTGATGAGCCAGTAAACGGTTGATTTAGGTGCGATCTTACTAGCAGCAATGTCCTTGCCTGTGAAGCCCTTTTTTTGTGCAAAGCAATGATGACACCATGTGCTTCCTTGCAGGTAACCATGGTTAACAGAGAATAAACAATGATTTCAAGCACCACCGTCCTTTTAAAGCTTCCTGTCTGTTATTCTAACTCAATCAGCATAACAGAGTGATCCCCAGCCTTGCCCACGTCTCACCTGTGTTAACAAGAGAATCACTGACATGATGTCAGCTGGTCCTTTTGGGGCAGGGGTTAAATGCAGTGGACATGTTTTTTTGGGATTAGGTTCATTTTCATGGCAAAGAGGAACTTTGCCATTGATTTGAATTCATCTGATCACTCTTCATAACATTATGGCGTATATGCAAATTGCCATTATCTAAACTGAGGCAGCAGACTTTGCGAAAATGAAAATTTGTGTCATTCTGAAAACTTTAGGCCACGACTGTACGTTAGTGTCTGTCTAGCATGGGCGTAGGAACCCCTAAAAATCTGGGGGGATAGCATTTCCCCCATCAGATACCCCCTTTTTTCTTCCCATCAGATACCTCTTTCCTCACTATCCCCTACCCCACTTTCTCCCTATCTCTTTTTTTGCAAACATGTACAATAATATATAACTTGAAACACTAAAAATATGGTAAAATATATGGTAAAAATAATGTACGTTTAATACATTAAATATAGGGGGAAAAAAATATAAAAAATTGGACCCTAGTCAAGCATTTCTTTGGGCCCCACTCCACACTCCCTAGCATGAAATCATCCCCTCCGCTACCACACCAAAAAATATTTGCCACACTGACTGCAGGTTAGGGGAAGACTATGAGTCTTCTAATGGAAACATAGCATAGCAGATACAGATCAACAGAATAACACATAAACCCGGCATTAAAGGTATAGATAAAACCCCCATAAATTATAGGAGGCATAGATCACAGGTTGCACACCCCAAAGCTAGCCCTGGCATCCACATTCTCCACATAAAACCTGACCAGCACCCAGATTACACAAACAGATTACAGTCCAGAGTGAGCCAACTTTGTCCCCAAACAGCCCGCTCTCTGCCATCTTTTTTGCATAAATAGGCTGTCTGTGCCATCTTGGTCCCCAAGGCTCAAACACCCTGCTTGAGCCATCTTTGCCTTCCCCTAAATCACATCCATGATACACATATCTATTAATGCATTCTTACAAATAATTCTCACAATTCATCCACACATTAATTCATTCTCTCACTCATTCTCACAATTCATTCACACATGAATTCATTCTCTCACTTATTCACACAATTCATCCACACATTAATTCATTATCTTACTCATTCACACAATTCATCCACACATTAATTCATTCATTCTCTCTAATTATCACTCTTTATTTCAATATTCTTACTACCCCCTTTTCTTAGTTTCTATCCCCTTTCTCATGATCTACCCCTCCCCCTTCTCATACTATCTACCCCCCTTCTCACACTATCTACCCCCTCTCACACTATCTACCCCCTCTCCCCCCTTCTCACACTATCTACCCCCTCTCCCCCCTTCTCACACTATCTACCCCCTCTCCGCCCTCACACTATCTACCCCATTTTCCCCTTCTCACACTATCTACCCCCATTTTCCCCCTTCTCACACTATCTACCCTCTCCCTACCCCCTTTTGTAGTTCACTTACCATGCTGAAGTCCTGTGGTGGGAGCACAAGGCCTCTGTCTTGCTGCTTTGCCGCTTTGCGCACGGCTTCACTGCTGAGCGCCGGCATATAACATCACATTTTGACGCACTCCCACCACTGCAGTCAGGGCAGCGCTGAGGTGGGTGGCGGCAGGGAGCAGAGGAGACAGAGGGGTGCCGAGCAGTTGCCGAAAACTCTTTAATGAGCGACCTCTCAGCCCCCCTCTCTTCTGCCTGGTTGCCGTACAGCGTTTCGATTGGGAGGACTCCTACAGCCCTGGGGGGGGGGTTCTTCATTGTCTGTCTAGGTATGCATGTGTGTCTGCCTGGCTGTGTATGTGTGTGTGCCTTGGTATGTATGTGTGTCTGGGTATGTTAGTTTGTGTCTGGGCATGTTAGTATGTGTGTGTTGAGGTATGTTAGTGTGTAAACATCATCCTGACTGGGTATCTTAGTGTGTGTGTGTCTGGGTATGCTAGTGTCTGTCTGGGTATGTATGTGTGTCTGCCTGGGCATGTTGTATGTCTGTGTGTCTGGGTATGTTTTTAAATGTGTGTGGGTGTATGTCAGTGTGTGTATGAGTATACTAGTGTCTGTCTGGGTATGTTGTATGTCTGTGTGTCTGGGTATGTTTTTAAATGTGTGTGGGGGTATGTCAGTGTGTGTGTGAGTATGTTAGCTTGTGTGACTGGGTATTTTAGTATGTGAACATGTGTCTTTGGGTATGTTAGTATAGGTATCTGGCTAGGTTGGTGGAAGTGTGTGTATGTTAGTATGCAAACATGCTATGCTGGTTGTGTTACTTTGAGGATGTGGGTATGTTTGTATGGGTCTCTGGGTGTATATATTAGTTTGTATTCATGTCTGTTACCACCAAGTGCCTGGATGTGTCTGTTAGTGTCCGTGTGCATGTGTGTTAGTGCTAGTTTCTGGGTGTGCGTCTGGTGTGTTTTAGTTTGAGTGCCTCTCCCGAGGTCAACTGTATGCCAAGATAATTGCCAATAGACTTTCTTTATTGCTCCCTTCCCTTTTACACTCAGATCAAGTTCCTTTTTGGACCAAAACTACTCTGTCCTTGTACATCTCTATATTACAATAGTTTATAACAGAAACACTAGAAATCCTTAAAAAGGAAACTTTATACTTTTTCTAAGTGTCAAAATGTCAAATTAAACATTCTTAGTAAATCTCCATCCCAGTCAAGCTTTAAACCACAACCCTTAAAACACCACTTTTTTACACTGGTTACAAAAAGTACTTTGTTGTATTTTAAGCAAAATTTTGGTTGTACTCATTCAGTGATACATTGAATAAGACCATGCATTACCAAAGACCATTTGGTGTAAGCCATATGGTAGCTGAGAGTATCCTTTATTGCCCCCCCCTTAAAAATTAATGGAGGGAGAGGGGCAGGGCTTGGATGGTGACAGAGTAGGACGCACATTGCAGGAGCTCCACCAACTCTCTACTACAAACTACCAATTTATTCTATTTCAATCGATCGGCCTGATATCCCGGAAGTACATCTCACCTCCACAATGTCGGCGAGCAAACTAAAACTGACTAATAACACCATGCCTACCTTTTTTTACTCAAAACCCCGGAGGAAAGCGCCTTGCAGGGCATATGAGATGAGGGGGAAGACTCTGATGCTTCTCAAGGCCCGGACGTAGGCCTCAAGCCGCACTCCTCCTCTCCTTCCCACGGGGACCCTGCCGGCAACACCATCACCATTACCTCCATGAAACAACTTCTCGAGGAGATGAGACAAAACTTCAAAACCAACATGGCGGCAGCACTTTCCAAGATACACGTGGACCTCCATGAGATCAGCAACCGCACATCTCACCTCGAGGACAAGATGGAGGAATTTACCTCAGCCCACAACACAGTGGCAGATGCTTGCACCTCTCTACAAGAAGTTGAAGCTCTTCGTCTCAAGCTCAGCGACCTGGAAGACCGAGGCGAAACAATCTTCGCATTTGGGGCATACATGAAGATGTCACTCCAGATAAACTTCGTACTTATGTTACCACGATGATCTTCACCACCACCCTCCATTCCGGCCCACTCACCTTCCCGCAAGTCTCAGCCGAAACATCTGAGCCATGA
Source organism: Spea bombifrons (assembly GCF_027358695.1). Taxonomy (NCBI): domain Eukaryota; kingdom Metazoa; phylum Chordata; class Amphibia; order Anura; family Pelobatidae; genus Spea; species Spea bombifrons. The sequence continues at coordinate 59,782,346 of NC_071088.1, read as the reverse complement.
GTGGACTACCACTACCTCCAAGCGTTCTACTGGGCACTTGTGAACTTTTACCTGCCGCCTTTCCAGCCTTTGGATCACATTAACGACTAGATCACCTGGTAACAAACTCTTTTTTTTTCCGCACGAGTTAGCGTTCTCCTCGCCCTCTTAAGGGTCTACCTCTTACCTCACTGTGCCCACGGTTCTTTTACACAGATGAGGTTCCCCCCCACACACACACAGCGTCCATTCACACCATGGGCTGCGCACTGTTCTACCATCCCATTCAATTTTCCCAGTTTCTAGTTTTAGTTTTTTTTTTTTTTACCTTCCTGGAGTAGTTCCAGCAGGCTCCTCTTTTCTTCCATGCTACGAGGCAGGGGCAGCGTTACTCCCGCTGCTCTCCACTCCACGTCCTGTTTAAGTTCTACCGAGCAGAATTCCCATGTATTTTCCATATACTTCTTACGGAATTGTATTTTATTTCTGAGTTCTGGTTGCGGCTCTCTCACTCATTGTATACTGTGCTCTCTTCCCTGGGGGTCTTCGCTCTTTCCACACCACATCACACACTTACATTCCCTTTGATGACGCCACTTTATTATTCGTTCATCCTTCCACGTTATGGTGCCATCTCTTAATCTGCTGTCAGCCAATGTCAATGGCTTTAATACTCCACATTAACAGAGAATGCTATACTCTGAAGCCAAAAAGGCTTGCACCCCAATTGTATGTGCTCAAGAGACCCATTTCAAACAATCTAAGCCGAGAGATTTCCCTTGGCATTTCCATTCCATGGCTAAAACCTGCAAAGCAGGGGTCTCTATTTTTATCTCGCGTCACCTCTCTTTTCAACTGATCAACCAAAGGACGACCCCCAGGGGAGATACCTGATCCTCAACTGTGTCATTAATACTGTTACCTATACTCTGGTAGCTTTTTACACAGCAAACACATCTCATCTCCACTTTATCGAGAAATTACTTACTAAGATCGACTCTTTTAAAAAGGGTCACCTGATCCCACCATTACAGCCATTAATAATTACCTCGACTCTGTCACTGTCCCTGCTCTCTCTGACGATATGATACACAGTTTAGAGGCCCCTCTAGAATTAGATGAACTTCACAACACTGTATCCCAATTGAAAAAACACTCTGCCCCTGGCCCGGATGGTTTATCTAGCTACTACTACAAAATATTTTTCTCGGTCTTGGGCCCACACTTGCTAACACTCTTTCAATCCTTTATGTCTAAGGGACTCATCCTACAAGAGAACCTCCATGCACATATTGTAACAATCCCCAAACAGGGCAAATCCCCAGACAAATGCGCCCATTTCAGACCTATCTCACTCCTTAACACAGACGTTAAACTGTATGCCAAGATAATTGCCAATAGACTTTCTTTATTGCTCCCTTCCCTTTTTACACTCAGATCAAGTGGGCTTTGTTAGAAATAGACAATCCATTGATAACACTCGTAGATTTATTTCTCTCTCCTGGGAGACTTTTCGCAAACGCTCTCCTGGCCTCCTTATTTCCTTTGAGGCAGAAAAAGCCTTTGACAGGCTACATTGGCAATTTCTCTCGGCAGTACTCAAAAAAATAGCTTTTTCCCCCTCTCTGATTCCCTCTATCATGGCACTTTACTCGGCTCCTTCGGCCTCAGTTAGTTTTTCTGGCTTTCTCTCCTCCACTTTTCCCATCTCTAACGGGACGCAGCAGGACTGTCCACTCTCTCCCTTATTGTACACGCTCGCGTTAGAGCCTTTGGCAGAGAGAATACGTTCCGATCCACTTATCACAGGCTTTCCGTGTAGCACTACAGAGGCTTCCGTTCTGGGTCTATTCGCCAACGACATTTTGGCGGCTATTACTAACCCCACAGCCTTTCTACCGGCACTACTGTCGCATTTTGATTAATACGCCCAGATCTCCTAGACCTACCACTTCCCCTCTTCCTCTCTTTGCAAACTTCATATGACTTTGACTGGAGAAGATATTTTTTTTCTTACCTGGGGATCAAACTACCTAAAAATGCATCCAAATTAAATGACTTCAATATTATTCCTATATGGAAGCATATCCTGTCCAAAATGCACATTTGGCGTTATTTTGATCTCTCATGGTTGGGAAGAATAGCTTCTATTAAAATGATGGTTTTTCCGAAGTTGTTGTATGCCTTTAGGGCTGTCCCGATCGCAATACCACGCCGCCTTCTACACCAAATACAACACACACTTACTGCCTTTATCAACGTTAAGGGGAAGTCAAGTATTTCCAAACAAGCATTTTTCTCTCCTAGATTTAAAGGAGGGTTGGGAGTGCCCAATATAGAAGCTTACTATAGGGCCACTATACTCTCCCAAGCCGTGTTTTTTCACTTCACAGAGGACTTGCCTCGCTGGGTCCCTTTGGAAAATTCCTTTCTACACACACACTCCGTGGCTCAACTATTATGGTTACCTGCACATTGTTGCCTTAAGTTGCCCCCTCTCCCTCACTACAACATGCACATTCCAGATCTGGTCCAAAGTAGCGAAATTTACACCTTCTATGTTTCACATAACAAAACCTGCTCCACTTAACTCACTTGAGCTGCTTATAACCAACCTCACCGTGAAGTTCTGGAACTCCTATCACCCTCTAAAGGTGGGGGATCTGTTTCATAAAAACACTGTTTCATAAAAAACATACATTTTCACTCCCGTCAAATGAATTTTACAAATTCCTGCAAATTCGACACTTATTACAATCCCATTCCCAACCCCTCTCAGATTGATATGCATTCTTCTCACCCCCTGGTTAATTTACATTATATGTCCTCTCCTACTAGAGGTATGATCTTGGTATGTTACACTACCCTTCTCTTTAGTAGATACAAAAATACCCAAAGTGAGGAAGATAGACAGATCTATAAAATTAGGCAGAAAGAGGCAAAGAACGTTATAAGAACTGCCAAATCACATGCAGAAGAGCGAATTGCCCTCTCAGTAAAAAAAATGGGGATAAAACATTTTTTAGATATATAAATGAGAAAAGGAAAGTTAAACAAGGATTAGTTAGACTAAAAACAAAAGGAATGTATGTAGAAGAGGATAAAAGTTTAGCTGACTGCCTCAATGAATATTTCTGTTCAGTTTTTACAGATGAAAATGATGGAATGGGACCTCATTTGGGAAAAAGGACTGAATCATTTGAAATATGTGAGTTTATCGAGGCAGAGGTGCTACTTCAGTTGTCTAAGGTAAAGACAAATAAATCGATGGGGCCTGATGGGATACACCCCAAGTTAGTAAAAGAGCTTGGGGGTGTACTAGCAAAACCGTTAACTGATATATTTAACGAATCATTAGTAACGGGAGTTGTCCCTGGGGATTGGAAAGTAGCGAATGTTGTGCCCATTCACAAAAAAGGCAGTAGGGAGGAGTCAGGCAACTACAGGCCAGTTAGTCTTACATCTGTAGTGGGGAAATTAATGGAAACTATGTTAAAGGAAAGGATTGTTGAACATCTGAAGTCACATGGGTTTCAAGATCAGAAACAACATGGGTTTTCCTCAGGAAGATCTTGCCAAACAAATCTTATTGATTTTTTTGATTGGGTGACTGAAGTAATTGATCAGGGTGGTGCAGTAGACATTGCGTATCTGGATTTCAGTAAGGCCTTTGACACTGTCCCACATAGAAGACTTATAAATAAACTGCAATCTCTGGGTTTAGATCCCAATGTTGTTGAATGGATTAAGGAGTGGCTTAGTGACAGACAACAGAGGGTTGTAGTCAATGGCGTATATTCAGAACAAGGTCTTGTTACCAGTGGGATACCTCAGGGATCTGTACTTGGACCCATTCTCTTTAATATTTTTATTTGTGATATTGCAGATGGACTTGATGGAAAGGTATGTTTATTTGCTGACGACACAAAAATTAGCAACAGGGTTGATGTTCCTGGAGGAAGAAGCCAAATGGCAAATGATCTAGGTAAACTGGAAAAATGGTCAGAGCTGTGGCAATTGGCATTTAATGTAGATAAATGCAAAGTAATGCACCTGGGGCATAAAAACCCAAGGGCAGAGTATAGAATATTTGGTACTATCCTAACCTCAACATGTGAGGAAAGGGATTTAGGGGTAATTATTTCTGAGGATTTAAAGGTAGGCAGACAATGCAGTAGAGCAGCAGGTAATGTTAGCAGAATGCTTGGTTGTATAGGGAGAGGTATTAGCAGTAGAAAGAGGGAAGTGCTCATGCCGTTGTAAAGATCACTGGTGAGACCTCACTTGGAGTATTGTGTACAGTACTGGAGACCGTATCTCCAGAAGGATATAGATATGTTGGAGAAAGTGCAGAGAAGGGCTACTAAAATGGTTTATGGATTACAAGATAAACCTTACCAGGACAGGTTAAAGGATCTTTTTTTAATCAAATCTCCTTTTATTGAAGGAAAAGAAAGTGATGCAATAAACACAAGGACCGGTACACAAGGCATCGTAACAGAGCAGTATACATCAGGCAAGGTATACAGACGAGAAAACAGTTCACATGTGAACGAAAAAGGCGCACATCGTACAGCAGATACCTCCAGGGCTTACAAAAAACAATAGAAGGCACAATGCATACAGGTCCAGGAACAAGTGCCCCACCAGGGAGGCAGTACAGAGGACTGTTATAAGAGGAGCACCACAATGGAGAAAAGAGCAAAAAGGAAAAACCAAAAGTAAACAAAACCGAACAAAACAATGCACGGAAATAAATGGAAGGTTGGTTCGCCAGATAGATGGTAGCCCAGAGGAGGACGGGAAGGGACAGAATAGGTAGGGGTCAAAAAATTGGGAGAGCGCCAGGGACGGGGGAGAAGACCCAGTCGTCACACGTCCAAGTCCAAGTCGGGGGGTTTGTCAAGAAAGCGACCCAAAACAGTCTGGAAAGTCGTGGAAGCCAGGAACTCCCTCCAGGGAAGCCACTTCAGGCCGTTTTTATAACCGAGTCCCCTAGAGGTCATGACTAGGTCCTCCATCTGGCAGATAAAATTAACCCTCCGGAGCCAGACTGACACGGGAGGGGTCCTGGGTTGCTTCCAAAACTGAGGGATAACGGCCTTGGCGGCAGTAACGAAATGAATGGACAGAGATCTCTTATAGGAGCCCAAGCTGGAGGACGTGTGGTGCAGCAAAAACAATTCAGGCGTGGCCTGGAAACTGGGATCGTCTATGGCCCGTATAACCGCGGTTACAGCCTCCCACAGAGGACGTATCAGAGGACAGGTCCACCAAAGATGCAGGTAAGTACCGACATCGGACCCACAGCGCCAACAATGGGAAGGTACGTCTGGGAGGAAACAGGGCCGGACTGGCCCACCGGGATACCGGGAAATTTCCCGGTGGGCCGGAAGGTCCGTGGGCTGGGCGGCCATGAAGACAGCCGCTGAGCTGCCCCCCAGGCTGCCCGAAAACTAATCAAAGCGGCCGCTGGGTGCTGATGCGGCCGGCCGGCATCAGCACCCAGCAGCCGTGTGCGATGGCCGTCTAGTGATGGGAGCAGTGTGAGGGGTGAAAGCTCCGCCCCCCCGCACTGACCTTTCACCCCTCACGCTGCTCCCATCACTATGCGGCCATCAGATTGCTGGGAATGTAATCTGAACGGCCGATGCGTGCTGATGCCGATCCAGCTTACCATATAAATAATTAAAAAAAAGTGTTAAAGTAGCTCCGGCCGGCGGCATCAGCACGCACCGGCCGTTTAGATTACATTCCCAGCAGTCTGATGGCTGCATAGTGATGGCAGCAGCGTGAGATGGAAGCTCCGCCCCCTCGCACTCAGACTGAAGCAGGACCGGATGTCAGGTCAGTGGCATCCTGGCTGTCAGCATAGAGGAGAACGGTGTGCAGCTACCAGGAAGTCAAGAGAAGTAGAAGGTGAGTAAAATAATGTATTTTTTGTACTGTATAATGTTTTTTGTATTTGTTAAAAACAAAAAAAAATCGGCATGTGTGTATGTAAGTGTGCCCCCCTATATGCCACTCTGCCTCCAGAAATGCCTTATATCCCCCTATATGCCACTCTGTCCCATGATATGCCTTTTAACCCCCTATATGCCAGAGTTGCATATAGGGGTATAAGGCATTTCTGGATGCAGAGTGACATATAGGGGGTCAAAAGGCATATCTGGAGGCAGAGTGGCATAAAGGGGGTTAAAAGGTATATCATGGGGCAGAGGAGCATATAGGAGGGTATAAAGCATATAGGGGGCATAAGGCTTTTCTGGAGGCAGAGTGCCCCATGATATGCCTTTTAACCCCCTTCATGCCACTCTGCCTCCAGAAATGCCTTATACCCCCTATATGCCACTCTGTCCCATGATATGCCTTTTAACCCCCTATATGGCAGAGTGGCATATAGGGGGTTAGAAGGCATATCATGGGACAGAGTGGCATATATTATTTTTACATATAAAGTAAACAAAAATGTCCCATGATATGCCTTTTAACCTCCTATATGGCAGAGTGGCATATAGGGGGTTAGAAGGCATATCATGGGACAGAGTGGCATATAGGAGGGTTGAGGCATATCGGGGAGGCAGAGTGGCATATAGGGGGGTATAAGGCTTTTCTGGAGGCAGTGTGCCCCATGATATGCCTTATACCCCCTTTATGCCACTCTGCCTCCAGAAATGCCTTATACCCCCCTATATGCCACTCTGTCCCATGATATGCCTTTTAACCCCCTATATGCCAGAGTGGCATATAGGGGTATAAGGCATTTCTGGATGCAGAGTGACATATAGGGGGTCAACGGCATATCTGGAGGCAGAGTGGCATAAAGGGAGTTAAAAGGGATGTCACGGGGCAGAGGGGCATATAGGAGGGTATAAAGCATATTGGGGAGGCAGAGTGGCATATAGGGGGCATAAGGCTTTTCTGTAGGCAGAGTGCCCCATGATATGCCTTTTAACCCCCTTTATGCCACTCTGCCTCCAGAAATGCCTTATACCCCCCCTATATGCCACTCTGTCCCATGATATGCCTTTTAACCCCCTATATGGCAGAGTGGCATATAGGGGGTTAGAAGGCATATCATGGGACAGAGTGGCATATAGGGGTATAAGGCATTTCTGGATGCAGAGTGACATATAGGGGGTCAAAAGGCATATCTGGAGGTGGAGTGGCAAAAGGGGGTTAAAAGGCATATCACGGGGCAGAGGGGCATATAGGAGGGTTGAGGCATATCAGGGAGGCAGAGTGGCATATGGGGGTATAAGGCATTTCTGGAGGCAGAGTGACATAGGGAGTAAAAGGCATTTCTGGAGGCAGAGTGGCATATAGGGGATTAAAAGGCATATTATGGGGCAGAGTGGCATATAGGAGGGTATAAATCATATCAGGGAGGCAGAGTGGCATATAGGGGGGCATAAGGCTTTTCTGGAGGCAGAGTGCCCCATGGTATGCCTTTTAACCCCCTTCATGCCACTCTGCCTCCAGGAATGCCTTATACCCACTATATGCCACTCTGTCCAATGATATGCCTTTTAACCCCCTATATGGCAGAGTGGCATATTTGGGGTTAGAAGGCATATCATGGGACAGACTGGCATATAGGGGGTATAAGACATTTCTGGAGGCAGAGTGGCATATAGGGGGTTAGAAGGCATATCAGGGGGGCAGAGTGGCAAGCCTGGGGGCAGAGGTGCATAACTCGGGGGTAGGTTGTCAAATGAAAGGAAATAAAAACCAAACATGTCTCAATCATAGCTTTTATTAAATATGGAAAAAAATAGTCTACATGAATTAATAAAGAAATAAACGTTTCTTACCAGAATATCGTGAAGAATAATGTGATCAGTGTTTTGTTCCACTGAATAAAATGGAACTCTTTCATCTAAAAATGTTCGCAGTAGTAAATGTTTTGATCCCATTCTGTGTAATGTATTTCATTTATTAGGGCCTTTTAACACTTTTGCTTTCTGGCATTTTAATACAAATAATGAGATAAAAAGAATGGCACATAGTGTGACTCGGGTATGTATAAGGGGTGCGTGTGGGTATAAGAGCTTCACCGTGAGATAAACTATATGGGGCTGGTCTCCAAATTTTTCCAGGGCTGCTTTTCAGTCCCAGTCCGGCCCTGGGAGGAAATGATGGAGATCAACAGGAACCCTATACCATCTAGTGAGGAGCTTGTACACGGATTCCTGCAGCCTACTAGACGTAACCCCCCGCATCGTGAGAGAGATCATCTGATCCCATTCATCGGTCTCGAATGTACGGTTCAAATCCCTTTCCCATAAACTAAGGAAGTAAGGCTTTTTAGAGGTACGGTGTGCCAGCAGGAGTTTATAAATGATAGAGAGGAGATGTGAACGCCCGGCGGAGTCCGAACATAGAAGTTCGAACGGGGTCAGGGGCTTGGTAGCGGCAGAGGCGGGGGACAGGGATGAGAGATAGTGCCGAATCTGATGAAAGAGGAAAGTCACCCTAAAGGGCACGTGGGTCGTGGAAACAAAGTCTGAGATGGAGTGAACAGAGTCCCCCGCGTATAGGTGAGTGACGCGGAGTACCCTCTCCCCCTCTGGGAGCAGGGGCGCTATGTCAGCACGGGCCAAGCCGGGAGGGAATTCGGGGTTGGAGGAAACTGGGGTAAGGGGGCCCGGGCAACTTATAAGGGGATACCTGGCCAGGGACCTGGCGAGGACGCAAAGCGTCGACCTGACGGTCGGATGCCCCGGTTCGGTTAGCCTGCGGGAGCCAGTGGGAGCCAGGGTATCGCCGCGATATCGGTAGGGAAAAGGGAGTTCTCGATGCGCACCCATGGTTTGTGTGGACAGGAAACCCACTCCACGACCCGTCGCAGATGGGAAGAAATCCAATACCCCTCCACGTCCGGGAGGCCCAGGCCAGCTTGGTCCTTAGTGCCAATTAGATAAGAATGCGCCAATCTAGGAGAGCGGTTGGACCAAACATACCTAGTAAAAAGCCTAGTCCACTGCTTAAGAAGGGATCGGGAGAGGAAGACAGGGAGGGTTTGAAAGAGATAGAGAAGACGGGGGAGTATATTCATCTTTAGCACGCTCACCCTGCCGAACCAGGAGATGTGACCGAAAGACCACCTCCGAAGGTCGGCCGTGACAGAGGACAGGAGCGGAACGAAGTTGTCCTCCACCAGGGAGGACAGGTCTGCCGGGAGGCGGACCCCAAGATAAGTGATAGAAGAGGCAGCCCAACGAAAGGGATATGTGCGACAGATCTGCGTCTGCAGAGGGGGAGGGACACGCAAGCCCAGGATCTCAGATTTTTGCAAATTTATCTTATAAAGGGAAAGGTCTTGGAACCTACTTAATTCGTGAGGTGTGAGAGGGAGATTAAAGGATCAGTGACCAGGCCAAGCATGTCGTCCGCATAGATGGAGAGTTTATACTCCTCACCCGCGACCGAGAGACCAGAGATGGACGGGTTCGCCCGTATAGCATTGGCCAGGGGCTCCAGCATTAAGATGAAGAGCATAGGGGAGAGTGGGCAACCCTACCTGGTGCCATTTGCCAGGGCAATTTTATCAGAGAGGGTCCCGTTGACACGGACACAGGCAGAGGGCGAGAAATAAAGGGCACGTATGAGTTGTAAGAACCTAGGGCCCATGGCCAGCCGCTCCAGTACCTTAAACAAGAAGGCCCACGAGACCCGATCGAAGGCCTTCTCGGCGTCCATGGAGACCAAGAGCAGAGGAGTGTGGCGTGACTGGGCCAGCGCCATCAGGTCAAGGACCTTGAGGGTATTATCTCTGGCCTCCCGGCCAGGGACGAAGCCGACCTGGTCACTGTGGATAAGACCTGGGAGGAGGGGATTTAGCCTTGAGGAGAGCACTTTGGCCAGAATTTTAAGGTCAGTGTTGATGAGCGATATGGGACGATAATTACCACATATCTCTGCATCTTTACCGGGTTTTGGGATGACCGTGATGTGAGCGGTGTTGGTGTGTGGGTCTAGGGGTGCCCCAGTCGCCAAGGCATTAAAAAGAGTCACCATGTGGGGGCCCAAGGTTTCAAAGAATTTACTATAATATAGCGGAGTGAAGCCGTCCGGGCCCGGACACTTACCCTTCGGGAGAGATTTGATTGCCCTACCTATCTCCTCCAAACTGATGGGCGAATCGAGACCGGCCCTATGCTCGGCAGAGAGTCTCAACTTCAAATGCTCGGCTAGGCCGCCATATTAGATAGAGCCGGCTCATCTGGGCCCTCACCCCCCTGCAGGTTGTAAAGCTTACTATAGTAGTCTGAGAAACAGCGAGCAATGTCTTTAGTGAGATGCAAGTGCAAGTTGCCAGAGGCGTCCCGGAGCTTGGGGATGTGCGTAGCGGAACGTTTAGCCCTAAGCGCCCTAGCAAGCAGTTTCCCGGGTTTATCCCTGAGCTCGTAAAAATGCCTTCTGGTGAGAAGGAAATTCCTCTTAACTCTAGAGTCCAGGAGAGACGAGAGGCGGGTACGTAAGGCCTGAAGTTGAACCAGAACGTCAGGAGCTAGGGTAAGTTTATGTCTAAGTTCGAGGTCGGCTATTTGGCGCGTTAAGGACATCAGGGACAACTGGTCCAGGCGCTTAAGCTTGGCGCCAAGTTGAATCAGATGGCCCCTAATCACCGCCTTGTGGGCCTCCCAGATCGTCGGAACAGAGGTACCGCAGGAGGAGTTATCAGAAAAATAGTTTCTGAGGTGCGGATCGAGCTCCGGGAGGAAGGTGGGATTGTTGATCAGACGCCAACACCACACTTTGGGGGGGTGGAGGGGGAGGCGAAGAGTCATGTGTATAGGGGCATGGTCACTAATGGTCTGAGCGCCAATAGTGGCCGAGTGAAGGTACTGGAGGTGGTGGTGGGAGAGGAAAAGGGCATCTATGCGCGTATAACGCCTATGTGGAGGAGAGTAAAAGGTAAAGTCAGGGGTGGTAGGGTGCTGGGCTCTCCACACGTCCACCAGCTGGTTAAGGAGGACCATACGTTTTACCTTTTTGATTTGCGAGTAGGGGAGGTGAGACGTACCTGTCGAACAGTCATGTCTGGGGTCAAGCACCATGTTGAGGTCCCCGCCAAAAATCGTCAGACCCTCCTGACAGTGCGCCAATTTGGAGAGGAAGCGAACCAGGAAGGGTATTTGGTCTTTGTTGGGAGCTTAAACAGTGGCGAGCGTAACTTTGTGCGTCCCTAAATAACCCTTAACTATCAAGCTTCTACCCTCCGTATCCCTCCATGTATCGAGAAGTCTGAAGGGGAGACTTTTATGCAGGAGTATAGCAACCCCTTTAGTCTTAGAAGTGGGGGAACTAGAAAAGAACGCCGTCTGGTAGCGCCTGTCCGTCATCTTGAATTCCCTGGTGGCTACAAAGTGGGTCTCCTGAAGGAAAGCAATGTGGGATCTAAAGGAGTGAAGGAGGAGGAGCAATTTGGACCTTTGCTGAGGTTTATTTAATCCTCTGACGTTCAGAGAGGTACATTTAAGGTGAGTAGTAGCCATGAGACATCAGAGGCCAAAGGCCAGGAGGGGGCTGCGACCCATACCTATCGTAACAACCCAAAGCATAAAAAGGGTTACAGAAATCCGTGCATAAAAAAAACAAAAACGAACTGGGCAACGAAGAGCCCGATGAACAAGCATCGAATAGTGAGCCGATTGACCACGCGAGTGGTCGTTGCAAACCCCCCCCGTGTCCAGGGTAGTAAAGGAGCTCTAGGAAAAGCGTGTGTAAATGTATGTGTGTGGTTGAGGGCGAGAGGAATAAGGAGGCAAAGAGGAGACTGCAGGTGGTAAAACGGAGCCCTGAGGACGCAGGGCATCGCCGTATAGGCCCGGGAGTAGGGAAACCGGGGGGACACCTCTCGACAGACCGGTTGGGGAGACGGAGGACCAAAGAGGTCGTGGGTCGTGTAGGCAATGTACAGGCGTGTGGTGCGAAGGACGTGCCACCAAAACCGAGGTGAGGCGAAGTGTGTACAATGGAGGGGAGCTCAGAAAACAATTGAGGAGGGGAGAGACTAGTGGCGTGAAGGTTAGTATTCGGCAGGTAAAGCCGACGCTGCAGAGAGTGGACATATGTGTGTGTATGTGCAATAAAGTAGTAAGGCTGGTGCAGGGAAGCCAGGTAGTCTCAACGGCAGTGAACCCAAAGAGAACCGGCACAGACATGTATGTGGAGGCACGACCGGGGGGGAAACACAGGAGTGTGCGGAGCAGAATGGCGAGCAAAAGAAAAGAAAAATAAAACATATCACAAACCGTACAGCACTAGGTGAGATCAGGCATACTCAACAACGACCAGCAATATAGGACAACCAGGAAGCAAGTCCGAGTCCAGGACAGCAGCACCGGGAGAAGCTCCACGCCGACGGGGTGGGGAGATGCAAGTGGCGAACGGCGAATGGAGCCTCGCGGAGGATGAAACAAGAACCAGTCCAAAACCGCAGGAGTCCATCGAAGTCAGGCGGCGGTCCCGGGAGCTGAAAGCGCGAGGCGATGCAGAGCAGCGGCGAAACCGAAGAAAAAAAAAAAAACAGACCGAGCGGCGAAAAGGAAGCCTGAGGTCCGAAGGCGGGCGAGCCGCAGAAGGAGAGAAGCGAGGAAGGTCACGTACCCACAGGTCGTCGAGAAGGTAAGCAGGCAAGCAGTCCAGGACACCACGGCGGAGGCGGACCGAAGAAGACAGGAGTGGAGAGACCCCGGGCGGCAATCTGGAGCGGAGAACCGAAGGACAGCCACAGCCCTAGGAGGCAGGAAGCTTTGGACGCTTGGCCCTGCGAGGTTTGGACGACCAGTCTCTAGAAGGGTCCCGAAGGTGAGTCGGAGCGAAGAGGGTCGTTTCCCAATCTGGGACATCGAGGAGCGGTAGGCCCAAGTTCTCCAGGATGGCAGGAGCATCCGAAGCTTGACGGAGGGCAAAGGTCTCAGTGCCCTTACGGGCAATGAGGGCGAATGGAAAGCCCCATTGGTAAGGGATCAATGCCTCTCTTAAAGCCAACGTGAGAGGCTTCAGCATGTGGCGTGCCTGCAGGGTAGCAGGAGACAAGTCGGGGTAGATTGAGATGGAGTGACCGTTCCACAGGACGTCTCCTCTCGCTCTGGTAGCTTTGAGAATGTCCTCCTTCATGGAGTAGTAGTGCAATCTGCATACAATGTCCCTGGGAGGACTAAGGGTGTCACCGCGGGGTCTGAGGGCTCTATGGGCCCTATCGAAGTCAATGTGCGAGTCCGCCGGACGTTGCAAAAGATCATTAAAGATGGCTTGTAGAGTCGAGATGAGATCAGGCTGCAGTACATCCTCCGGTACACCGCGGATCCTTAAATTATTTCTCCGTCCCCGGTTGTCCAGGTCCTCCATCTTCCAAGCCATGAGCCGGAGCGTCTGGGAGTGCGCTGACACCTGCGAGGACAAGGTATCTACAGCTTCGGTAAGTTTAGAAGTGTCCGATTCGACAGCTTCCACGCGGTCCCCGAGTTGCTGCACGTCGGCCTTGAGGTCTGAGATCGCATCACGAATGCCTTGGGTGGCTTTTTCAATAATTTGAAACATATCCTCCTTCGTAGGCAGGAGTCGTAGTGCCTCTTGCAGTGTAGAGTAATCCCGGGAGTCAGAACAGGCGTCTTCGGGACATTCAGCACTGGAGCCGGCGGGAGACGGCGCCATCTTAGAAAAAGAGTCTCTAGAGTCCGGGTCTTGGGATCCTTGAAAATAGGACCGGACCGAAGGTTTGGGGGTGCCAGGAGCCTTATTTGTTTTGCCCATCGTGGGCAGAAAAGCACGCTTTAGCGGTAGGACACGGAGAGGGGCTGCAGAGCAAAAAGCCTAAGCGGCCATCTTCTTCAGTAGCTAGCCACGCCCCAGGTTAAAGGATCTTAACCTATATAGCCTGGAAAAAAGACGGGACAGGGGGGATATGACAGAAACATTTAAATACTTAAAGGGAATCAACAAGGTAAAGGAAGAGAGTTTATTTAAAAGGAGAAATACTACCACAACAAGAGGACACAAGCATAAACTAGAGGGGCAAATGTTTAATGGTAACATCAGAAAATATTACTTTACGGAAAGGGTAGTGGACGCATGAAATAGCCTCCCGGCAGAGGTGGTAGATGTTAATACAGTGAAGTCATTTAAGCAAGCGTGGGATAGGCATAAGGCCAAGCTAGATATAGGGTAAGGGTAAGTACTAAAGGAAAGTACTCAGAGGTTGGGCAGACTGGATGGGCCTACTGGTTCTTATCTGCTGTCACTTTCTATGTTTCTATGTTTCTCACCTCTGGGAAAATAAACTCCCACACATGCGAGCATGGGAGAAAGAACTCAATACGACCTTTCCTCTAGAACTGTGGCTCGACTCTAAAGAGTTCATGAGAGGGGTCACACACTGCGCTATGTAGAACCACAAAAAAAGCTTGTCTGCAGGTGGTATCTTACCCCTCTCCGTTTATCACATATCTTTCCCTAAGCTCACCACCCTGTTTGGTGGTCCTGTCCTCACATTTTAGTTTCTTTGAAGGTGTTTGCATTTATTTCATCCACATTGAGTATCAACCTTCCTTTCACTCCGGAAGTGGCCCACCTCCACATGTTCCCAGATTTCCTGATGTCTCCCACCAAGAAATTTATCATACACCTTTTTTTGGCGACCTCTTACCCCAAATGTCTGAAGTGCTTCATGTTTTAGAATGTGTCCATACCCTAGAGAAACTCTCTTTTCAAAATGATCAACAGATGCCCCTATATGACAAGATTTGGTCCCACTGGCTTCAACATCGCACAGATCCTTGTTGGTTCACCTGACACGTCTATTCACTTTGCAACTTTTTTTTTTACGTGAGAGCGGCTCCTTACTTTTTCCGATTGTACCATACTGTCAGGCCCCATCCGTGCTGCGGAGCTGCATGTCTTTAGTTTCCTAATCCTTGCTACAGTGTCCGTAGTACTTGCTACAGTTTCCTTAGTCCTTGCTATAGTTCTCCCTTTGCGGTAATCCATTCCTCTGATTCCTTGATTCCAGTTTTGCTCTTTGCGTTAGCTCTGTTTCCGTTATAAGGTGTGCCCCACCTGTGTGTTCTGTTTGTCTCAGTCTGCAGTCTACAGGTTTGTCTCTCTGATATGTGTTTGGGTTTCATGTTTAGTTTGTTTAGTACCTCTGTAGGCAGGTTTTAGTGTTAGTACCCACCGTCATTGGAATACTTTGGCGTAGTGGTGGGCTAAGCATACTATGGCCATATGATGTGACGGAATCTCCAATTGTTATCTTATCCAACTAGACTAGTTCTGTATCCATGTGTTTCAGTGTTTTGTGTACCTTTGCTCTCCTACCTTGAAGCATCTGAGGAGTTCGGTTCCTCTCTCCTCTCCCTATGTCCCAGTTAATATGTCCTATCCTTGCTTAAAGGAGAAGCGTCCGAGGATTCTGGCTCCTCACTTCATCCTCTGTGTTCCTTGCCTTGTTCCCTGTCCTGTGTTGTGCCCTGTATCATGTATGTCTTGTCTGGTTATGTTTCCTGCTTGGTCTCCCTGTCCCTTGCCCCTTGCTCTGTTTCCCTTGCTTGCTATATTTCTCCTGTACTCTGCTCAGCTTCCCTACTCTCAGCCTATATATAATATGTTAGCTACTTACCTAAAACTAAAGCATCCCGTGCACTGGCAAGTCCTGCAGGTGTAATGGCAAGGCAGTTTGTGAATTTCGTGATATAATCTGCACCATAACTGGATGGAGCTTTGGTGCAGTGGGTGTGGTCAGTTTTCAGGTAAGTAATTGATAGCTGTTCTGCAAAGTGTCCCTGGAAATGTATTCAAAGGTTGGCAACCATGTAAATAGGGCCCCTGGGTTAAAATTGTGCTGGAGTGAATCATTCTATTCCCTTTAGGACTAAAAGTATCGATAGACACTTACAAGTGGCTGCCCATACACACTATGGGAGTGAAAGAGTTAAAAATACCAGATCTCAGGTTACCTGTTACTATTCACAGGAACTAAGCAAAGTAACCCCTGAAACCCCTCTTACACTATTACAGTCATGGCTGTAGCTTCATCGCACCAGTACAGCCATTTTTAAACTTTTCAATCCACTCATAGACGACTCTATGAGGGAGAACTTTATCCCCATACTGAGCACACATGCGAAGAAGAATTTCTGCTCTTGGCACACCTTTTGCCCACAAACAGCATATGACAGAACACTGTTCCTCTGTAAAAAATCTTATACTAAACTGTATGTACAGTCGGCTTGCCAGACACGACCAATTACTACTCCTCCCGCATTCACCGTTTCCAACGAAAATATAAAAGTGCAGAAACTTTTCAATGTCCCTCGTGCAATTACTAATATATAAGTCCTTGTGGGAGATTTCGATGGCAGAGTTCTCCATGAAGAAAATATGTCTCTTCTTTATCCAAACCCCATATTATTTAGATACTAGAGTGTCCAAGAAGCCAGATCCTAGAGAGGATCAGTGGGTTGGCCTTAAAATTTATAAAGTCACCAAAATCAGGAATCTGCACACACTCCCCACAGGAACTCAGGTGCTTAGCTGTGCCAGGAAGGGCCAGCTCCCCAGTAAATCAAAATAGAAAAAGGCTCCAGGCACTCAAGGGTTCCATCAGGCAGATTTATTGAAGGAGAAAGCCAACAAGTTGATAAAGACCTCATCGTGAGGTCGAAACGTTGTTGGCTTTCTCCTTCAATAAATCTGCCTGATGGAACCCTTGAGTGCCTGGAGCCTTTTTCTATTTTGGCCTTAAAATTTATGGCACACTCAATCAGCTCTGTCAGGGACACCGATGCAGAGTTTTACCTGAAAATACACAATGTTACCCAAAACTTGCAATTTTTGGGTAACAAACAGTAGCGTATATACAGTAGCGTGCACCAAATATGATGGGTGTAACTGCTGGCAAAGTAGTCCTTGTATGTCATAACAGAAACCCCTCTTGCTGTGAATGTTTGGTATCTACCAAAAGGATAAAACCTGGACATTCTAAAAAATATATACACTTTTCCCATATTTCATAATATGAGGTTGTCCACTAGGTAACCCATCTTACGTCAAATGGCATTTTACAACACTTTAAGTCCAGCTAGTGATGCTCTAGTTAGCTGCTCACTGAATTCATGGCCTAGGCCTGGTGTTAACACTTTGTTAAAAACTGATGATCAAAGAATTTATTTTTATGCCCCTATGCATCAAAGAATACAATATAATATACATATGTAGCTTAACCATTTGCTTGCCAGAGGCCTGGACAGGCAACTCATGCATTGGCATGACACACACATACATAAACATACACATTAACACTTGCCCTTACACACTCGCTCACAATTACCCTTGCAGTCATACACTTTCAAAATACAAACACTCTCTCTCCTTTCTTATTACTCCAAAACTTTTTCTTTATCATCTATACCCTTATCTCTCTTATTCTTTATTTAGCATTAGTTCTCTTATATCTCATTATATCCACCTTTTCTCCTCATCTCTCATTTTTCTCATTAACGCTTCTCTTTTTTTCACTCTCTTTTCTTTTTATCTACCCTCCTCATTTTCTCTCACATTTTTCTTTATTTCTACAATTTCTCACTATCATCTGCACCCTTTCCACCCATCTCTTACCTTTCCCCTTTCTTCTTTAAGTTCTGGGATGGGAGTAAAAGGTCTGTTTCTTTGGACCACTTCTTCAATGCAAGTGGCTTCTGTGCTGAGCGACAGGATATGATAACTTATCCTGGTGCTCAGCATCAATTTCCACCATACAGTGTTAGGAAGCACAAAAGCAGAGGTCTCAAGAAACAGACCTAGTTTTTCCTTAATTTGAGGCCAGTTAGAGGGAGATCTGTTATCTCCCCAATCAGCCATGCACCCGACACCTGCCACTGGCGATTTCATGGAACATGTCCCAAGGAGAAGCTCCCTAATCCCAGGACTGTCCTGGTAAAAATAGGACAGTTGGCAACTATGAAATTATACCAATTTAAATTTATTTCAGATATCTACTTAGTACTCCAATTAAATTTCAGGTTGGTATTTGTTTAAGAGTGGTTTTGCATTGTGTAATTCTGAGTTAAGTAGGGATTGAATTGGAATACAGCTAAGCACAAGTAATGTCAGCCTGGTATTACACTACCCTCTAGTGGTAAATAATTAATTAGCAATTTAGTTTATATCTGTGCTGTTCAAACTTTAGTTAACCTTTAATGACAAGACTGTTTTTTATTTGTAGCACACTGTGGGACAAAGGCTGTTTTAACATTTTTGCGATGTTGCTGTTTAGCTGCAATTTTTTTCTTTTTCATTTAGTGCACCCGCATACATTATATGTTGTTTTTTCAAGACAAGCAGGGCTTTCTTTAGATACTATTATTTTTATCATACCATCTAATTTACTGTAAATAATTATAAAATGACTTTTTACCACAGGCCTTTGTCAAAGTTTGCGGTAGTAGTTTTTGCGTTTTATTTCTAACGCATTTTACTTCCGGTATGAATTTACCGCTCCTGGTATACATCGCTGTCAAACAAGTCCAATATGTGTTCAGCAACATCTCCTGAGTGCAGTGATATCACCCATGCATGGGTTTGTCAGGTTATTTGGGAGGTAATTGAAATATGATTTCAAAATAACAGCTGAACTGTTTTTATTCTTTAAAATTAGCCCCTGCTGCCAATATATATTAATATTAGCCCCTGCTGCCAATATATATTAATATTAGCCCCTGCTGCCAATATATATATAAATATACCAGGAAAGCATTCCTTGGGCCCTGTTCCACGCTCCCTAGCATGCAATTACTCCCTCCACTACCACACCAAAAAAAATTGCCACACTGACTGCAGATTAGGGGAAGACCGTGAGAGTCAGTGCAGTCTTCCGTCTTTGTGACCCTACCGTGACATTGAGAGGTCCTCTCCCCCGTAATCATAGATCAACATAAATAATGTATGGACCCATAGCATTGCAGGTATAGATCAACACAAACTCAGCACTGCAGGAATTGATCAACTGAATCAGACATACAACCCCTCTATTTGCATGTCTACATAAATAATGTACGGAAACATAGCATAGCACAAAAACCCAGCTTTGCAAGTATAGGTCAATTGGAATTCACATAAAAACTCAGCATTAAAGGTGTAGATAAAATCCCCTGAATTACAGGCATATATCACAGGTTTCACACCCCAAAGGCCAGCCCTGGAATCCACGCTGCCCACATAGAACCTGACCAGCACCCAGATAATACACATAAGACATAACATGTTTGTCCCCAAATAGCCCAGCATGAGCCAACTTTGTCCCCAAACAGCCCAGCGTAAGACATCTTTGCCCCAAACAACCCACCCTGTGCCACCATTTGTCCCATAAACATGCTACCTGTGCCACCATTTGTCCCATAAACACTGTGCTACTGTAAGGACTTACCTGCCTCTCCGGCCCCGCTCCATGGCTGCTCCCACGACGCTTCCTCAGGCGGCTTCCCGGGCAGCGAGTACCACCGCTACCCGGTCGGCGTCTTCACCGCATGGCCGACCACGCGGTAAACGGGTACCACAGCGCCGTGTGGTCAAAAGTTAATATTGCACGTTACATTTGTAAAATGCTTTTATAACCTCGGGTGACCTCTTCATGCAGGACACGCCTCCTCCTCTCCCTATTTAAACCCGGACTTCCTCTTCTGGATCACCCTTGGTTGGTGTATTTTGCTATTTGCCTGTGCATTGATTGTGACTACTGCTCCGGTTTGACTTGGCTTGTTGACCTCGTTCCTGTCTCCTGATTCGGCTCCTGATTCCTGCTCGTCTGGTATTGATTCGGCTTGTTGGCCTCGTCTCTGGATTCTGATTTGGCTTATCCTGATTACCTGTCTGACCCGGTTGGTTCTCTGACTTTCTGGTTCCTGTTTGGCCTGGCTACCTCCGCCATCTGGGGTCCTGCCTCACCATACCATTACAGCTACATTGGTCCCTTGGTCACTCACTAATTCACACTTTCATTCACACAATCATTTATTCTCTCACTCTTTCACACTTATACATGTTCATTAATGCACTCTCACAAATTAATTAATTGAAAAGCTGTTCAGTGGTAAAGATTACTGCCACCTATTCACAGTGCTATGCATAAAATGGATTAAGTTTAAATTTTAAACTACCGTATTTTCCGGCGTATAAGACGACTGGGCGTATAAGACGACCCCCAACTTTTCCAGTTAAAATATAGAGTTTCGGCTATACTCGCCATATAAGACTACCCCTCTACCCAGTATACAACAACCAGCCAATCACGGCAAGCGATGTACCTTACTGGTGATTGGCTGGTTGTTGTATACAAAGCCTGCTTGGATTGGGTGGGTCAGCTCTCCCTAACATATGCCTGTCCACACACACATGTATAGACATACACTGCCCTCACACAACCCTTCCTTTGCACACATATACACGTACACACCAGCTTACAAACACACATATACACATTCACTGCCCTTACACAGACATATACATACATACATACACTGCCCTTACACACACACACACACATATATATATATATATATATATATATATATATATATATATATATATAAAACATTTTCAAAAGATGGTCAGCACTCCAGGTCTTTAAATTGACAATTTCATTTTATTCAAAGTCAAGTCGACGTTTCAGTCATTGCTGACTGAAACGTCGACTTGACTTTGAATAAAATGAAATTGTCAATTTAAAGACCTGGAGTGCTGACCATCTTTTGAAAATGTTTTGTATGAAAACTGCTGGTTACTAGCACCGGGCTTGGAATATTCGGAATGGTGTGCAATGGACTCTGTGAGTAAATATATATATATATATATATATATATATATATATATATATATATATATATATATATATATCTACACATACTAACATACGCCTGTCCATACATTTATACACATTTATACACTGCCCTCACCACACACCCCTGCCTTTACACACACACACACACACACACACACACACATATATATATATATATATATATATATATATATATATATATATATATATATTACACACAAATACCTACACTGCTTTTACACACACCTGACCATACACATACACTGACCTTACACACACATATATACACATACACTGCACTCACACCCCTTTCTCCCCATCTCTTACCATTCTCATCTTCTATCTTCCATCCAGTTGTGGGATCGTGAGGTCTGTCATTTCAGACCTCTGCTTTACTGCTCCCTCATCACTACGCGCCGGCAAATGATGCCGAGTGTCGGGATAAGACGTCATCCCCGCACTCGAGATCCCTAATGTTGGGCTAGTTAGAGGGAGGTCGTGATCTCCCCAACCAGCCCTGCTCATCGGGCGCCCGCTGATCAGGGCTAGTTGGGGAGATCACGATCTTGCACCTACCTCTACGCGGCCCTGAAGACCGGCCCAGGAGAGGCAGCTTCTCCGTTCGCCCCTCCCCTAGAGATACGTGGCTTCGTGGGGAATCGTGATTCTCCGGCTCGGTAAGTACCCGGTGTATAAGACGACCCCCGACTTTTGAGAAGATTTTCACAGGTTAAAAAGTCGTCTTATACGCCAGAAAATACGGTATGTAGATTTGCATACACTGTCTAAATGGGCAAGAATTGAGCTCCAGAAACTTGTTACCTGTAACAGAGAGTCCTATAGCTCAATACTGAGGGGGCCTCTGCCTTTTTTGGTTCCACCCATGGGGAACTGATGATAATTTGTGACCTGTATTTCTTGGAAGTAAAGGTGGCAAACCTAATGGCTAACTTTGACACTCCAGCTACTGTGGCTTACAGTTCCCATTATGCTGTGCAAGCAATATGGGGACAATAGTTCACAGAAACTGGAGTTCCTGAAGCCATATCTGGTGTTTAGAATGTTATTTATGGTATTTCAGCATTTATTTATAGTAATACTATGTTTGTTTTATTTTTTACTAATGCTATTTCTGTTTCTTTTAACTGATGCTTGTACATGTCCGTGGAAAGGGATTTGTGGCTCTCTGTGGCACTGTGGAAAAGAATAAAAAAGACAGGAATGAGCAAGTAAAAAGGACAGGAAAGAGCAAGTAAATAAAAAGAAAATGTGTGAGAGGGAGAGATAACACAGCATTTCATAGATTTCGCGACCCTCCTAGCTATCAGGAGGGCAGAGCCTAGGGTCGTTGACATCTAGGTACAGGTGGGTGTGGTAATATTGTTAACGCCTCCCTTTAACAAACATGACTACTCTAACTACACCCATTTTCTACTGCAACTCTTTGGGCCCTCCAACTTCACCATGTCACTCACTTCCCACAGTGTCACCTTTGCCTCCAAAGTGCAAATATATCAGTGATATATTTGCCCCCAAACAGCATTACACTAAATGTGTCAGTGACATCCGGCAACTTAAGGCGCTGAGCAAGAGTGGCAAAGTCATAGCTTGCTCATTTTGTGTCCAAGGCAAAAGCAGACATTTACCCACCATCAACCACCCTCTCCCTTCTCACCATCTACCTCTCCCCCACTTTTCTAATTCACTTAACTTGCTGAGGTACTGTGGTGGTAGCACAAGGTCTCTGTCTCACTGCTCTGTCACGGTGTGTGAGGCTTCACTGCTGAGCATTAGGCTATGACGTCATATTCTGGCGCTCCACGAGAAGCGCCAGCACCGCGACAGAAGCAGAGGAGACAGAAAGGAGCCGAGTGGTTACTGAAAACTTGTTCATGAGTGATCGCGGGGCGCCCCTCTCTTTCCTTTGCTCCCTTCTGCCAGGGTGCTGTGCGTCCCGTGCACCCTAGTTATCAGAGATTTAAAGAATGGCACCATTTGTTAAAGATGAGTTAATTCCCATACGAAACTCAGTTCTCAGTTTCTCAGCTACATAAACATAACCAAATACATTCCATAGTAGAGAAGAATTAAAAAGGCTTAATATGATAAGAAGGTGTCCTTTAAAATAATGAGTTTAAAAGTACTAAAAGTTTAAAACTTCATATTTTGTTTCCCTGAAAAGCTAACAGGCCAGGTACTCTTTCGCCACGTAGACTTTGGGACAAAGTCAGATGGCATGATAACTCAAGCCTCTCTATCGGGAGGAAGGATGATTTCTCCCGGTTGGCTCCAGGGACTCTGTAAACAATTCTTAACTAGTTGTAACAGCGTTAGAAAAGCTGACTCTTCTGAAAGAAAGGGTGTTAGAGATACTCAAAATTCTTACAATTAGTAAAACCCAGGGTCCTGATTTATATTTTTATGGAATATATTATAAAACTTTTAAGGATGTCCTATTCCGTTATCTTAGATGTTTAATTTAATCATAGATTAATACTATTCTGTTGCAAATGCTTGCCGCCTTGATCATAATAATCCCCAAGCTGGGAAAAGAACCATTGAATAAAACAAATGACCACACAATCTTAATAAATAGTGATTTGATTTAGCGAGCCTATGCAGCCATAGACATTAAATAAAGAGGCAGAGAAAAATGAAAGCTCCATATTAAGCATCTGATGCAAGAGCAAGAATAAAGACTGGGATCAACAGGTTGCAAATCAGGAAATTGATCTAATCATAAGAAACTAAGATTACTTGATTAGGCAGGTTTCTTCAACTTCTGTTTTGATGCTCAGTTAGAAATAGATATGCGGCGAAACCAGACCTAAAGGACAGAAATGCACAAAAGAATGCTAGCTGTGCCCCTCTAGTCGCAGGTTTGCAGTGGAAGTTTTTTTATACGACTGCATTACTATTATTATTATTATTATTATTATTATCTTTTACTTACATAGCACCAAAAATGTACATGTGTTTCATGACAAATTATTGTACTTGAGCAGGACATTTAACCGAAGAATGTTTTTTGGTTTTTTTTTGCACAAATTCATTTCTCTACACATTTTCTGCTCTACGCTATTGTGCAAAAAGTAGTCAAGTGGGGCGGCTACCCAGGGCAGCAGTGCATTGAAAAATGGGAGTGCTCTGCAAAAAATGGAATGTTTACAATGTATTTGTTCAAAGGATAAGATATATTTACATGCTTGGTAAGCTAATTGGCAGAGTAAAATGTTTGAATAAAGAGAGATGCACACTGCTCACCTGTAATGACGTTTAAAGCCCCGAATCTAGAGGAATTTAATATAGCAGAGAAATTACATATTTAGAATTGTTTTCAGCTACTAACTTATGTCTGATACCTGAATTCCCCTTTAACCTACAGAAAAAAAGGGTTGGCTATGCTGTTGTCTTATGATTGGTCATCACGGCTGAAAGCAAAACAATATGTATTATGAAGTGAGTTCTGTACCTTGTGATTTGTCACAATTTTGGAGGCATGGCAAAACTGACCCGTAAAACTTGAAGAAGGAGACAAAAAAAACCATGCATTCCTGCACACAGTTACAAAACCGACTCTGTGAAGTCCCAGAGGTAAACTGAAAGTTAAGAAAAAATCCTTTTCTATTCTACCAGTAGCAGAAAAAAATCCCACACATAAATATATAAAGTGATAAAAAGATTCCTTGAAACTAATCTTAAGTCAATTTCTATGAATAGGACTCTTTTTAAATATAGTAACATAGAAAGTGACTGCAGATAAGAACCATTCGGCCCATCCAGTCTGCCCAACCTCTGAATACTTTCCTTAATCCCTGGCCTTATCTTATATCTAGCGTAGCCTTATGCCTATACCATGCTTGCTTTGACGCCTTCACAGTATTAACATACTAAGGCTATGAACAGTGGTGGGATTCAGCTGGTTCTTACCGGGTCGCGCAAACAGTTTATTAAAAAATGATCAGTTTGCGTGAACCGTTTCTTAATTACCCTATTATAGACAGCACCCCCCCCTTAAAGTGGTTGTGCAGCCTGTACCGTATTTGCTCGATGATAAGACAAGGTTTTTTTCAGAGCAAATGCTCTGAAAAAGACCCCTCGTCTTATAATCGGGGTCGTCTTATAATCAGCGCTGCAGGGGACCTGGATCCTCCTATCTTATGCCCCCCCAAACTTACCGGTGCTTCTGATTGCCCAGTGTGTACCTGGGGCAGCGTGTAGATGTCTACGTGATTCGTGTAGACAACGTCCTGTGCAGCCGGAAGGAGGTGCGGTTAGCAGCGAGTGTTGTCTGCGTCCATCTCTCAGAGAGAGACTCTGAGTCTGTGTGTGTGAGACTGCCTGTGTCTCTGTGTGAGAGAGACTGCCTGTGTCTCTGTGTGAGAGAGACTGCCTGTGTCTCTGTGTGAGAGAGACTGCCTGTGTCTCTGTGTGAGAGAGACTGTCTGAGTCTCTGTGTGAGAGAGACTGTCTGAGTCTCTGTGTGAGAGAGGCTGCCTGAGTCTCTGTGTGTGTGAGAGAGACTGCCTGAGTCTCTGTGTGTGAGAGAGACTGCCTGAGTCTCTGTGTGTGAGAGAGACTGCCTGAGTCTCTGTGTGTGTGTGAGAGAGACTGCCTGATTGTGTGTGTGTGAGAGAGACTGCCTGATTGTGTGTGTGAGAGAAAGACTGCCTGATTGTGTGTGTGTGTGAGAGAGAGAGAGACTGCCTGATTGTGTGTGTGTGTGTGTGTGTGTGAGGTTTTTATTTTTTAGTACGAAATCTCGGAAGTGGTTACTAAAAAAATTGAATCCCACCACTGGCTATGCATCCACTACCCTTTCAGTTATGTAATATTTCCTGATGTTACTTTTAAACCTTTGCCCTTTAGTTTAAGATTTTTTCGGGCTGTTGTGATAATATTTCTCATTTGAATGGTAAGTTTTATCCTGTAATCCATGAACCATTTTAGTAGCCCTTCTCTGAACTTTCTCCAACATATGTAGATCTTTCTGGAGATACAGTCTTCAGTACTGTACACAACACTCCAAGGTCTCATCAGTGCTCTGTACAACGGCACAAGCACTTCCCTCTTTCTGCTGCTAATACCTCTCAAAATCCCTTTCCTCACACATTGAGCGTAGGACAGTATCAAATATTCTATACCAGGGGCGTCCAACGTGCGGCCCTCCAGCTGCTGCAGGACTACATCTCCCATACTCCTCAGCCAGCCCCTTAGCTGAAGGAGCATTATGGGAGATGTAGTCCTGCAGAAGGTGGAGGGCCGCACGTTGGATGCCCCTGTTCTATACCCTTGGGTTTTTATGCCCTAGGTGCATTACTTTGCATTTATCCACAGTAAATGCAAATTGCCACAGCTCTGACCATTTTTCCAGTTTACCTAAATAATTTGCCATTAGGGTTATCCCTCCAGGAACATCAACCCTGTTGCAAATCTTTGTGTCATCAAATATGGGTTAGATAATACAAAGTGGTGCATTGACAGAGGCTGTAAAAAATCCTTTATTGGAGTACCGGTTAAAAGTTGGCGCAGAAAAATAAAAAAAAATGTTTTGTTATCTAAATGCCATTGTGTTTGTCGGGTATATAAACATAAGTTACTTTAAACATATTCTTGTTTTTGTATTTGTTTTGCATATATTGTTTCTTTGTATGATATATGTGTATTACTAGAAATACCAATAACAAAAGTTATGGCGGGTAAAGCTGATGGAAAACCCTTCCACCTAAAATTAAGGGTAGTAGAAGCATTATTAAACACTAATCCACATCTACCAGACAAGCCAGAAGGCTTGTTTTTTCCCAGATGCTGCCTCAACAAGGAATTCTGGGTAGGTGAGTGCAAATAAGTTCAACTTTGCAGGAAGATTTAGACAGAGTTGGGGACTGGGCGTGCAAGTGGCAGATGAGGTTCAATATAGAGAAATGCAAAGTCATGCATTATGGTAAAAATAATAAAAATGCAACCTATTCTTTAAATGGAATATCCTTGGGGGAAACTACCAATGAGAAGGATTTAGGAATAACGGTTGACAACAGACTTGACAACAGTGCGCAATGCCAGCAAGCAGCTGCGAGGGCCAATAAGGTTTTGGCATGCATAAAAAGAGGTATTGATTCAAGGGAGGAGGATATTATCTTGCCTCTTTACAGGTCATTGGTAAGACCTCACCTTGAATATGCGGTACAATTCTGGGCACCGGTCCTTAAAAAGGACATTATGGAAAAAGTGCAAAGGACGGCTACGAAATTAATAAAGGGATTGGGAGATACTTATGAAGAGAGACTAAATGAAGAGATACCGGCGCGGGGAACTCTGATCTCTGACAGTCGGGGAAGGTCTGCGCAATGGACGCAGACAACCCCCGCTGCTAACAGCACCTCCTTCCGGCTGCAGCGTAAGTTGTCTACGCGGATCGCGTGGACGTCAACCCGCTGCCCCAGTATACAGCAGGAAATTGGAAGCACCGGTAAGTGTGTGTGGGGTGGGGGAGTGTTAAATGGGAGGGAGACAGAAGGATCCAGGTCCCCTGCAGCGGTGCTGGGGATCTGGATCTTAGTCTCTATGTGAGGTCTGATTATAAGACGACCCTGATTAGAAGACGAGGGGTATTTTTCAGAGCATTTGCTCTGAAAAAAACCTCGTCTTATAATCGAGCAAATACGGTATATGCAGGGCCAATATAAGGAGCTCTTCAGTGACCTGTTCATTAACAGAAATGTACAAAGAACAAGAGGTCACCCTCTGAGATTGGAAGAGCGCAGGTTTCATAGACGACAAAGGAAGGGATTCTTTACAGTGAGGACAATAAAGGTATGGAATTCGCTTACATACCTTCAAAAGGGGCCTCGATATTTTCTAAGAAAGGCATGACATACAGGGATATAAATAGAATAACCTTAATATTTTAGAACTTCTTGATCCAAGGAGAAATCCAATTGTCTCTTGGAGTCAAGAAGGAATTTTTCCCCTGATGGCAGAATTCGAAGTAGCTTAATTAGGGATTTTTTGCCTTCTTTTGGATCAAGAATAGGAAGGTTAGGTATAAGGGTTGAACTTGATGGACTTAGGTCTTTTTTCAACCTTATGAACTATGTACTATGTAATGATCACCTTTTGCCTCTATATCCACTTTATACATGGATCCCTTTAAGGTAAATGCCGGCTGTGCAAGAGAGCCTTTAGACAGAACCCTGGTTAAGAGGTGCAGTAGCTAGATCACCACTCATGTACAGTTGTTTTGCCCTTAATGGGATCCGTCACCATGAGGTTGTGATACTGGCTTACTATTTGAGGCTCGGAGAAGCACAAGAAATACCAATAAGATATGTGTATTACTACTTACACAAATCTATGATTCTAGATTAACTCATTATGAGAAATGAGCGGGTGTCCTCTAGCTAGTAAAAAATGTGTATTATATATTTATATAAATATTTAAATATTTATATATATATATATTTTTTAAAATATAAAATATATAGCAGCTCAATATAATTTCTGTAACTTGAAACATGGCGGGCTGATATCCTAGATGTTAATGTTAATGATTACATGTGTACTTTGTATATGTGAGCTACTCATTCTATGTAAACATATCTATTTTTTCATTGTTCTGCCTACTTCTACCCAGCAGTTCGGTGATGGATGTTGTATTTTTTACAGCCACTGGTACCATAACACTTTGCATTCTCTAACAACACTGATAGAATCAGTGCAGCTTCTAGGAATTTATAGATATCTGTGTATTCCTAGTAACCACTCAATACAAGCTTTCTTTGCCTCTGCTTTGTTTTCCATTGTTGTATGTGTGAAGTTTTGGTGCTGATGTTCTCTGTATGATCCATTGCCATTGGTTATTATTCAGTTGATCAATATGTGCAATGCCATGTGTTGTTTATTTGATCTATACCACATGAGGGAGGAAAAGAGAGGTGTGGTATGGTGAAGGAGAGGACTCTGGGGGTGATGACAGAGGAGCGGGCACTGCGGGTGGGGGCACACAAGGTGCCTGAACACCCTGCCCTGATCACAGCTTGCACTCAAATACTTTTTTGTGGTTTTTTTTTGGTGTTGGAGTGTATGCCAGGCAGTGTGGGGTGTGGTCCACAGCAAATGCGTGCCCAGGGTCCAATCAATATTAAAAGTGGCCCTGCTTTCTGCCTCCTGTCACCATTCTGTTATTCATTCAACTATTTTAACATCCAAACCCAAAGACTACAACTTATTTATATGTTTTCTACGGAGTATCAGGTATCTGAGTGGGCAAAAGAAGAGGTGTATATTTGCTTTGAGGGTCCTTTGGGAACACATTTAAAGCAAGAAGTGAGGGTAAGGATTTGGATACTTCCTCTTGAAAAATTCAATCTGGACTGAATTGTCAAAACAGATGAGAAAAATAAGGAAGAGGGGGTATCACATGACCTAAGACATTCTTAAATTGGCTGCAAGCTAATTCTTACCAGCATCACTGTGGGCATGGGTCCTGAGAACTGGGTTTATAAGGGTTGAACAATTTCAGTAGCAAAACATGATCCGCCAAAACATTAGGATATTTCCTTGTGGCTCATGGTCATGAGCCACATGGATATATCATTTAAGTGCGAGAAATCAAAGATCAAATTAAGCAATTGATAAATCATTTTTAATTGAAATTAGAACAATGAGGATGTCAGCTGCCATTATTTGGAGTGCTTTTAATAGTACAATACATGGGCACTTAATTAAATATAGAACTCAAAAAAGAAGAGAGAGCAGGGATTATACCATTTATATATCAAGCTTGTTGTGCAAAATACATTCAGTAAGATCTTGCCTTCAAATTACAAGCTATAATAAACAACTGCACATAAAGCTTTAGAACCTTTTAGAAATTAATAGATACTATAAGGGTAATAAAGCAGACACACTCTGCGTTCAGGCGTTCAGCAAATTTTATCAATCGCTATACAATCTTACAGATGCGGCAGAACCAAACAAGTGATTATCTAAGTAATAAATCTCTCCCTAAACTTTCCATGGAACAAGTGGAGGAGTTAAATCTCCATTTGACAACTGATGAAGTTATTAACAAAATAATTTTAAAAATAATAAATAGCTGGGACCTGACAGATTTCACAGCTTTTTTTATAAATTATATAAGGGTTGTAGGCTTCAAAGTCATCTCTGATTGGTTTAAAAACACCAGTGGTACAAGTCAAGGCTGTACGCTCTTTCCTTTGCTATATGTATTTTTGATTAAAGAAATTAACACATTTTTTAAGGAAAAGAAGAATTTGGAAATTTTATGGTGGGGGGAAATTTACACAATTAAAGCATACATCTTGCCTAAAATAATATATTTGTTTAGGATGATCCCTCTTAAGACACCTCTAAATTGGATAAAATTATTAGTCTGCTTTGTCCAGATTCAGTTGGTCGCGTAAAACCACGATTAAAAGTTCAACTTTTAGCAAAAAAAATAAATAAAATAAAATGCTGTTTATACAGGATCATTTATACGCCATCCTATTGGCACACGCTATTATTGCTCAAAATAGTAATTCTAACTTGAATTTAATGTGGAGCTATTAAAGATATCAGACATAATGGATGAAACCAAGATTAAACCATTTCAATTACTTGCCCATAACCTCCCCAGATGACAAATCCAACACCTCCACTAACCAGAAGGGCACCAGGTGTGTTGTTTTCCAAAGGATATTACAGGACAAAGCATACAAACTCAACCCCTTGTGTGCTAAATGCAAAATTTAACTATTAAATAGGAATCAAGGGAGTCACAGCTCCAGAAAATTTATATTTATTTGGATTGCCCGCATTATCCCTTTCAAAACGAGCTCATGCATGGCAAGTTTTATTTCATAATAAATCATTCATTTATTGAGTTATGGCCTTTGTCTGGTATCAGAACCACATTTACCTTAAGAGACTTTTTCTTGTAATCCTGAGTTTGTATAGATGATTGGCTAAATTGTATGTTTGGGTAACCTTAAGCTATTTGGGGACAGTAGATTAAACTGTGAGTTGTGAGTATTTAAACCATAAAACCATATCGTGTCCAATTATAAAAAAATTGTGGAAATAAATATTTGATAAAATAAATACGCTTCTTAGAATCAATCTAGAACTGCCCCTGATAGGGTGCTCCTACACATACATTTATCATCAAGAAAGAGGAAAAACAAAAGATGCTTCAATAATGGCTTGAATAGATGGATTTCAAGATTAGAAAATATCAATAAATATAAATTGGCTATGCTCACTGCAATAGTGACTTTCTCTCCTACATGCGTGATTATCAATTAAAATAAATAAATGCCTTTTCTTTTCTAGGTCCTTCAAGGGGTAAGGTAAACAGGTCAACAGTCCAACCAAATTTTGTTTTATGTTATGTATGTGTTTGTTAAATATATGGTAGTGTCTTACATCTACTGTGTATAGAAGATACCTATTGTTTACTCTGTAAGCTTGTTATTTTTATATGTTGTCTTAAAATGGAAAATAAAAATATATTTTTGAAAACATATCCAGTCTGTTCGTGCCCCTTGCGTAGCTAATGACGGAGCTGATTTTTCACCTTACATAATTGTATCTTTAGGATGGTTTTGGGGTGTTTTATGGTTATATCCCTACTCCAAAAAAGATGATGTGGAAAGAAGGAAGGTGTAATATTGTCATAAAATGCAGACACTCAGAGATGAATTTTAACAGCAACTTTCTTTATTTTTTTTCTTAACATCCCCATCATCATTCCTCCTTGTCCCAGCTCCCAACAAGCCAAACTCGCCATTGTCCTTGTGGAACAGAGTTTAATAGCATCAAAAGAGGCTTGGCATCAGGGGCGTACCTAGATTATTTGGCACCCGGGGCGGATCCTGTTAGTGGCACCCCCCCCAAAATGTAAAGACATCTACAAAATTATGTTGGCAAGAATATTTATTGCACCAATTTGTAAACTGTATGTCAACTGTAAACAACAAGAAATCTGAAAAAATAAATTAATAACTTATAAGTAAAATAAATACATTTAAATAACATTTACTGAACATATAATAGTGCTTTCTTTAATAACCCTCCAAAAAAAAAACAGCGTCCACATTGCCCACATAGAACCTGACCAGCACCCAAATTACACACACATAGGACGTGCCATCTTTGCCCCCAAACAGCCCAGCATGAGTCAGCATTGTTCCCAAACAGCCGAGTGTACGCCATCTTTGTCCCATGAACACGCTACCTGTGCCATCTTTGTCCCATAAACACCCTGCCTGTGCCATTTTTGTCCCATAAACACCCTGCTTATACCATCTTTGCCTTTTTGACAAATCAACACTTTTACAGTCACTCACTAATTCACTTTCATTCACACAATTCTTTAACACAATCATTTATTTTTTCACACAAATGATTTACACATATTCATTGATGCATTCTCACAAATTCATTAATTCTCTCACTCATTCACACAATTCATCCACACATTAATCCATTCATTTCCGCTCTCTCATTCTGACTCTTTATTTCAATATTCTTGCTACCCTCCTTTCTCCCTATCTACCCCTTCTCACTCCCTTCTCCCTATCTACCCCCTATCCCCCCGTCTCACTCCCTTCTCCCTATCTACCCCCTCCTAACTATCTACCCTCTCCCCCCTTTGAAGTTCACTTACCTTTCAGGAGTCCTGCGGTGGGGGTGCAAGGCCTCTGTCTCCCAGCTCTGCCACTGTATGGAACAGTATAGAGTGATGGGAGTTATGATGTACTTTAGAGCATAATTATATAATGAAAAAGACATCGGAAATGGTACAGCATAACACCCATCACTCTCACACATTTACCAATCCACACTTACCATTCCACAGATTCCACACATACCAATCCACACTTACCAATCCACACTTACCAATCCACAGATTCCACACATACCAATCCACAGATTCCACACATACCAATCCACACTTACCAATCCACAGATTCCACACATACCAATCCACAGATTCCACACATACCAATCCACACATACCAATCCACTCTCACTGTCAATCTCACTGAATGATTTCCTACCTTTCCTCTTTTCTTCTTACAGTAGTCAGCTCCTTTTCTTCCTCTTCGCTCCTCTTCTTCTGTCTTCTTCCGGTTCAGAGGGCACGGACAGCGGTGGGCGCGGCTTCAGTGTTGCTTCAGCAGCAGTTGCCGCGCGGATCGCGAGGGAGCAGTATCCGGAGGTCTTTAACAGACAGGGAACCGGCTTAAAATCACTCAGGATCACCTATCACATGAACGATCTGGATGAGACCCAGGTTCATGGCGGTATGGTAACTAAGAAGACAGCTTCTAGATCCTTGTAAGATGTAAAACTTGTCCTCTGACTTTTATCCAGGACAGACTTTAATTTCAATAGTTCATATGTGTCACTGTCTAAGATATTCAATGATGCCCAAGTGTCAATAATAAATGCAATGTCAGTGCCTGTGGACAGGGGCGGGCTGGGCAGGGGGGCAATTGCCCCCCAGGCCGCCCTAAACCCGGGCCGGTGGGCTGGACGGACGACATTCAATGCGTCTGCGGCCGCAAAGTTAAAAACTAAGCGGCCGCGAGCAGGATTGAGTCCGGCCGTCATGCGTACCTGGCGGGGGGGAGGGGGCGGTCCGCCCCGGCTGCCGCTCATCTGAGGGGTGCCACCATGCCGGCACGCCTTCAGAAACGATGCGCACAGCAACTGTGGCTGTGCGCCGAGACTTGATGTCAAATCCCGGCGCACAACACTGAAGCCACGCCCACCGTCTTCCGTGCTCAGTGCACAGGACAGGAAGAAGAAGAAGAAGAGGAGGAGGAAAAGTGAGAGTGAAAGAAGAAAAGGTAGGAGAGAGTGGATTAGTAAGTGTGTGAGAGTGATGGGTGTTATGCTGAATGTAAGTGTGTGAGAGTGATGGGTGTTATGCTGAATGTAAGTGTGTGAGAGTGATGGGTGTTATGCTGAATGTAAGTGTGTGAGAGTGATGGGTGTTATGCCTAATGTAAGTGTGTGAGAGTGATGGGTGTTATGCTGAATGTAAGTGTGTGAGAGTGATGGGTGTTATGCTGAATGTAAGTGTGTGAGAGTGATGGGTGTTATGCTGAATGTAAGTGTGTGAGAGTGATGGGTGTTATGCCTAATGTAAGTGTGTGAGAGTGATGGGTGTTATGCTGAATGTAAGTGTGTGAGAGTGATGGGTGTTATGCTGAATGTAAGTGTGTGAGAGTGATGGGTGTTATGCTGAGTGTAAGTGTGTGAGAGTGATGGGTGTTATGCCTAATGTAAGTGTGTGAGAGTGATGGGTGTTATGCTGAATGCAAGTGTGTGAGAGTGATGGGTGTTATGCTGAATGTTTGTGAATGAGGGTTTCAGATAGCATGGATGTGTGTTGGGGGATAATACACAACACAAAGAAATAAAGTGCTGCGCAAAATTTACAAACGACACCACAATATGTGCGGAAATTAAATAATACTTAAATTCATTAAAATGGATTCTTCAATAGGTTCCTCTGTTGAGAAGCCCATAGAGCCCCTTCTGGGGAATGGAGTGACGGGAGCGTTAAAGTGTTCTTATATGTAAGATACTATATTTTTTTATTTATATTAAAGCTACTACTTTTTTAACTCTTTCTCCTCCGGTCTTTTCTGGTACACCGGTACAAAGAAGAAACTCCATTCCCCAGAAGGGGCTCTATGGGCTTCTCAACAGAGGAACCTATTGAAGAATCCATTTTAATGAATTTAAGTATTATTTAATTTCCGCACATATTGTGGTGTCGTTTGTAAATTTTGCGCAGCACTTTATTTCTTTGTTTTGTGTATTATCCTTTACACACTTGTGGTCAGTGTGTTGGTTCTGCAGCACCAAGGTACTATACTTGTTTAAGTTGTGTCATTACACCAGATATCTGGCATTTTCATTTTAAGCGCTGAGTATCACTCTTTCTTTTTCACTTTGTGTGTTGGGGGATAGCTTGGCATAGGGAGTCCGTAATCACATTCCTTTCATGCCCAGATTCCAGCATGTAGTGGCTGCCTAGGCATGATAGGAGTGTGATTGCTGTTATAAATTATTTTTTGGTCCAACTTCGGTGTGTTAACACTTTTATTGGACAGAATAATTCAATGACAGTATTAATAAATATATATATATATATATATATATATATATATATATATATATATATATATATAATTGCAAACAGCAGTCACACTCCTATCATGCTAAGTCAGTCAGCACATGCTAGAACCTGGGCATGATAGGATTGTGATTGTTGTTATATATATGTATATATATATATATATATGTATATATATATATATATATATATATATATATGTATGTTAATATTGTTGTTGATTTTTTTGTCTAATTTTGGTGTTACTTTTAATAAAGTATTTTAAAGTTTTTTTTTTGTTTTTTTTTTCAGTTTTGGCCAAGTGAATGCTGAATTTTTAGTTTCAGTCCAGAATTTTCATTTCGGTGCATCCCTACTATATACTGTGCCAGTCACTAAAGTGGTAAGCCTACACCACATCAATGTTTGGCTTAGTATATAGTGATAGGGGTTGTCAGTGTCTGGCTCAATGTATAGGCACACATTGACGGTGGTGCTGCGTAATCCCTAAGTATATAATGATAACAATTTTGCTGTACCCCTGTCAATGTTTGCCTAACCATAGAAACTATGCAGTTTTAAAGTGTGTGTGTGTGTGGGGGGTGTGTGTCGGTGCCACATACAGGGTCTGCCACAGGTGCCAAATACTCTAGGTACGCCCCTGCATCATGCGGCTGTCAGACCCAACGGCCATGCCTCAGCTCCTCTTCCCACGTCTTAAAAGGGGTGTGATGAAGAGCTGAGGCATGTGGTGCATGCACGCCGGCCACTTTAATTTCATTAGGCGCTGGTGGAGTGACTGCCGCACGACGGCCGCTTTCAATGTCGCTCGCAGCCGCTTTGATGGTGCAATGGGCCAGTTGACTAGACTTGCCCCCCAGGCCTTAGGCTGCCAGCCCTCCCCTGCCTGTGGAGGTAATGAAAACAGTCACGCGTCAGGGTGAAAATCTCCTCTGCCTCTTCATGCAACATTTTCACATTAGCTTTGTTTCCTGAGTTGAATGAAGTCTTGGTATTTGTTGATTTGCAGACAGCAGCAAAATGGTTCTCCTTCCTACGTTTGCTGCATGTCAGGCCTAAAGCTTGAGATTTATTTATATGAGGAAAGTTCTTCTGACATCTGTAACATGTTTTATTCTTTTTTGTTTGGCTGTCAGGTGTAATTTTAATGTCGCATGTGATGCACATGTAAATCATGTTCCTTTTCCATTGTAGTTGCCTGATAATCTGCAATTCCTAGGCTTATATTTACATTACTTCTTACCTAAAACATGCTCATTTGCTTATTGCAGTATGTTTGTGGATGCTTTGTTTGTGAAATGTTTTGTTGGCTTGGATCTAGCACAAGATCGGGTAAGATGATTGGGTTTCAAATGGCTATGGTGGAAGGGTATCCTTCTGGAGGCTGCTCGATGCATTGGAGTTTCCCTTGGTGCTTTAGCGATGCATGCAGATTGGAACGATGTATGTATCATGCTGGTTAGGGAGTGGATTTTCTTCCTGAGGTTGTGTTAGTGTGGTGCAGTATTTCACTGTGAAGGGTATAGAAATGTGCAAGGTCTTACCATGGGAGTTAACCGATTCCAGGTAAAAAGTAATAGAGTCATGTCTAAGTTTGTGGTCCGAATTGGAGTATTAGTGGTTTGTCACAAGGAGTTGGAAGCAGACAGTGTTTGACAAAACTTGTTACTCTTAAAATTCATCTCCTAAATTAGATTGCTTGATGTTTCAGTGTTTTTTTTTTATTTTGCCAATCATCACTGCAGAGGTCAGGTATTTCTGGGAATGATTTGGGCGTTCAATAGCAGTAGGAATTATGCTTTTAGATACAAAGTGTAAAAAACAGAACCTTTTGATAGTCTAAACCAATTACCTTTTTCATTTGTGTGTCTATTCTATACTACAACCCTCTTTATCACACACATTCAGTTTACCTTTTCTTTTACTGTGGGTCCCTTTTTTGTAAATATATGTGTCAATTGTAAACATATGATGAAGATTTTACAGGAATAAATATAGCACCATGCAATGGATTCACATCCATTCGGTCAAAAAATTATTAATTCATCCACACTCTGCGTTTTCAAAACATGTTGCTCTCTTTTATTGTTTCAGAGATTTCTGACTGTATCAATGTACCACATAGCTTTTATGTATTAAAACCCGTGTTAACTTATGTTTCATTTGCTGGAAATGTGTTAACAAATTAATGTTCTAAATTGCTTACTCAGTTACATATTTGCTGACATCATCCAAAAATGTTGGCAATGTCTTGTTAACTAAAATAAAGCTATTTACTCAAATCAAAATGTTGGCAGACATCTCCACCAAGTAATTATCTATTTCAGTGTTACATCATTATAAAAAAATATTAGAATACAAATACATAGAGATATGTGTGACAGAACTCCCTTGTACCCTGGCTAAGTACCTCTGTCAGAACTTTGCTTCCTCGCTTACCAGCTCTCAAAAGAGCGGAGCAACATAATATACGCCACCACCAGTCACCCAAACCACTGGCCAAAGCTTAGTGTAGATTGAAGAACAAGAAGAACAGCACACAGAACAGGGAGTGTTGGTAATTCACTCAGTCATCAGGCAACACCAATGTAGAGTGAAATAGGAACTCTTTATTCAGAGTCACACAGGCATACATTTCAACATAGTGGAATACAATGGGGAGAGGGACGGGGAATAACTGACTTAAACAACATACCGTATCGGCCCAATTATAGACCCCTTAAAGATCCCCCCCCTTAATTCATAATGCACTTTACATATAGATATGCCACTCTGCCACCAAGATATGCCACTCAACTCCCTAGATATGCCACTCTGCTCCCCTGATATCCTTTATGCCCCCCAGATATGCCACTCTGGGGACCCTGCAGCGGAGGTTGTCTATGCACATCAGACATTCACCGGCTGCCAGAACAGCCTGGTGAACATCTGGTGAACATCTGCGCGATGTGCGCAGACAACCTCCGCTGCTATCCGACACTTCCACCGGGGCTTCTATGACGGGGCACCGACGTGACGTGAACTTCCGGTGCTCAGTCATAGAAGCCCCAGCGGAAGTCGCGTGCAGACGTCCACCGGCTGCTTCCACTTGACACCAGGGAGTCTGGAGCACGGGAGGCAAGACTAGGGATGCATTGGTAAGTCGGGGGGGGGGGCATACAGGGGGTATAAAGCATATCAGGGGCAGGTTGGCAAATAGGGGGAATAAGGCATATCTGGGGGGCAGAGTAGCATATAGGGGGTATAAGACATTTCAATATTTACTAATAAAACTTTTTTCTTATAGAGTAGTCTTATATTCAGGCTTTTCCTATTTTTCTAACTTAATATTCAAATTCGGTGGAGTCGTCTTATAATCGAGCAAATACGGTATATATGTGCAGTATTATAATAATTAAATAACACAATATGGTGATGTACAAGAAAATAACTAAACAACTTTTTTCATCGAATACACAAGCACAACTTAAATGATGTGACAGTAGTGGTATACATTTAGCAAAAGATATATTTTGCTCTTTTATTAGGTTAAATTCATGTGGCTTTCTTTAGCTATAGTTCTTTTTGTGCTTGTGTTTGTTTGCAGCATATGTAAACATAGCAGAATCAACGGCAAATGGTGAATGCAGGACATCTAGGGAATACTTTGTCACGAATAATACAGGCCATGCAAAAACCAACAGCATAAACAGCAGAAATGTTTCTCTAGTGTCCTAACAGTAATTGTGCCCCTTTGTTAAGACCATTTTACAAATGTAGTTTGTTTGTAATCTAAATGTCTTGAAACATGTTGCTGCGCATGTGTAAATTTGGTACATACTTAATGTCAAAAACTGTGTGAAATATGTTATGGATATAGTCCAAAGAGGGTTATAATATATTGCAATGGGTCAATGTTGATATAGTGTTTTTTCACAACTAAAGAAAACTTATGATTCCACATTTCACTCTATTTACTCAATTAGACCAATAAAATGTGTTACAATCCTCTTAAGTCCAAAATCAGCAGAGGCTCAGCACTCAAATGGTAAGGTGAGCTTATGTCACACAGGCAATGTTTTGACACACAGGTCTTTCTCAAGCCTTTCTCACCTTACCATTTGAGTGCTGAGCCTCTGTTTCTTTATTTTGGATTTATTGAAGGACTTGGTGGTTCCCTGGCTCGTGCACCATCTCACAACTGAGAATATGTTAACCCCTTCGCGACCTTTGCCGGTTCAGGACCGTCATGACATGAAGGTCGCTAAATGACCTTTGACGGTCCTGAACCGTCATAAAATAAAATAAGCTTAGAAAGTGACCAACGATCACTTTCTTCGCTTAAACGGCGTTACTGTAATGCCTCGATGTCGAGGCATTCAGTAATGCCGAGATCGGCATCGGGGGCCATGTCTGGCCCCTCCCCGGGGCGTCAACAGCCGCCATACATTGTATGGCGGCGGACGCCCGTTTTAAAAGCGTTTAGGAGGCGATCGACGATCGCCTCCTAAACTTAAATGGTGTCGCTGGAATGCCTCGATCATCCAATGCCTCGATCATCCAACTTACCTTTGGATGGGCTGTGACCGCTCCGGAGAGCGGTCACAGCCGCAGCTGCCGGTGATCTTCGCCATCAAGCAAGATGGCGGCGGCCCGGGAAAATAAACAATAAAGATGATAGAGTTAGCTAGACGGTCTCCAGACCCTCTAGAGAACTCTGGCTCCACTTGCAGGTTGAATACAGGTACTGCATTCAACCATGCAAGTAAATGGAGCCCAGCTTTCTAATCACTATGTGATTAGTAAAATATTCAAAAAAAAATAAAAAAAAATAAAAAATGTAAAAAAAATAAAAAAAAAATGTGCTAACATTTAAAAATAATTATGCACTGATGTCACTAGATGAACCATCCAGTACATTGCAAAATGTGTAAAAAAAAATATAAAAAAAGTATTAAAAAAATAAAATAAAATAAAAAAATAAAGTTTATTATTTTGAGCAAGTGCTAAAATTTCTCAAAAATCTCAACAAAGAGTTAAAATAAAAGCACTTCAAATACCCAAGGGGTGTCTAATATATAAAAAAAAATGGCTGATGGGGTAAATTGGAGTGGCCAAGCTCAAAGATAGGGCATAGGTACAGACTGACCAAAATGGAGAAAAAAAGCGCACTTCCCAAATGTGGCATTTTAAATCTCAAACAACCCGACAAACCCATGCATGTCGGGTATCACTGCACTCAGGAGATGTTCCTGAACACACATTGGGGTGTTGTTTGACAGTGGCATATACCAGAACCTGTATATCTATAACTAAAGTACAATTTGTGTGGAAAAAAAATACTATTACAAAGTTTGACAAAGTGTAGTTCTATAATTGGTGCATGGAAAGGGTTAAAATAACAGCATTTGGAATACCCTGGGGTGTCTAGTTTTCAAAAATATATGGTTTGAATGGGTTAAATTGAGTTAACCCGCTTCAAAGATATTCCAAAGAGGAGATGGAGGCAGAATGACCAAATGACCACCTGGATTACGCATGCCCCAAAAGTAGCCTTTTACCAGCCAAACAATCTGACAAACCCATGCATGTGGGGTATCGCTGTACTCAGGAGATGTTCCTGAACACATATTGGGGGGTTGTTTTACAGTGACATATATCAGGACCTGTATATCTATAACTAAAGTACAATTTGTGTGAAAAAAAAATAAAAAAAATGACTATTACAAAGTTTGACAAAGTGTAGTTCTATAATTGGTGCATGGAAAGGGTTAAAATAACAGCATTTGGAATACCCTGGGGTGTCTAGTTTTCAAAAATATATGGTTTGAGGGGGTTAAATTGAGTTAACTGGCTTCAAAGATCTTCCAAAGAGGAGATGGAGGCAGAATGACCAGATTTGTTAAAAAAGATTTGGAAATCATAAAACGCTGCTTGTACTTATTGCCCTAAAACAGCAAAAAAACATAAAAACATTGGGTATTTCTAAACTCAGGACAAGTAGTAGAATCTATTTAGCTAGTTTTTTTACTTGCTTTTTTAGGTGAGTGAAAGATTTTTCAAATAAAAGTCATAAAATGTGTTTTTTTTCAATTTTTCACCATGTTTTTTTTATTTTTTTTATAGTAAATAAGATGATACGATCAAAATAATGGTATCCGAAGAAAGCCCATCTTGTCCTGAAAAAAATAATATATAACTTATGTGGGTACACTAAATGGGTGAGGAGAAAATTACAGCTGAACACAAGCACCACAAAAGTGTCAAAACAGCTGCGGTCCCACAGGGTACAAAACGAAAAATGAGCCCGGTCCTTAAGGGGTTAAGAACAAATGTTTTATAAGAATTAGAACTTAATAATTATAAGTAAATGGGTATAGGTAAATGGATACAGTTTATTTAAGGTAAAGTCAGCTTTACTTACCTTTTTCAGTTTAAACACAATGAACAATTAAAAATATACTATAAATTAGAATTAACCCCTTCGCGACCTTTGCCGGTTCAGGACCGTCATGACAAGAAGGTCACTAAATGACCTTTGACGGTCCTGAACCGTCAAAAAGTTAAATAAGCTTAGAAAGTGATCAAGGATCACTTTCTTCGCTTAAACGGCCTTGCTGCAATGCCTCGATGTCGAGGCATTCAGCAAGGCCGAGATCGGCATCGGGGGCCATGTCTGGCCCCTCCCCGGGGCGTCAACAGCCGCCATACATTGTATGGCGGCGGACACCCGTTTTAAAAGCGTTTAGGAGGCGATCAACGATCGCCTCCTAAACTTAAATGGTGTCGCTGGAATGCCTCGATCAGGAGGCATCCAGCGACACCAAACACTTACCTTTAGGTGGGCTGTGACCGCTCCGGAGAGCGGTCACAGCCGCAGCTGCCGGTGATCTTCGCCATCAAGTAAGATGGCCGCCGCTCTGTAAAAAAAACAAACAAGAAAAAGTTTGCTAGATGGTCTCCAGACCCTCTAGAGAACTGGCTCCACTTGCTGGTTGAATACAGGTACTGCATTCAACCATGCAAGTCAATGGAGCCCAGCTTTCTAATCACTATGTGATTAGTAAAATATTCAAAAAAATAAAAAAAAAATAAAAAAAAATGTGCTAACATTTAAAAATAATTATGCAGTGATGTCACTAGATGAACCATCCAGTACCAGCAAAATGTGTAAAAAAAATATGAAAAAAGTATTAAAAAAATAAAAAAATTATTTTTATTATTATATTATTTTGAGCAAGTGCTAAAATTTCTCAAAAATCTCAAAGAGTTAAAATAAAAGCACTTCAAATACCCAAGGGGTGTCTAATATATATAAAAAAAGGCTGATGGGGTAAATTGGAGTGGCCTAGCTCACAGATAGGGCATAGGTACAGACTGACCAAAATGGAGAAAAAAAGCGCACTTCCCAAATGTGGCATTTTAAATCTGAAACAACCCGACAAACCCATGCATGTCAGGTATCACTGCACTCAGGAGATGTTCCTGAACACATATTGGGGGGTTGTTTGACAGTGACATATACCAGAACCTGTATATCTATAACTAAAGTACAATTTGTGTGAAAAAAATTACTATTACAAAGTTTGACAAAGTGTAGTTCTATAATTGGTGCATGGAAAGGGTTAAAATAACAGCATTCGGAATACCCTGGGGTGTCTAGTTTTCCAAAATATATGGTTTGAATGGGTTAAATTGAGTTAACCGGCTTCAAAGATATTCCAAAGAGGAGATGGAGGCAGAATGACCAAATGACCACCTGAATTACGCATGCCCCAAAAGTAGCCTTTTACCAGCCAAACAATCTGACAAACCCATGCATGTGGGGTATACTCAGGAGATGTTCCTGAACACACATTGGGGTGTTGTTTGATAGTGACATATACCAGAACCTGTATATCTATAACTAAAGTACAATTTGTGTGGAAAAAAAAAAAAATTACTATTACAAAGTTTGACAAAGTGTAGTTGTATAATTGGTGCATGGAAAGGGTTAAAATAACAGCATTTGGAATACCCTGGGGTGTCTAGTTTTCAAAAATATATGGTTTGAATGGGTTAAATTGAGTTAACCGGCTTCAAAGATGTTCCAAAGAGGAGATGTAGGCAGACTGACCAGATTTGTTAAAAAAGATTTGGAAATCATAAAACGCTGCTTGTACTTATTGCCCTATAACGTACAAAAAACAGCAAAAAAACATAAAAACATTGGGTATCTCTAAACTCAGGACAAGTAGTAGAATCTATTTACCTAGATTTTTTACTTGCTTTTTTAGGTGAGTAAAAGATTTTTCAAATAAAAGTCATAAAATGTCTTTTTTTTCAATTTTTCACCATGTTTTTTTTATTTTTTTTATAGTAAATAAGATGATACGATCAAAATAATGGTATCTGAAGAAAGCCCATCTTGTCCTGAAAAAAACAATATATAACTTATGTGGGTACACTAAATGGGTGAGGAGAAAATTACACCTGAACACAAGCACCACAAAAGCGTCAAAACAGCCTCGGTCCCACAGGGTAGAAAACGAAAAATGAGCCCGGTCCTTAAGGGGTTAAAAAAGCTGATATATAAGTCTTATATTCTCTTACATTCAATTGCTAATGCTTACATCAGTTTCCTATTTTCTCTTCTGACACTTATTTCTTATGCTACCCCGTCATCTATCCTTGTTTTCCAAGATAATATGGTAATAGCACTCCTGCCTATACTTGCCTGTAGCCTGACGGCTGACTGTAACCGGTTTGTGAATTCTCTCAGTTGTAAATCTGATAATGGGTTTCATAAGTTTCATGGGAAACATAAGTATTTCTTTCAAGTTGGTTTCCGGGTTAAGATATTACACTATTGAAGGTGGTGCTAAATGTTATTTAAAAAGCATTACGCAATCTGGAAATAGTTTTAAATACAGACTGGTGTCCTGTTAGCACAAATGAAAAACAGATGTGTTTGTTAATGTCAATAACATCATCAAAAGTATTAAGTACAATTAAATTAATATTACATTTATTATTGGGTTATTAATAAACAAACACATTAGATTGTCTAAATGCAAATCACTTCCATAGGCAAATTACTGAATTGAATCCAGAATTAGGTTTCTGGAAAATATTGAATTCAAAGTTTTCAATGCTAAAAAGCTAAACTGAAGTGTTAATGTAAAATTTCCCTCCACC
Organism: Spea bombifrons; assembly: GCF_027358695.1. Taxonomy (NCBI): domain Eukaryota; kingdom Metazoa; phylum Chordata; class Amphibia; order Anura; family Pelobatidae; genus Spea; species Spea bombifrons. The sequence continues at coordinate 59,738,211 of NC_071088.1, read as the reverse complement.
TCACTTTTACTACTGAAGAGAGGTAAAGAACAGGGGCGGGCTTGCCTGGGGGGCAGGGGGGCAAATGTCAGACTGGCCCTTTAAGAACAATTTTGGACCGGCACATGGAGGCAGGAACACAGTGGGATCACGCAATGTGAGAGAGAAAGCTGCCTGTGAGTTAAAGGGGGTGCAAGAGTGAAGGAGTGAGTAAGTAGGTAATGTATCTATGCTAGAATAAGAATGTATTTATAAGTGTATGTGTTAACATAAAGGTGTAAGCATTTGTGTGTGTGAGCATGGGTGTGTATGTGGGGTGTGTAAGGGAGTGTGTATCTGTGTAATAGTGAGTATGAGTAAGTGTATGTTAGTGTAAGTATGTGTCTTTACATTTGTGAACGTGTGTGCCAGTGGGTATATTGGGGGACAACGACAAGAGGCTAATGGGGCCACTTAGCTTTACTTTGCCCTCCAAGGCAGAAGGTGCCAGCCCTCTCTGCTAAAGAATATTTACTGCATAGTTTATAAGTGATAACCTGAAATTGTTGTACTCCAGTTATACAATGTGCATGCCTGAAATGTTATTTCTAAGTACCCATGCAATCTGGGATATGGATATGTTTACACCAATGTTTTATTAGGAAGAAAAACATAAATCAATGTAAAAAATGAAAAGTGACATTGATCCACACCCCTGTGTGTCTTGAATCTACTAAAGGTGATTTAAAAAAAAATATTAAATATGTCTATCACAATATCTGCATATCTATTAAGCATACTTAATAGATGACACTAAATTATGTACATTAATTATCCTTGCTCTATATCAGGGGTGTCCAAGTACAGGGTGGCTGTAAGTGATGTGCAGAGCCCATATTGCTGGCAGCATCATTACACAAGGGGGGCAGCTAGCTAGGTTTTAGCATGTACTGGCTCACTTGGCATGATAGGAGTGTGATTGCATCTATAATTGATATTGTGCATGACTGCTTTTTTTATTACTTAAGGTTATTTAATATTATTTTAATTAAGAAGATCAATTTATTTTAATATGGGGTATTGTCTTCTTACTTTTAAATATAAGAAGTAATATACAGATCAAAAAGAGGTAAAAAAAAAAAAAAAAAGGCTGCGCTTAAAATAACAGATATGAGCTAACCAATAATAGTTAATTAGCTGCTATGGTAAGAAGCTCTTAAATATAAAAACTCCCCCAACTAAATATGCAATAGTACAAATGGACGCAGGAAACAAAAACAACAGCTGTGGACTATTGAGAATTTTAAGAGTTTGGAGTTTTAGTATAAAAAGGCAATATTTATGATGGAAGCTCATTGCACTGGCTGAGGAAGTCATGGACCGAGGAAACGTGTCCCAGTGAATGTATTGAGCACTTTTTATCACAATTTATCTTATTTATTTTAAGTGTTTATTATTTAAAAAAAAATTAATTACTTGAAGTATTAAAGTAATAATGCCATAAATAAAGTAGTAATTGTTTCAAAACTTTTTAATTAATAAAAACATCTTGAGTGATTATTCTCAGAAAGGGGCTAGGACATCGCCTTAAGAGTGTCCATATGTGTCTTTTATGAGCCAAAATTTTTAATTTGGCTCTGAATACGGTGAGCAGAGTGTGTATAGGTTTTAACATTTTCATTTTATACAGTGATGTTTTTTTTCCACTATGATGTCTCTCTTTGCCTTTTATATTTCATACAATATCTGCATTTGAGAGACATTGATTGAAAACCGCTGACCGACCTATGCATGCTCGAATTTAAGTATTTTAAGGTTACTTTATAATCTATAGCGCTTGGTTGAAGAAATATTCTCTTTTTTTTTAGTTTTAAATATAAGAAGTACCTGTATGTTTTCATATGACACCTTAATTAAATACAGTATTTATACTTGTTATAGATGTTAAATATGTTAATCAGCTGTTTCTCACGCCCAGTTGGTAAATCCAGAATGCATTGCAGGATTTCCTTTTTCATAATTTTCTCCTCTGTTTCAGTATTGAACCTTTTTAATTCCAGAGGATATAATCCCACATTTTTCCTCCATGTTCCTACCTAATATGACAAGCTACCTTCTTAATTTCTAATTTGTTTTACCAATATACATTTTCCTCAATTGGCATTCTACGCAGGTATACTACACCTACACAGTAATTGTTTTCTCTGGCAATATATTGTTGTCTTTCAACGTTTTCAAATGTCTTTGAAAGATACTGTATGCCTAATGTGTTCATGGTGAGCATCAAAGGTGCCAATAATTCTGATCAGGTTGCTTTTTTCTACTCTTTGCTTAATACCTATTTTTGTTATTGTGAAAGGCTCTATAGTAGAACTTCTTCAGGGTTTGCTTGTTTTTATTATAGCTATGTTCCAAAAATCTAGTTTCTAGTCCCTTATCATAACACATTGTTTATATAGATGCTCTACAAACTTATATTCTGTGAGAATTTTAACATTTCCTTCAGCATATAATATTGTCACCTACATAAACCTAAGTATAGCTCTGAACATGTACACCAATTATACTTTTTAGCAAATATAAATTAGTTATTTTTAAGTACAAAGTCCAAAAGTTGTAAAACACAGTCATTATGTTTTTCAAATTAAATTACTCTCCTACTAAAAAAATAATAATTCGCATCTAGAGCAAATTCATGATCCCTACTGGTAAGGAGTGATTCAATGTATAAAGATGACAGAAGATGTGATGTCAAACATGCAAGCCTTCTACCAATTGAATGGCCTGTGTAAAATCTCTCACTTTTTTAAGTAACCGCTTGTTCCTGTTGAATATTGTTGACATACGTGCTTGTCTTTTCGGTGATGTTCACAATATCTTTTGAGATATGTTGTAGAATGTAGGGATTGTTTGATATGTATTATGAAGATTAATATTCAAATGTATAGATGACCTTTTCCTGTAGATCCCAGTTTCAAAGTTATTCTGGAATTCTTTCTTGACATAATCATTGGTATTAAGCATGACTAATATTAACAACAATTAGAAATGTAACAATTTATTTGAACGTGCAGATCCAAAGTAAACAGGAAGTTAGGGTACCTTCCTCATCATATACACAAATATCTATAATCTTTATTTAACTCTGTAAATGATTTTACATATGCTTATTGTTGTAAGCATAAGGAAAGAAGTAAAAATATGTCCCAAAGGAAATTATAATGGAAGGGGAGTGGAGAAGAAAGAGTATAAAACACATCATACCTGAATACTATAAGACATACAGGAACACAAGAAATTCCATCAGTTGTGTATTGCCAGCAGCCTGATGCAAACAAGAGAGGAGAGATGTATTATTGGCAGCTACTGAGTATTGAAATGTTGAAATTCCATATGGTTCAGGCAGCCTTTGTGAAGTAATAAGACATTACATATTAACTATTACATTTCAGCAATGGGTATCCAATATTTATACTAGATTGTGTTAAAATACACACCAATGAACCCAGTGTCAAATAACTAAACAAAATATGTATAAAAAACAATGAATCAATATAGCGTGCTTTTTTAATTGAGTCATGCCATGCTATAAATATAAATAACAAATATTTTTTTTAGAGAAAAATCAAGAAAAATAATATTATTGATCAATTAATGTAAAAAAGTAATTCATAAATAAATACATTAAACAATGAATTAATTAAAAAGGTAATAACAAAGTATTTGGGTCTCTATAAATATTTGGAGACAAAAAGAATCCCCCGGCGGCTACATATTAAAAAAAATACCCACATTTGTTAAAGGTAATCAGGCCTTTATGGATAAATGGAATTCAGAACTGGACACTTGCTCTTTTAATGTGCATTATTATTCAATATAAGGCGGAACTTTTAACTAAAGTCAAGTCTGATATTAATGAGGTCCAATCTGCTATTATTCAATTTAAAGACAATTCCAAATTTAAGGACACAATGCAGGGTGAAATTGTGGATCGAGCAAATTCCAACGGGATAAACGGGACTATATGGAGGGCCAAGTCTATAAATGGAATACTTGCGGCCAGGGCAAATGAATAGAATTAGTGGAACGGAGACATAATGGGCACCAGGGGGAATTAGTATGAAAAATCGTAATTTGTGTACTCGGACTGGATTGATTCGTCTTCGTATGACTGACGGACAGCACGTATTGATCAGAGACGCGACACAAGTCGGAAATTTTTACGAAACAAAGTTGAATTAGGTGTAGTGGCCAGCTCACCAGGCCGCATAAAACCATAGAATGCTAAAAAAGTGGCTTTGAGTACTATACATGTATCAGGACTAAAGGGGTGTGTATTTAAACAATTAACCAAAGACCTGAAAATCCCACCATCAATCGGCAACTGGGGGACTTTGCTGGTTTGGTCTTTTGTAGAACTCTTAGGAAGGATTTTACCAGGTGAGGCTCTAATGTATGATTTCGCAGTGTTGCTAGATAACTCCCTAGTTATAATATGTGGGGCTGTATTCAGATACTGTTCTAAGCTAAAATGGGCTAGTTGAAAACCGGAGCAGCAGTTGGCATTGCTGGCGTTGTTTGGTGGACATCGAAAACCTCTGAAAATTAAAGCGAGATAGAGCGTCAGCCGCTATATACTGCACACCCGGCACATGACAACATACAATGGAGAATGTGTGATATAAAGATAAGGTATATACAGGTAAGTTTACGCATGAACCACATAATGGGCACTGAATATGACCTGCCTCTATTGACAATCTCGGCAGTGGCCATGTGATCTGTAAAGAAAGTGACTGTATCACCTGTCCACATGCTGCCCCAGACTACAGCAACAATAGGATATATATCATCTAGGTAATGAATAACCATGGGGCCGTGGCAGGAGCCAACACAAAGTCTCAACTAAGGTGTCAAAGAGTTTCGGACTACTCCTAGAACCAAAAGTTAAATGGGTCGCAAAGTAGTATTTCTCCCTCCATTTGATCCCATGCAGATGCCACTAATCCTGATGAATAGGTAACAATTTAAAAGCATCTGTCATATCTGCTTCAATGAGTCTGTCCCTGCATAGACAATGGCCTGAGTAGCGTAATCCATGGAGGCATATTTAAGGGAAAACTCATCAGCCGGTATGAGGGAATTGATGCTGGGCCACGTATAAAAATAAGGGGCAGACAAATCAAAAATCAGTCTCTTTTTTTTTTCTTCAGAACTTGCTAAAGCAATACCAATAAGGCTAACCCTCCCGACCGGAAAAGGAGGAGAATCTAAGGGGCCGATAATAAACCCTAATAAAGCTGACATGAGGTTAGGACATTCAAAAGACTCCTGGGGCAATGCTACAATCCCTGTATGGAAACCATATGATAAACCCTGAATCAGGAACTAACTAAATCAGGGGAGGGATGAAACTGCCCAGGGCACATAGTATTAGGATGGGCCCTATGGCATTTAGTACAAAAGTAGCCTACACTGGCAAAAATGGCAACCAGAGGTGTCGAAGTTGTTACAAATCAAAGACCCGCCTAGAAAAGAGATGGGTCTACCCAACTTATCAAGCATTTTGTAGGACATAGAAGCTGACGTTCCTGCAGAGATAGTGGAGGGAGGGCTGTCGGTAGAGGGACAAAAATTAGCTGAGTGGGCCGTGGGCTGGGAAGTATGGCAAGCAGTCGAGCAAAATGTGTACAAAATAACTCTGTATCCTCCTGACACCAGTCTGAGCCAGTGTCAGGGGACACTAGGGGCTCTGTCTGTACCCCTTGATGCATCATGATGGGTAGGTAGGTACAGACAGGCCCCCCAACAGACGTAAAAGCAGGAATGGAATCAAAGAATACAGGGGAAACCGTAGCGAGGACAGGGAAAACCGTGGCAAGGACAGGGGAAACCATAGCGAGGACAGGGGAAACCAGAGTGGCAGGGCACATGGCTTGGAAGCCCTCAGGCAGGGCACACGGCATGGAAGGTAGGTAAGCCTAGTACACGCCGGGGTCTGCTACACAAATCAGGATCAAGAACATAGCCAAGGTCATACACAGGGAATCAGAACAAGTAAACAGAACTTTAGCTGAAAGCAGACTAACAGGGACCCAAACAAATGCAAATGCCCAGTCTGTAGGGCAGAGCAGGTATATAAGTGCACGGTAACGTGCACGGTAACGTGGCTCAGCTGTCCCAAGTAATTACAAAGGGGTGCTACAGAGAGGGAAGGGTGGCCACTAGTGGCTGCAGGTAGACATGTGAATTAATAATTTTTACATGGTCCAGGCTGGTAGGGTAGAACCCCTGACAGCCAGAGTTGCAGCTGCCTTAGCGGAAAATTATCTGTGGTAATCCTAAAAGGCATGGCCCCCCATATCTGCAACCCAATTCCACATTTTTTAATAAATAATGGTCAAATTCCTCCCTTCTATTAGGGAATGCTGAGCAGATAACGTCCCCGTAAAGGCTAAAGGACCCCTGAAGGGGTAGTTCCAGAATTAAGTAGGGCCTGTAGGGAGGGAGCAGGCTGGCTTCCAAATTGGCCAAGTTCTCGTGAATGGAGGAGACCGATGCCACTAGTGAGGTGAGCATGTCCTTCATTTGAGCCAAGTTCACAGAACTAGATTGTCGAGGGCTGGACCTAGGAGGAGGAGACAGGGGACTAAACAGTAGGCAACAAAGTTTTGGTATCCTAGCCGAGGACGAAAATGATATGCCTCTCCTCGTTAATTTTGTAGTCGATTTGGGAATCGTCCAAGCACGTAGGGAAGGTGAGGCAGCAACGTCTGACCCTGACGTGGGTGAGCGGGGAATGGAGGACCTATCCTCTTGTTCGATTGATATGACATTAAATGAATATACAAAAGGAGACTAGTCAGATACCACAGGCCCTACGACCTATCTAAAACTAACTCTATAGCTAAATGAGCTCTGCGATAGAGCGGGATGAAAAACGTAGGGGGAGGCCTAACTAACTAATAGCGAGGCACGAATGACTAGCAAATGAACCTCCGTAAAAGTGCAGACATAGTTACATGAACCCAACAGTATAGAAGTCCTATATACTAAAGATGTCAAAAGATTGCCAGACGTATTGCCAACGATATATTGTGATATAAGTGCATAAAGGCAAGTGGGCGTGCTTAATAATGTGTAGTGGGCGTGCTTAATAATGTGTAGTGTAGGACTAGTGGTACATAACATGTATCAGAATTGAAAGGGTTAAACAGGCTTGGGAAGGTTTATGTTTGATGAACAGCACCTGTGTAGTGCCATGCATACACAAAGCAGTCTATACCAACAACAGAACCCCACATAGACCACGTAAATGAGCCAACAAACAAACAAGTAACGAGAAAACAAAAACCTGATTTGCAGAAGTCGTTTGGCTTGTAATGGCTCCTGGAACGCAGAACCTTGGCACTACCAATACTAACTGAAAACCGCAATGTCACTTCCCGAAGTTCCATGACGTCACTTCCTGTACAGCATCCGCAAACGTGAGACGCTGCAACATAGCTGTGGGAGGAAAGGCGTTGGTTAGCCCCTCCCACAACTACAGGCTAATGCTAATTAGCCTTAAGATTTATCAAAAGAGGCCACAATATCCCCCTAAAAAAATCTATCCTCAAGAAACCTCAATGTTCAGCCCCATAATCAGGTTCTGATAGTTTCACCTCTGACTGAGCCAGCTTCCATTTCCTCTAACTCTTCTTCTTTTAGTAATTCACAGGATGGGAGATAATTTAGAGCAGCAGTCACCTTTTCGGATGAAGAATCAGGAGCACGTCCAAAAAATGGTCAACGACAACTACCCAAGACTACTCCTCTAAAACATTTTGACCGACAAGAAGAGGAATGAACTACAGACTTTGCAGACGGAATAAAAAAATATCTTACAGGACTTAGCCACAGAGAACAGTCATAGTAATGTAGTCAATCTCTCTAATTTGCAGTTAACAACTAGTCAGATATCATTATTAAAAAAGTGCCTGTCTTAGTGCCCTACTTCTCATTTTGATTTGTTTAAAACTCTTGGATGTTAATACGTTTGTTAGGAAATTGACACTCAAAACTTTTTTTCTTATGATACACCTACTAATGTTACGTCTTCCCATGCCAAAGATAATATATCGGAAGGTACTGATCACTCAGTGTTAAATACACTCATGCAGTTACTGATAAGGTTGTAAATTCATATTACGATGACTGCTTTACTGATAGTTTTGATCTTTTGATCTTTCTAACAAAAATACCCTATTAATGATCCTTATGATACCGATGTTAATTTACACAATCAATGTTCAGTTCAGTCTGAGACTGCTAGTGTCCCCGACAAATGTGTTACGGTTTCTCTTGAATCTCGAAGTATTGAATCTGGAAGAACTAATTCTTTAATTGTCTCCATTAATAAAGCTAGTTTTAGTAGTAAATCCACTTTTTTTCCTATTGAGTTTAGAGGTGATAGTATTTCTTTGTTCTAGAATGTAAATGAACAGGAATTAATACATTTGGATAAACAATCTAACTACAGAAATAATGAAAATACTCCTTATGATCTTACATTTGAGCAACGTCAGGCTATTCAACATTTTCATAAGAACAAGGATAACAAGGGGGTGCAGTAGTTATTCTTAATTTAATGACTATATCAAGGAGGCCGAAAGACAACTTTCCGATCCAGATAGGAGTCTTAACCCCATGGTGTCTTTTAATAAACAGCTACAGGACATAATAGATGATGCTTTAGAGAAAAATATTATTACCAGTAAACAATATGATTTTCTATTTAATAAGAACCCCATTGTTCCAGTATTTCATAATCTTCCTAAAATACATAAAAGTAATATCAATCCACCAGGTCAACCTATTATAGCCGGTATAGGCTATAGGCTATAGGATAAAATCTGTAGATTATCATTTACAACTACTAGTTAGAACTCTTCCTAGTTCCATTCGTAATACTAAACATCTATTAGCTCAACTCACAAACACTAATTGAAAGAGGCATCTTCTTTGGGCACACTTGATGTGACATCCCTATATTCCATTATTCCTCATGAAAAAGGTATAGCAGCTTTTCTTTATCGTTTTAGTGGATATTCGCGTTGAATTTCTTATTATCTCTATTACATTTCTAATAACTCCTTTGCTTTGCTCCCTCCTATGCCAACTTGTTTCTTGGCTGGTGGGAGAATTTCCACGTATTTGGCGATGAAAATACAATTAGACAATTAAACAATATATTATTTGGTCAAAATAAATAAAGCCTCTAGGCACTCAAGGGTTCCAGCTCAGGCAGATTTATTAAACAACAACAACGTTTCAACCTCACAATGAGGTCTTTATCAAGTATTATTATATATTATTTGGTATCCTAGATTCATTGATGACCTGGTCTGCATCTGGTCCGGTTCTGAACATCTTCTTTTACAATATGTAGAATACATACATATCATGTATTTTGATTTATAATATATGCATTTATGAGGTGATCAAATTATATATTTATATATTTATTCAATGGATTATATATGTATCAGTGTTTTTTAATGTATTTATATCTACTTTTTGTGATCTACTTATTTATTTATATATTTATTCTACTTGTACACATTTATATCATATTTCCTCATATTTGTTTCATGAATTTTCAATGCCTCTGTATGGCACACATTTATATGTACATATCTGTTTGGCATGTCTATGCACTATTTTTATTATTAACTCTTTTGTCTCTTAACCCCTTCAGTCCCCTATAGACGTACCGGTACATCTGTACAATACTGCTGGCAGCATCAATACACAAGGGGGCAGCAAGTCAGGTTTTAGCATGTACTGGCTGACTTGGCTGACTTTACATTGTTATTATTTTATTTTTAAGTGAATCCTGAATTTTCAGTTTCGGTCCAGAATTTTAATTTTGGTGCATCCCTAGAATAAATAGAACTATTTAATATTTAATTATACAGAATCCTGAATTTGTAGTCACTTCAGAGGACAAAACTTTTTAGGCCTAGAAATCAGTGAGAGGAAAAGTAAAGTTTTGTGTCATTTACTTTATTTTAGGGCTGCAACAACTAATCGATAAAATCCGTAATAATCGATAATGAAAATCGTTGACAACGATTTTTATTATCGATTAATCGAATTGATTTTTATCGATTATTAAAAAGAGTTTTTCTCAGAGCAAATGCTCTGAAAAACTCCTCTCTTTATATAATCCGGCCTCAAACAGAGACGGGCTATGGGGGAAGGTCTGCTTTAAATATATATTTTAAAAAATGACAGACGATGCCTAATTTGTTCCTCACAACAACATTGTTTATTTTTATTTGTTGGTACTATTCAAGGCTATTTACTACGAGTTCCTAAAGTATGTTTCCTGTGGTAATCCCTACTCAGTAAAACCTACAGGGGATCCAAAGGAAGTAGATTTGTGATACCCAAGCATTTGTTGTATAGCTTGCTTTACAATTTTTGTAACTCTTTACCCACTGCAGTGTAAAAGAGAACTAATCTGGACACAATGCCTAGAATATGGTGGATAAGGCCTAGCCCCTAATGGAGTTGTCAGCTCCCTGTGTACCTTGGCTCATGGAGACATGCACTTACATATCGACATTTGCTATAATCCTCAACAAACCACTTCTACAGAGCATTCAGAGTGCATTTGGGCCTAAATGCTGCTATTATTTCCAGCTTGTATGCCTTTTTTGGTCTGTGATCTTATCTAAAACTATATTCTATAAGATGGCGGATGAGGCCTAATCATCACTACTTTCACTAATTCTACTTGCAATCTGGCTCCTGTAGATACTTTTATTTATAGACAGCAACTACTGCACACTGAGAAGGAGTAACTGCTCCATTAATCCGTGATAAAGTTAAAATTCTAGCAGACGTCCGTAACACATTGGATCTAGCAGCTAAAAGACAAGAATCTGCACCATTCTGTAAACAATTGATAGAATTTTTTTTTTTAATTATGATTCACCCAGCGACACACCACAGGAGGCAATGGCACATGTGGAAATGTTACATTTCTGCGTTCTCCGTCTACTCCATTGTCTAATCGGCAACCTATATGGAGACAAAGAGGACAGGATTTTGGTGATCATGGTTCTCATCAAGTTTATGTGGTTTCAGATGTTTTTTCTTTGTTTTTGGTCTTGTTAAAATTTTGTTTTCTACTGCTCCCATATGATACAAAACATAGCAGGGCTTCCCTTCTTAACATATCTCACTTGTCTCCCATGGAATATCTCTTTGTGAGGCGAAAGCCTGTCACTCTGTCCCTGCACTTATCTTATTTGTAAATTATAAATAATAGCCTTTGAGAGTTTTCCTCTCTTTCTCCGGTCTGATGCAAGGAAGAGAGGGAAACATTTGAAAGCCTTTTAAGTATTATGTTAATCCAATAAAAAAAGGTATCATTGCATACTGCAATGTTATTTTGGCATCTTATATATATATATATATATATATATATATATATTTGTATTATTATTATTATTATTATTATTATTATTTTCTTTCAGTGGCATGATTTAGTAGTGGAACTTATTAATGCCTCCTATATATTGTTCCTAGAGTCGCCACTAAACACCCCTGTCAATTGTAACGAAGTCTTAACAATCTTATGTAAGCGCAAACCCCATATGATATTCCACAAAGAAACAGATTGGAAACTAGGTACTCAGTCGACATTGAAAGATCACTAGGTTCACAGTCTTATTCAGCTCCATAAAATTCAAAATCTAGAGGGGTAGCAATTTTTATTAGTAAATGTTTAACACACGAGTTGCATAATATAATCACTGAACCCAATGGTAGGTATGTGATCTTAGAACTCACCATATACAACCAAAGGTTCAATGTTGTCAATGTTTATGCCCCTAATTTTCCAAATCACTCTTTCTATGTACACTTATATGAAACACTTACTAACCTCTCTTTTCTGTCTGGGTTTCTTATTGGTGGGGCAGACAAAACATTCACCCACCCTTGTAGAAGGTAATCAATTACTCGCCCACTCATAACACTTGGTGGGCCCGTAATGATCATTTTGAATAGATAACCATCTACTATTCTGGGGAGCATCCAAATCAGTAATAAGAGGTAGCATCATATCCTATGAGGCCCAACAGCGTAAATCTTGGTATGCAAAATATAATACACAGCGGTACAAAACGTGCTATACTACATTTAGGGATGACATTCATAAAGAGAAATGCACAGAATGTAAACAACTTTTGGATGCTTTATTATTAGAAAAGGCCCATGCAGACTATATAAAAAAATTAGAAGGGGAAATCGGTTAGCTGACTTGCCAAAACCACACACATCTCAACACACAATTCATAAAATATTCAAAGACGAAGGAACTACTCTTCTTTCCATCTCAGACATTAACCATGCATTTACCTAACGTTATACACGACAGACCCAGATGACACAGAATTAGGTATTCAATTACTATGGGAAGCAAAACTGGACTAAATCCTGAGTAAATTAATAGCTACCAGATTACAACATTTTACATCCCAATTATTTCCATCCCAATAATTTTCTACTCATCAGCTGGGATTTGTGAAGGACCACCACTCTTTCAATGGCTTTCGTACAGCCCTGGCGCTGTATTGCTGTCAGAGGAATATCCTCCAGCCACCCACAGGCCCTTTTGAGCTTGGATGCTGAGAAGGCTTTTGACACGCTAGCATGACCTCATTTATAAAGGATACTAAAAAAACAGATTTTTTTGTACAAAATGTTCTGAACTTCACTCGCAACTTATACAGTATACAGAAACAGTCATTGTCACGAATGGGCTGGAGTTAGGGACGATCTGTTTTGGGTCATGGAGTCCAACAGGGTTGCCCCTTATCTCCAATTCTTTAATCTAGCCATTGAGCCTCTGCTCTGCAAATTATGCTAACAATGTTCTTCTGTATATTTCTGATCCAAACTCAACTATTCCACAAGTTCTCCCCTTATTAACACAGATGGGGTTTTAACTAGACTTGGGCGCCGGCCAACTCTTCGTGTTTGTCTTCGTGGGGTAAAAAATCTTTGTATTCCACGAATATTCGCCCGTTCCTGTGTTCGGTTCGGGCGAATATTTAACACGGTACGTACTACGCAGCAGCTTTGGCGTCAGGATTTTAAAGGTCTGTACGAGCAACTCTAAGCCATCAACCAATGAAGTGTACCTGTACTTTATTGGTTAATAGCAGATGAGCCCCCTGCTGGCAACCAATAGAGTCGCTCGTACAGACTTTTTAAATCCTGGTGCTGCAACTTGGCTGGGAGAGACCACTGAGCAATAGAGTCGCTTGTACGGTCCTTTAACTCTAGGAGTGGGGAGACCATAGTCTCCCCAGGTCAAGTGGTGCCGTCAGTAGTTAAAGGGCCATGAGAGTGAGTCTATTGATTGCCTGCAGGGGCGATCCCAGAGGAGGCCTCTGCAGGCGACCAATAGAGTCGCTTGCATGGCCCTTTAACTCCTAACCGGGAACTTGGCCTGTCTCCCCGCTCCAAGAGTTAAAGGTATTTAACTCCTGGCGGCAGCCGCTCCTATTATCTACGCAGCATCGCAGGGGTTAACGGGAGCGGAAATCCGTAGGTTCGCCATCAGGCGTTAAAGGGCCACAAGAACGACTTTATTGGTCGCCGGCAGGGGCCTCCTCTAACATCAACCAATTGGTTAATGCCAGAGGAGGCCCCTGCAGGCGACCAATAGAGTCTTTTGCACGGTAACAATAAAAAAGTCTTAAAATAAAATGCACAGAAGTTCTTTCATTAATAATCCTATATAAAATGCCATTTTAGCATACAAAATGTAATATCCATTTTTATATATTTAAGTTAAAATACATGTTTTATACATAATTCAGAAAAAATTATACATAAGTCATAAGTGTTTCTGGCAATGCTCTTCTTGCATGTGCTGCTATTTTATCCAAATTAGGTATTACAACTTACTGGAAAATTTAAATCATTTTATTAAGGTATATTGTTCTGCTGTCAAGAGTCTGTAGTCTTTCACTTAACAAGCATCTACTCGTCATTACTCTCTTGGGAGACTAGAATTGCATCACTTGATATAATCCTTGTTTGTATTTAGACATATTTCCTTTTACAAACTATAGCTTCTTGGAAGCAGTGAACCAAGAATTTCCTAATACACCGACATCTTTCGCTTCCTCTCTCGCACATTCCTCCTTAATTCCTTATCAACATATACCGTATTTGCTTGATTATAAATGCTCTGAAAAATACCCGTCATCTTATAATCAGACCTCAAATAGAGGTCTGACTATGAGACTAAGGTCCAGATCCCCCGCAGCGCTGCAGGGGTCCTGGATCCTTCTGTCTGGTAACCTGCTTCTGACTCCCTGGTGTGTAGTTGGGGCAGCGGGCAGACGTCTACGCGATTTGCGTAGGCAACTTCCGCTGAAGCTGGAAGGCGGTGCGGTTAGCAGCGAGGGTTGTCTGCCTACGCGAATCGCGTAGATGTCTACCCGCTGCCCTGACTACACACCAGGGAGTCAGAAGCATCGGTAAGTTTGGGGGGGTTAAATGGGGGGCATAAGGCATTTCTGTAGGCAGAGTGCTCTATGATATGCCTTTTAACCCCCTTAATGCCACTCTGCCTCCTGAAATGCCTTTTAACCCTCTATACGGCACTCTGCCTCCTGAAATGCCTTATACCTCCCTATATGCCACTCTGCCACATAATATGCCTTTTAACCCCCTAAATGCCAGAGTGGCATATAGGGGTATAAGGCATTTCTGGAATCAGAGTGGCACATAGGGGGTCAAAAGCCATATCATGGGGCACAGTGGCGTATAGAGAGTAAAAAGGTAAGTGGTAACATTTAAAAATAATTATGGAACCATCCAGTTCCATCAAAATGTAAAAAAAAGTCCAAAAAGAATAAAATAAATAAAACATTTTTAAAAAAGTTTATTATTATGAGCAAGTGCTAAAATTAGCGCTGTATCTTCCCAAAAATCTTGACATGGAAAGAGTTAAAGTAAAGGCATTTCAAATACCGAAGGGCTGTCTAATTTAAAAAAAATGAAATGTTTGATGGGGTAAATTGTAGTGGCCGGGTTCAAAGATAGGGCGTAGGCGAAGACTGACCAAAATGGGGGGGGCACACTTCCCAAATGTGGCCTTTTAGTCCCCAAACACCAGACAAACCCATGCATGGAAGGTTTCACTGTACTCAGGAGATGTTGATGAACACACATTGGGGTGTTGTTTGATGACATATAACTGGAGCTATAACTTTATACCTGAAGTACAATTTGTGTGAAAAAAATAAAAAAATAATTACTACCACAAACTTTGGCAAAGGCTGGTGGTATAATCTCATGCGTGGAAAGGGTTAAAATACTAGCATTTGAAAAACCTTGGGGTGTCTAGTTTTCAAAAATATATGGTATGATGGGGTAAATTGAATTAGCCGGCTTCAAAGATGTCCCTATTAGGACATGGGGGCAGTAGGACCAGATGTAAAAGTTCCAAGTAAAAAAATGCGCACTTCCTAAATGTGGCGTTTTATCACTGTACTCGGGAGATATTGCTGAACACATATTGGGGTTTTGTTTGAAAGTGACGTATACCAGGAGCTGTAAATCGATACCTGAAGCGCAATGTTAGGGATAAAAAATACTAAATAAATGACTATCGCAAAGTTTGACAAAGGGTGGTAGTAGAATTAGTGCATGGAAAGGGTTAAAATACCAGCATTTGAAATACCTTGAGGTGTCTAGTTTTCAAAAATATATGGTTTGATGGGGTAAATTGCGCTGGCCAGCTTCAAAGATACCCGAAACAGCACATGGGTCAGAATGACCAGCTTTGGGGAAAAAAATGGTTTTGAAATAGCAAAAAACGCCACTTATTGCCCAAAAACTTGCAGAAAAAAGCAAAAAAAAAAAAACTTAAAAACATGGGTATTTCTAAACTCAGGACAAATAGTAGAATCGAATCAGCATTTTTTTTCATTAGCTTTTTTGGATGAGTAAAAATTTTTTCAAATAAAAGTGAGAAAGTTTTTTGTTTTTCAATTTTTCATCATATTTTATTATTTCTTTTATAGGGAATTAGATAATATGATAAAAAATGCTATCTGAAGAAAGCCCTTCTTGTCCTGAAAATGACACTAAATGAGTGAGGAGAAAATTAAACAAGTAAAAAACAGCCTGGTCCTTAAGGTGTTATACCATCACAGGTGCACGAGTAACATAGCAAACTGTTTTGATATCATTTCGGTTATATTGGTCAAAACACAGAACATGGAGGGGGGGGATTGCCGTTCTGTTTATGAATCCAACATACTTATGCATAACCAGTCTCTAATAAATTACACAATTACGGTACTTATTATTATTACAGTATGCTAGTTATTTTTGCGGAATGAATCTCAAAACACAGGAAAATTGTTGAAAAATGAGAGGTAATAGACTTCCTTTTTACAATTAATAGTTATGGTCACAAGTCAAATTTTATTTTCAAGATTTTAACATCTAGCTAAATGTATGTGTATGATTGGTTGGGTAAGTGTGGTGTGATCCAAACTGTTATAACAGAGTAAATATAAATTATGATATTACATTTATGTTAATGCTTTAACTTCTGTTTTAGTTTGTAATAGTGGTGAATTTTATTCAAAGATTGGTGATAAAGTGGCTGCCTTTTCAGTAATATATAGTTTTACGGGGTGGTTTTGATATTTGTCTTCTATAGCTGGACTTCTGTTGAAGTTAGCGTCAGCATGCCATGCAGCTACCCATCATTGGTTGATGCCAGAGGAGGCCCCTGCCAGCGACCAACAGAGTCTTTGTTACGGACCTTTAAAATCCTGGCTCCAAAGCTTCTGTTAACTGTTACAGTGTTAACCCTGTATTAACCCCTGCTTGAAAATCGTCAGAAAATGAAGAGAGAACGAACATGAAGAACACGGGAGTATTTGGAGGTTTTCCCCGAAGACGAACAAGAAGACTTGGCCAGCGTCCAAGTCTACAAGTCTGACATTCTTGCCATTTCGTTTAGATTTTATTCATACAAAATAATGTTACATAATTACAAGTAGATTAGCACTGTAGTGCTAAAATAGTACTGCATGTCAATGTTGAGGTATTGTATAAGAAAAAGAATAGCAATGTTAATAATATCAATAATAACAACACCAGCAACTTAAAGGGATTTAAAATCAGTAATGTCAGTAATCCTACATTTTATACATACATTAAATAAACCTACATGGTTGCTTTTAAAGACTAGAATACCACTCATGCATACGTACCATGGGGCAGCTAACTTAATTTATGGTCTTTTAATCTTAAAAGTTAATTTTTCACATTTCCCTTGTAGTTTATAGTTTTGTATGTTAAATATATCATTTTTTCAAATGCGTGAGGAGGTTTTGCAGAATCCAATCATATGCATTTGCCCCTTTTACCACCCCCGGCTGTTCTGTGCATGAGATGTGTTCAGCCAAGTACATCTCCATGTACCTGATATTCTTGCCTACATTCAGCTCCAGTGTTGGCAAAGCTCTGACCCCAGAGTGCATGTGTGGAAAGTACTTCTTCCTACATTTACATTTTATTACTGTATACTCACTTTTATGTATGGGTGTATATTTATGGGTGCCATTTTTTTTCATCCAATGTATGATTTGTGAAATGTATTGTTTTCTTTAAAACATGTCCTGCTTTGACATAGTTATCGTGTGATTAAAATACCAGATGAATGTGGCATTTCAAGAACATACCGTATTTGCTCGATTATAAGACGACCCCCCAAAATCTGAATATTAATTTAGGAAAAAAAGAAAAAGCCTGGATATAAGATGACCCTATAGGAAAAAAGTTTTACCAGTAAATGTTAATTCATGTAAACTATGTGAACAATTGTTTGTTAATAAAAGCTATGATTGAGAAAAATATTTTGTTTTTATTTCCTTTTTTTACAACCTGCCCCCCAGTTATGCACATCTGCCCTCAGGCTGCAGCGGAAGTTGTCTACGCGAATCGTCTACACGCTGCCCGGACTAAGCACCGGGGACTCAGAAGCACCGGTAAGTTGGGGGGGGGCATAACACAGGAGGATCCAGGTCCCCTGCATTATAAGACGACCCCGTTTATAAGATGAAGGGTATTTTTCTGAGCATTTGCTCTGGAAA
Source organism: Spea bombifrons (assembly GCF_027358695.1). Taxonomy (NCBI): domain Eukaryota; kingdom Metazoa; phylum Chordata; class Amphibia; order Anura; family Pelobatidae; genus Spea; species Spea bombifrons. Next base: position 59,720,065 of record NC_071088.1, on the reverse strand, counting down.
AAGCCTTGTCTTATAATCGAGCAAATACAGTATTTTGTCTTTTGTGTAATTTCATAAATGTACATAATTTTTCTTAATGGACGTCCTGCTATGACATGGTTAAATGTTAAATTAGTCATGTATTTTACTGCCTAGATTTTTTTTCATTTCTCGTAAACACAAGTCACTTTGAATTTCCACTTCAGAATTAGCATTCATATTTGGATATTGCTATTTCCTAAAGAGAAAAAAGGTCATAGTATTGTTTGTGCATGATGACGCAAGCTAAGGAAATAGCTGGCATCAGCACGTTGATATTGCCTGAGGTTCTGTGACATCATTGATGATTTAACATACAGTAGTTAGTCAGAGGTAACAGCAGGAAGTGATGTATACAAATTTCCATTATAAGGTTGTGTAAGTGAATGGAATAACAGGTGAAAACATCAAAGTGTACATGGACAGTTGATTTCACTGTGACATGCAAATGAAAAGCATCATACAGAGACATACAGTATAATAAGAACCTACAATATGTTTTTTTTCTTTTTTTTTTTTAAGCAAATGTGTGTGTTTCCGAGTTGGCTTTGTGATACATTTCCACATTCCTGCATTTCTTGTTTGAAAAATTCCCTGCATTACTGAATGCAGTATGACAGCATTACAAAAATTAGTTATGATAACATAGTGGGGTTACAAATAAAAAAGTGATACTGAAAAAAGTTTGAGAATGTGCATTATCATTATAGTAACCAATGGAATGATCATAGTTTTCTGTTGAAATAAGCACCAAATTAGCTCTTATATACAACAAATATATTTAGAATTACAGTTTAAGTATAAAAATCAGTTAAATAAATGAAAAGCATATACTAAGCCACAAACATGAGCATTTGAGGAACATGCACATATATCTTTGGCAAAATCTGTTTGTATACATACATGTACTGTAGATTGTAAACAAAATGTGTGTAACTGACAATACACATCATGTTGCATGTTAGGGACACATAATAAGGGGTTAAATTGCATAATTATGCTAAAAAAAAACATACAGGTAAAAACACAACTAAGGTGCACCCAGTGAACTCCTTTCACCCTCATCGTCATTCTGATCAATCAGCAATATTGTCTGTTGTGGAAAGTGTGTTTAACCTTTAAACACAAGCAGACTTTAACCCCTTCAGGACCGCGGGGTTTTTTTTTACCATGTTTGCACTAAATGAACAGAGGCGTTTTTGTGTTTTTGCTATGTCTTTTTCAAACTGTGATTGCCCACTAACTCATTTAGTGCACTCACACACATTATATATTGTTTTTTTTCAGCACAGGTATGGCTTTCTTTTGAAAAAATTATATATATATATATATATATATATATATATATATATATATATATATATCAAGCATAATTTAGTATGAGAAATATCTAAAAATGTGGGGAAAACTTTCAGTTTCACCTATAAAAACTATATATAACCAGTGCAAATGAAAAAAAACTCCAAATGTGTATTTAGGTATTTGTCCAGTTTTGGGTAACATCTCATATGCCTGGTATTTTAATTTATTTTGGCACTTACAGGGTTAAGTATGAATTATGTGCGTTGCTGTTTCTAAACAAGAATTTTCCATGAATGCTGCTGCCAGACTTATCTTCCTCTCTCATCGCTTTACTAATGTCTCTCCCCTCTGTCAGTCTCTTCACTGGCTGCCTGTGCGCTTCAGGATTTATTTCAAAATCCTCACTCTTACTTTCAAAGCCCTTCACAGGGGTTCCCTTCCCTACATCTCCTCATTCATCTCTAAATACACTCCTAACCGGTCTCTCCGCTCATCCAATGATCTCCTTCTATCCTCTCCTCTGATATCTAGCTCTCATGCCCGCTTACAAGATTTCTCAAGGGCTGCCCCATCCTCTGGAATGCCCTCCCCCGGTCTATCCATCTCTCTCTCCCCCTGGCTTTATTCCTTAAAAAAATCCCTCAAGTCCCACTTTTTTATGGATGCTTACAACATAGCGCATTAACGCCCTCCCGTATTCCTTTAGCTCGCCTTTCCTAGTCCCTCTCCTGCAATACTTTTACTAGTGTGGCTGGTCTATCCCTAACAACAGCACCTATTGTGTAATACACCCTAAATCCATCTAGACTGTAAGCTTGTTTGAGTAGGGCCCTCCTCACCTGTTGTCTCTGTTATGTTACATACTACTTGTTATGTCTTGTCTACCCATTGTACAGCGCTACGGAATTTGATGGCGCTATATAAAACAATAAATAATAATAATAAATAGTTCTTTTTAAAAAAATATCTCCCTCTCCCACAGATTTTATCATAATGTTTCCTTGATAAACTTTGAATCACTGCCAAGGGGTTTTGTGCATGATGTCAGATTATAAAGAATAAATGAATGGAAATCTTCACTATAACGCTTGCGTAACATCATTGTTATAAGGTAATGAGCCTGAGGAAATCTAGAATTCATAGAATTAGATAATACAATCAGAAGTGTAAATAGATATACATCAATTCCTTTAAAAGCTCAAAAGAGGATGCACGTGCAGCGTGTGCAATAACACACAGTAACTAACTGATCTGCCAATGATTTTGCCAATATTAGCATGAGATGGCATGCAACTGGAGTTTGGTCAGTCAGACTGAGACTTAACAGATGTATATGAGCAAATACTCATTTCACAAAGTTTGTTAGTTCGGAGTATACTTCAGTGCTGGTCGATTGCTTTAGGAATATGCCTCAATGTTCCAATGTAGATTAATCTTTATGTTTTGGTATATATTTTGGAAGTGCTAAGTTGTTTTGCCAGTGCCATCAGTAACTCTTTTGTAATAAAGTGGCCACAGCGTTTATTGACATGCAACAAAAAAGGTAAACAAGATTTTAAAACAGTCAACATCAACTTATGAAACTGCAGCATCACTCATTACCGCAGCTGCTATCAAACCAGCTCAGTGACTTCCATCAAACTAAGTGACAAAACTCAGCCTCCTTGCTCTGGAGGCTGCCTATTAACCTGAATACATTTCTGGTCTCAACCAAATGCCTGATTAACCACCAAAACGAATTGACATCTTATAGGTCTTGTGACGGAACCCTCCATCACTGGGGCCACTTGTCACGTCTGCAATACAGCAGAGGATCCTCGCTGCAGAAATTGGGAAGGCGCCTCCTGGCGGAGATGGAGGGCCCAGCAACGAAACACCAAAGTGAATCACGGACACAGGAGCGTAGCGCAGTACAAAATCCAGGAACGAAAATAATAAATAAAAAATAATAAATTCAGGGGTCAGGCAAAAGAGTAGTCGGGGTCACGAGCTGAGGTCAGGGCAGGCAGCAAACATCAAGGTCAAAAACTAGCCGGAGTCAGAACCAATAAATAACAAAGGAATATGGAACGCTAGTGAAGGCTATTAGGCACTATCACAGGCAAAGGTGAAGTGCCTACTGAGGGTTTAAATATCCCTCTCACTTACAGGATCCTCCTACCCACCTAATTAGGGGGAGGAGGAAAAAAGATAAATGTCGCTTTAAGAAGCGACATGAATATTTATGAGTTAGCCGTTCGCGCATGCGCGAACGGCACTCCTGACGTCGAGGCGCGCGCCCCGTCAGGATCCAGTGATCTCTGCGGGGACGCGCGTCTAACCGCCGGACGGACCTGGCGGCGGCTCCCGCCAACGGAACGAGCAGGGGGCTGGACGCGCGGGCTGCGTCTCAGCTCCCCTACCCGCGGGACCACGGAGGAGGTAACAGTACCCCCCCTACTATGAGAGACATCCTGGCGATCAGGGGCAGGTTTCTGTGGAAATTTTTTATGGAACGCACGAATCTTAACAGGAGCATGGACATTGGAGGCAGGAATCCAGGAACTCTCCTCAGGACCATATCCCTTCCATCTGATAAAATATTGAAGCCTCCCTCGTGTCCTTCTAGAATCTAAAATAGCCTGCACTTCATATTCTTCCTCCCCTTGAATAATGACAGGATCAGGAGTGCGAACCGTGGGGGAGAATTGGTTAGAAATTACAGGTTTCAGTAAGGAAATATGAAATGCATTGTTAATGCGTAATGTTCTCGGTAAGACCAGAGAATACGTAACTTCATTAATTCTTGTCTTGATTTTATAGGGACCGATATATTTAGGACCTAAAGTTCTGGCAGCTTGTTGAAGTTTCAGATATTTTGTGGAGAGCCACACATAATCACCAGGGTTAAGCACGGGTCCTTGCGAGCGATATTTATCGGCCGTTTTCTTTTGCAGCTTTTTAGTGCTCTTCAGATGTTCAGCAAGAGCTGCCCAATGGTCCTGTAAAACACGAAATTGTGCTTCAGCTGCCGGAACCCCTGTGGTACTAGTATCCTGAGGCCAAAATGAAGGTTCATATCCATGCACTGCTTTAAACGGAGACATTTTTAAGGATTCGTGATATGAACTATTGTAGGACCATTCAGCAAGATGTAGCAGCGATGACCAATCAGACTGATCCTCGGAAACATACATTCGCAGATACTGCTTGAGAACCTGGTTGGTTCTTTCAGCCTGCCCATTAGATTGAGGATGATGAGAAGAAGAAAAATGTAATTCTATCCCCATGAGTTTGCACATTGCTCTCCAGAATCTGGAGATAAATTGCGACCCTCTGTCGGAAACTATTACTTGTGGAACTCCGTGAAGACGTATAATCTCCTTCATGAATGTGTCCGCCAAGATACTAGCTGATGGGAGTTTGGAGAGAGCAATGAAATGAGCCTGTTTGCTAAAAAGATCAACAACCACTAAGATGGTAGTGTGACCCCTGGAGGAAGGTAGATCCGTGACAAAATCCATGGCTATATGTTGCCATGGACGCTCAGGAACCGGTAGCGGACATAATAATCCAGCAGGTCTGGTGCGTGGTGTTTTATTGTGACCACAAACGTTACAAGCTTGTACATAGTCCAATATGTCCCGCGACATAGTAGGCCACCAGAAATGTCTCTGTAGAAGAAACTTGACGTTACGAGTTCCCCGATGACCAGCTACAGGTGAGGCATGACCCCAGGAGAGAACAGCATTACGAAACCGGGGTTGAACATAGAGTCTACCAGGAGGGGTTATATGTCCTTTAGGCCGAGGCGTTTGCGACTTAGAAATATGCCACAAAAGTGTACTATGGATGGTGGCAATTATCTTAGTAGATGGTATGATAGGTTCAACAGGAGTCTCTCGATCAGGTGCCTCATGCTTCCTTGACAGTGCGTCAGCTTTCGTGTTCTTGGAACCCGGACGAAACGAAATTGAAAAATTGAAGCGAGTGAAGAACAGAGCCCACCGAGCTTGTCGAGGATTGAGTCTTTTAGCTTTCTCGATATATACCAGATTCTTATGATCAGTCAGAATCGTAACAGGAATCGCCGTCCCCTCAAGCAGATGTCGCCATTCCTCTAAGGCCAATTTAATAGCCAATAGTTCACGGTTTCCGATATCATAATTTTGTTCGGTGGTAGAGAAAGTCTTGGAAAAATACGAACACGGGTGAAGACGATTGGAGATTTGATTCCGCTGGGACAGTATGGCTCCCGCTCCAGTTTCTGATGCATCAACCTCCAAAATAAAGGGCAAATCAGGATCAGGCCGTTGTAAAATAGGTGCTGAAGTGAAAGCCAGCTTCAGTTTCTCAAAGGCTCCTTTAGCTTCCGGGGTCCAAACTTTAGGATTAGCCCCCTTCCGAGTGAGAGCAATTATAGGAGCGATGATCTGAGAAAAATTTCGAATGAAACGACGATAGTAATTGGCAAATCCTACGAATCGCTGTATACCCTTAATATCAGAGGGTTCCTTCCAGTCTTTGATGGCTGCCAATTTGTCAGGATCCATTTCCAGTTGCCCCGCAGATAATATATAGCCCAAAAACTTCACCTTGTCACATTCAAATTCACATTTCTCGGCCTTAGCAAATAATGAGTGTTCTCGTAATCTTTGTAATACTTGGTTAACATGTTGCCGATGCTCCACCAGATTCTTAGAGTAAATCAAAATATCATCGAGATACACCATAACGTGGGACAGCAACATGTCACGGAAAATGTCATTTACAAAGTTCTGGAATACCGCTGGGACATTACATAGCCCAAAAGGCATCACAAGGTATTCATAATGTCCGTATCTGGTATTGAAAGCCGTCATCCACTCATCACCCTCTTGAATCCGAACCAGGTTGTACGCCCCACGCAGATCAAGTTTAGTAAAAATGGTGGCATCCCTCAGTTGATCATACAGTTCTGTTATGAGCGGCAGAGGATACCTGTTCTTAATGGTTATTTTATTTAACCCACGATAGTCGATGCAGGGGCGTAATGAGCCGTCTTTTTTAGAAATAAAGAAGAAGCCTGCTCCCGCCGGGGATGCTGAAGGTCTGATGAACCCCTTTTTTAGACTTTCATCAATATATTGAGCCAAAGCCTGATTCTCCGGTTGAGATAAGGGATATGTGTGTCCCTTGGGTGGGTTGGTGCCAGGTAACAACTTTATTGTACAATCATATGCGCGGTGGGGAGGCAAAGTCTCTGCTTGTCGTTTAGAAAACACATCTAAATACTCCCAGTACTGAGAAGGTACCAATTGACGAGGATCTGTAGCAGGAACTTCTAGAATTAAATTCAACTTAGTGGGAGTCTTGCAGCAGTTCTCCAAACATCTTTGACTCCAAGCCAGAATCTGTCCTTCTCTCCAGTCTATGCTGGGATTATGTTGTTGAAGCCAAGACATTCCCAATATAATGGGTATATGTGGGCTGGACAAAACATCAAATTGTATTTCTTCAGAGTGGAGAATTCCGACTACGGCACCAATAACCTCCGTTTGGAGGGACACGATCCCAGTACCTAATGGAGAACCGTCAAGAGCAGCGATAGAAGTCTTCAGAGATTTTGGCTGTAACGGAACATTATTCTCCAGAGCCCAGGTTCTGTCTATAAAGTTCTCAGCGGCCCCTGAATCGATGAAAGCTTGAGTGGCCACTTGGTGGCCTGGCCACTGTAGCATGATGGGAACAAAAAGTCTCTGAGTCTGAGGAGGTGTAGCAACAGTAGCACTTAGTGAAGCACCTCCTACCTTCACTAAGTTCTGGCGTTTCCCGACTTCCTGGGGCATGTATAAATCAAATGTCCTTTTTTGCCACAATACAAACACAACCCCAAAGTTCTGCGGCGCTGTTTCTCCTCAGCTGTAAGATGAAGTACAGGGCCTATTTCCATAGGTTCATCAGCAGTAGCAGTAGCAGCAGCATCAGCAGCAGCAGCAGGTTTTGTAGGGGTCTGAAAAATTGGACGAACAGGAGGTCTAAACTGACGTGGCCTTCTGTCGCGTTCTCTGTCTCGCTCGAAACTTCTTTCTTGACCTCTGGCTTCTAGACGCAGACATAATGCAATCAGATTTTCCAAATCATGAGGTATGTCACGATAGGTAAGAGCATCTTTTAAGGACCCATTAAGACCCCTACGAAAGGCGGATTTCAGAGCGCTGATATTCCAGTCGGTCTCATATGCTAACGTGCGAAATTCTACGGCATACTGGGCCACCGTTCTACTTCCCTGTTGAATCTCCAGCAAATTGGATTCAGCCGACTCTCGTCTCCCGGGAGCATCAAACACTGCCCTGAACGAAGCAATAAAAGCGTCAGCATCTTCCAGAATGGGTGAATTCTGTTCCAACAGAGGTGATGCCCATGCTAATGCTTCTCCTTTTAAAAGGTTGATAATAAAAGTCACTCTGTTATTATGAGAGGCAAAGGTGTGAGGATGAGCTCGGAAGTGTAGAGTGCACTGATTCAAAAAACCCCTGCATTCTTGAGGGTCTCCGGAAAATTTATCTGGCAAAGGCATCTTGGGTGCTTTGACCGGCGTACCGAATCCAGGTGCTGGTGAAGATGAATCAGATGCTGTACCTTGGCCGACGGGAGGAGACAGATTGGTGGCCATGGATCTGAGGAGGTCAGCGACATCATCCAGTTTCCGTTCCAAAGACTGTAGTTGCGATGCATGAGCCGCCAGGACTTGATCCTGTCTGTCTTGACGATTGGACATCCTTGCCAAGTCTGCGGGATCCATGTCAGGCCTGTGATAACTGTCACGTCTGCAATACAGCAGAGGATCCTCGCTGCAGAAATTGGGAAGGCGCCTCCTGGCGGAGATGGAGGGCCCAGCAACGAAACACCAAAGTGAATCACGGACACAGGAGCGTAGCGCAGTACAAAATCCAGGAACGAAAATAATAAATAAAAAATAATAAATTCAGGGGTCAGGCAAAAGAGTAGTCGGGGTCACGAGCTGAGGTCAGGGCAGGCAGCAAACATCAAGGTCAAAAACTAGCCGGAGTCAGAACCAATAAATAACAAAGGAATATGGAACGCTAGTGAAGGCTATTAGGCACTATCACAGGCAAAGGTGAAGTGCCTACTGAGGGTTTAAATATCCCTCTCACTTACAGGATCCTCCTACCCACCTAATTAGGGGGAGGAGGAAAAAAGATAAATGTCGCTTTAAGAAGCGACATGAATATTTATGAGTTAGCCGTTCGCGCATGCGCGAACGGCACTCCTGACGTCGAGGCGCGCGCCCCGTCAGGATCCAGTGATCTCTGCGGGGACGCGCGTCTAACCGCCGGACGGACCTGGCGGCGGCTCCCGCCAACGGAACGAGCAGGGGGCTGGACGCGCGGGCTGCGTCTCAGCTCCCCTACCCGCGGGACCACGGAAGAGGTAACACCACTGGAGAGGCCTGACAGCCAGCCTCCTCCCTATTGACTATGGGCCCTGACTTTGTAAAGACTTCTGTGGCTACCCCCAGAAGTATATCATCCCATCACTTGTTGAGGGAACTATCCCCGGCAGGCAGCCAGGATCTGCAACCAGGGAGTGACTGCCATTGTTTTACTTTAATGTTGTATAAGTCAGCCCCCCCCCCCCCCAGTTCCACCACTACAGACATTTACCCCAGCCTAATCTTGGAACTGATTTGGGCCAGTAATAGATAGTTGAGGTTGGGACCCTATTATACTGTTAATCCCTTTACTGCCCCTGTTGTCTTTGGGAGGCAGATTAAGGGGGGTGGTTTGTATCCCAATATATTGTTTTATGTTAATATGTGTTTTGCTGGATATATCCAGCCCTGTGTGTCTAAAATAAATTAGTCTTCATTTTGGTTTATACCCTATACTGAGTCTCGGCTAGTGACTGGGAAACCGGGGAAAGAGTGTGTGTCCCAGGCTAAGGGAGCACAAGACAGCGGAGGTAGTCGGTCGGACTAGCCAGCTCCGTGACAGGTCTTCTTAAATAGGTTTATTTGTTAAAACACAGTAGTATACATACAGCACTAATTCAATACAGGGGATATTGAGATGATGAGGCTTGGGTGCTATAGGCTGTGTAATTTTGAAAAGATGGAGGAAGAAGGGCAAGGTTTTAGAAGAGACCTTGCCCTTCTAAGCATGAGTTTTTGCACCCCTTTACATTAACAGTTAGGGTATAGGTTCTACCGTATATAGGCAAATTATGAAGATTCCTAGTCCTATTTGACCACTCATGCATGATACACAACAATTCCAAAAAACATCCTCTAACAGTTACATCACATTATTTCTTACATTTCCCCCTGTGTACCATAAATGATGTGTCTGTCCATTCACACACCATACGGCTCACATTCAATGAGTGCAGGAAGATATGTATACACGACCATTATAAAAACATTAGTGAAAGCAGAACCAACTGATGAATTTGCCATAATTTCAGTTGATTTAACAAACTTTTTCCACCAAGAGGTGTTTTACTTACTGTCCTCCTTTAATGGACCAATGACTTGCCCAGCACATCAGGAGAAAAGGATCAGTTAACAACCAATGACATGCCTGGCACATCATGGTATTTAATGAGCTTAGAAAGCAACCAAAGGTGTTGCTGTAATGCCTTGATGTCGAGGCATTCAGCAACACCAAAATCTGCTCCTGGAGCCCTGGGCGATGCTTTCCCCAAATTGTCCATGGGCACCATATACATTAATTTAGGGACGCCAAAAACCCACCTCAGGATGTATTACCCAACATACAAAATAGGATTGTGAATATCGCCTCCTGCATGATAGATCTAACTAAAAAAAACTGTTGATCTTACCAGATCTAACAAATATCTTCCAAAATCAATAAAAAAAAATCCAAATTTCAGTTAAGGGGGGCCAACCCGTATGTATTCCTATCGCCCGCATACAAAATAGGACTGTGAATACCGCCCCTTGCGTGATAGATCTAAGAAAAAAAACAGTTGATCCTACCAGATCTAATGAATATCTACCAAAATCAATTTAAAAAAATCAAAATTTCAGTTCAGGGGGGCCAACCCGTATGTATTCCCATCCCCCACATACAAAATAGGATTGTGAATACCACCTCCTGCGTGATAGATCTAATGAAAAAAACACTTGGTCTTACCGGATCTAACGAATATCTGCCAAAATCAATAAAAAAAAAATCCAAATTTTAGTTGAGGGGGGCCAACCCGTATGTATGCCTATCCCCCACATACACAATAGGATTGTGAATACCGCCTCCTGCGTGATCAATCTAACAAAGAAACAGTTGATCTTACTGGATCTAACGAATATCTACCAAAATCAATAAAAAAATTCCAAATTCCAGTCAAGGGGGGGCCAACCCCATATGTATTCCTATCGCCTGCATACAAAATAGGATTGTGAATACCGTCTCCTGCGTGATAGATTTAACAAAATAAACAGTTGATCTTATTGGATCTAGTGAATATTTACCAAAATCAATAAAAAAAAATCCAAATTTCAGTTGAGGGGGGCCAACCTGTATGTATTCTCATACCTGCACACAAAATAAGATTGTGAATACCGCACCTTGCGTGATAGATCTAACGAAAAAAACAGTTGATATTACCGGATCCAACGAATATCTATCAAAATCAATTTAAAAAATTCCAAATTTCAGTTGAGCCCCCCTCATTAATTATGCATTATCTCAATAATTAGACTAGATGGAACAAAAATGTTGTCTGATCAAACCTGACCTAACGCGGAGCTATTATAATCAATAACAGTTTGTTGAAATTTTTGTTGAGGGGGGCTGGCTACGGGTTAGCCCCCCAGAAAAAGATTGTTAATATTGCATATATTAGAGTACATCTAACAAAAAAAAAATTTAATGTAGCCTGATCTAACAAAGATCTAAGAAATGGAATGTTCTTTTCTTAAAATTTTTAATATGGGGGGTTAAGCCGGGGGAAGTCGGTGCAGCCCGTCTTGATACAAATACACTGCCCCTACACGTCTGCCCATATACACACATATATACTGCTCTTACACATGCCTGCTTATACACATACATATACGCTGTCCATATACACATGCCTGCCCATACACACACTAATACAATGGCCTTACACATGCCTGCCCATATACACGCATCTACTACCCTGACACACACCTACCAATATATACACATATACACTGCCCATATATACATATATACATATATACACTGCCATATACACACATATTGGCTGATCTTACATACTCCTGCCCATATTCACATATAAACTGCCCTTGCACATGCCTGGCCTTACACATGCCTGCCACTATGCAAACATATGCACTGCCCATATAGTGGGGTCATCCTATTTCTGTCATTCAGGGGCACAGTATAGAGCAGATAAGAGCAGATAAGATTACATACACAAGTATATATTATTTATAAATACATTTATATATATATGTATATATCACATACACACTGATTCATATATGTGCACACACTATCACATACACATAAAACACAATTTATTTATATAAATTAATATGAACCTTTGGAACCAGTATTATTAATATATTTATAATATGCATACCAGACATATGCAGTTTCAGAAAATTAACTCCTCTATAACCAGACATGAATATTTTCAGGAATTAACCCCTCTATTACCAGACATGAGCAAGTTCAAGGAACTAACACTTCTATTATTAGATATGAGCTGTTTAAAAAAAAATAACTACATTACACAGTCACACAAATAGACAAACATAGTCACATACACACACAATCACACACAGTGGGTTTCTTACCTGGTGTTGAAAGCAGATTATACTGAGCTCCATGTGATATTGCCAGGACCTCTACAAGGTAAGTGAACTTCAATGGGGGAGAGGGGTAGATAGTGAGAAGGGGGAGAGGGTAAATAGTGAGAAGGGAGGGAGAGGGGTAGATAGTGGTAAGAATATTGAACTAAAGAGTGAGAATGAGTGAGAGAATGAATGAGTGAGAAAATAAAATAATGTGTGGATGAATTGTGTGAATGAGAGAGAGAATGAAAGAATTAATGCGTGGATGAATTGTCTGAGAGAGAGTATGAATGAATGTATGGGTGAATTGTCTAAATGAGTGAGAGTATGAAATATTGAATTTGTGAGAATGCATTAATGAATATGTGTAAATGATTTGTGTGAATGAGAATAAATTATTGTGAATGAAGTATGTGAATGAAAGTGTGAATGAGTGAGTGACTGTAAAAGTGTTTGTGTGTATCATACATGTATAATTAATGTGTGAAAAGGCAAATATGTCACAAGCAGGCCTTTGAGCCTTGGGGACCAAGATGGCACAGGCAGGGTGTTTATGGGACAAAGATGGCATAGGATGGGCTGTTTGGGGACAAAGTTGACTAATGCTGGGCTGTTTGGGGACAAAGTTGGCAAGTCCTATGTGTGTAATTTTGGTGCTGGTCGGGTTCTCTGTGGGCAGTGTGGATGCCAGGGCTGACTTTGGGTTGTGCAACCTGTGATCTATGACTATAATTTAGGGGTTGCTATACTTTTAATGCCGAGTTTTCCAATTGATCTATACCTGAAAAGCTGGGTTTTTGTGTTATTCTGTTGATCTGTATCTGCTATGCTGTGTTTCCATACATTATTTATGTATTCCTGCAAATACAGGGTTTCTGTGCCTTATTCAGTTGATCAATACCTGCAATGCTAAGTTTACATGTGATTTCCAGTTCATCTTTACCTGCAATGCTAGTTTTGTGTGTTCTGTTGATCTACACCTGCAATGCTATGTTTTCATGCATTATTTTTGTATACCTGCAAATACCTGCAGCGCTGCAGTGCAGGAATCTGGATTTTAATCTTGTAGTCAGAGCTCATCTTATAATTGAGCAAACACTGCATATTCCCATTAATATTTAAATTTTTATAGTATACCTTGGTGACTAGAAACAGGAAATTGTTAAACCACGGTGGTACAAATATTAGGTGACACATAGGCCAATCCCCTTATTCATTCATCACAATGAGTAACAAGATAATTAATAAGTTCCAGTCAACTGGAAATGTTATGAATCAACCTGGAAGAGGACATGTGTCTATACTGTCTCAACGCACTTTGAAGAGGATGGTTCTAGTGGCCCAAAAATCTCCAAGGACCATAGCTGGAGACAGGCCCGGACTGGGACAAAAAATAGGCCCGGGCATTTAAGCCTGAGCAGCCCATATTTATTTATTTATTTACTTATTGTTAAAGCCCACCCTTCGTGTACCATCTTTGCATTTAATAATTCACACAAATCATTAACACATTCATTAATGCAGTCTCACAAATCATTCAAGCAATTCATCCTCACATGAATTCATTAATTGTCATACGCATTCACACAATTCATCCACACATTTATTCATTCATTCTCATACACATTCACACTACCCCCTCTCTTCATCTTATCTGCCCCTTCTCACTATGTTCCCCCTTTTCACTATGTAACCCCCTTCCCCACTTCTCAATATGTACCGTCTCTATCTATCCCCTCTCCCCCTTCTCACTGCACCCCCTCCCTCACCCTACTTACCTTGTTGCCGGAGCAAGCAGCAACTGCGACCACGCCTGTGGCAGGGCAGGATTGACTTAGGGGCTGATGGAGCTGCAGCTCCAGGCCCCCACCTTAAAATAGGCCGAGTCAGGACCGGACTGACTGGGCCTATATGGGCGCATTAACGCAGAGCCCCTTAAGCCCGCCGCAACTGCAACCGGGTCCGCCACTCTAAGGCAGAGCCGGCCTTAGGTGTTCTGGCGCCCTGTGCGGACTACTCCTCTGGCGCCCCCCATCCCAAAACAAGAAAGGAATAAAAAGTTGTAACAAAACTTCCCTTTCACACTATCTATCCCCCTGTATGACTATCTTCCACCTCTGCCCCTTCTCACTGACCCCCCTCTTCTCACTGTTATCATTATATAGTGAGGCAGACATTGACGGTGGTACAGAATAATACTTATCACTATATACTGAGGCAGACAATGACGGTGGTACAGCATAACACCTATCACTATATACTGAGGCACACATTGACGGTGGTACAGCATAACTGCTACCACTATATACTGAAGCAAACATTGACGGTGGTACAGCGTAATCCCTATCACTATACATTGAGCCAGACATTGACAATAGTGCAGCATAACCCCAATCACTATATACTACGCCAAACATTGATGTGGTGTAGGCCTACCACTTCATTGTCTGGCTTAGTACTAGGGATGCACCGAAATGAATTGTGGACTGAAACCGAAAATGCAGCATTTACCTGTCCGAAACCGAATATGACCTCCCCACACCATAAAAAAAATCTAACACTTTTATTTAAAGTAAGTAACACACCAAAATAGGACAAAACAATTAAAAAACAATATTATATGTATATATATATATATATATATATATATGATTGTTAACAGCAATCACATTCTTATCATGCCCAGACATACCCAGATTCCAGGATGTACTCGCAGACTGGGCATGATAGGAGTATGATTGCCCTATCTACCCCTTCTTGCTCCCTTCTGCCCCATCTACCCTTTCTCACTCCCTTCTCCCTATCTACCTCCTTTCCCCTGTCTCACTCCCTTCTCCCTATCTACCCCCTCCTACTATCTACCCTCTCCCTCTTTGAAGTTCACTTACCTTTCAGGAGTCCTGCGGTGGGGGTGCAAGGCCTCTGCCTCCCAGCTCTGCCACTGTATGGAACAGTATAGAGTGATGGGAGTTATGTTGTACTTTTAGAGCATAATTAGATCATGAAAAAGACATTGGAAATGGTACAGCATAACACCCATCACTCTCACACACTTACCAATCCACACATATATACCAATCCACACATATATACCAATCCACACACATATACCAATCCACACACATATATACTAATCCACATATATACCAATCCACACATATATACCAATCCACACGTATATATACCAATCCACACGTATATATACCAATCCACACATATATACCAATCCACACGTATACCAATCCAAACGTATATATACCAATCCACACGTATATATACCAATCCACACGTATATATACCAATCCACACATATATATACCAATCCACACATATATACACCAATCCACACATATATACACCAATCCACACATATATATACACCAATCCACACATATATACCAATCCACACATATATACCAATCCACACATATATACCAATCCACACGTATATATACCAATCCACACGTATATATACTAATCCACATATATACCAATCCACACGTATATATACCAATCCACACGTATATATACCAATCCACACGTATATATACCAATCCACACGTATACCAATCCACACGTATACCAATCCACACGTATACCAATCCACACGTATATATACCAATCCACACGTATATATACCAATCCACACGTATATATACCAATCCACACGTATATATACCAATGCACACGTATATATACCAATCCACACATATATACACCAATCCACACATATATACACCAATCCACACATATATATACACCAATCCACACATATATATACACCAATCCACACATATATACACACCAATCCACACATATATACACACCAATCCACACATATATACACACCAATCCACACATATATATACACACATATATACCAATCCACACATATATATACACACATATATACCAATCCACACATATATATACACACATATATACTAATCCACTCTCACTGAATGTTTTCCTACCTTTCCTCTTTACAGCTCCTTTTCCTCCTCTTCTTCAGTTCTTCTGTCTTCTCTGTCTTCTTCCGGGTCAGAGGGCACGGACAGCGGTGGGTGCGGCTTCAGTGTTGTGCGCCGGGATCTGACAACAAACCCCGGCGCACAACAGCTGTTGCCGCGCAGATCACAAGGGAGCGGTATCGGAGGTCTTTCACAGACCTCCGGCTCCCTTGAGTGATTTTAAGCCGGGTTGAACCCGGCTTAAAATCACTCAAGGGAACCGGAGGTCTGTGAAAGACCTCCGATACCGCTCCCTTGCGAGCCTGCTCCTCCAGCGGCGGACATTACTGTCCGTCTCTGGAGGGGTGCCGGGTGCCGCAAATTGGCACCCAGTGCGCACCGCCCCCTGCAGTGTGGCGCCCTGTGCGGTCGCACACCCCAAAGGCCGGCCCTGCTCTAAGGGGCCGGGAAGTCCCCACCAGGGCCTGCCTTAGGGGTCTGCGGCCGCACAGGGTTTAAATTAAAACATCGGGGTTTTTTTCAACTTTATTTAACATCCTCCATGTTAAATAAAGTTAAAAAAACTTTATTTAACATGGACGATGTTAAATAAAGTTAAAAAAAACCCCCCGATGTTTTAATTTAAACCCTGTGCGGCCGCAGACCCGTAAGGCCGGCCTTGGTGGGGACTTCCCGGCCCCTTAGAGTGGCGGACCCGGTCGCAGTTGCGGCGGCCTTAAGGGGCAGGTGCCCCTTATGCCCTGCGTTAATGCGGCCGTAGGTAGGGTAGGGGCCTGGAGCTGCAGCTCCATCAGCCCCTAAATCAATGTGGCCCGGCCCACCGGGCAAATGCCCGGTGTGCCCGATGGCCAGTCCGGGCCTGGCTGGAGAATAGCAGAAGGTAGCTGCGCCTTGGGGTCAGAAAGTCTCAAAACTACACCTACATCACCACACCTTGTTTGGTGAGGTTTTAAGAAGGAAGTGAAAGTGACGGCAGATAAGAACCATACGGCCCAACCTCTGAATACTTCCCTTAGTCCCTGGTCTTATCTGATATCTAGCTTAGCTGTATGCCTATCCCATCCCTCCTTAACCCCTTCACTGTATTAACATCTACCACATCTGCTGAAAGGCTATTCCATGCATCCACTACCCTTTCAGTAAAGTAATATTTTCTGATCTTACTTTGAACCTTTGCCCCCCTAGCTTAGACTATGTCATCTTGTTGAGGTAGTATTTCTCCTTTTAACCCCTTCGTGACAATGGCTGATTTTATTTTTAATACCCTTCATGGCAATGACTCTTTTAACATTTCTGCGGTGTTTGTGTTCAGCTGTAATTTTCTTCTTTGTCATTTACTGAACCCACACAAGTTATATATTACATATCGCAATATATACGAATAAACATAATTTCACAGTCATGATCATCTTATTATGTTATCACTATTATAACAAGCTATATCATAACAATCTTTTAACATATAAAATAGTATCTCTATACTACCATTTATACCGTTAGGGGAGTGTATTTGGAAGCTAAATGAGGAAAATCTGATTATAAATGTACCAAATTAATTTTATAGATATATTTAGAAATTGTAATACAAATTGTTTATGTAAATTCTCTATATTTCCTTTGTCTTATTACAGGTATCTTAAAAGTAGGGTAACTAGTACTATGGTTTATTACTCCAATGTCCCTTTATCTTAAATATGGCAAGGTGTTTGTATTCTAGTTTGAGACTAGATCAGAACCTCTGTTACTATTACTACTATGGATCTAAATTGCCCAAATCGTTTCAAAGAGATTTATCTTACCTTCCCTAAAATAAAATCCTTTTTCCATATTATGTTGGAAACTTATTTGGTTTATTACTTCCCCCCATACTACTTCTTCTATTGTTTTCCATTTCCTAGAAATGCATATCTTCATTGCTAAACATATGTGCATAAACAGGTTTTGTTGTACATTACTTATTCCTGGTAAGGCTATGGAAAGTAGAAAAGTCTGTGGTAAAAGTACAATATTTATAGAGAATAAGGAATTTATCAAGCAATTAAGTTTGTGTTTTAAATTTGTTAACCTCTCGCAACTCCACCATATATGGAGGAGAGTTCCCCTTTATTTTTTGCATCTTCAACAGATGGGTGAGTTTGTTTTATTTATTTTATGCATTTTAGTCGGCACCAAAAACCACCTGTACAAAATTTTATAGTGAAGTTCAATTAGGGTTATGCAGTGAATACTTTCCCTGATTATTTGTATCCCCTGAATCCATTCTGTAGAATCAATGTTAACATTTAATTCCATTTCCCATTTCTCTAAGAAAAGAGCTTTCAGTTCTAATTGTAATTTTCATATGAGATTACCGGATTTGCTTGATTATAAGACGACCCCCCAAAATCTGAATATTAATTTAGGAAAAAAAGAAAAAGCCTGAATATAAGACGACCCTATAGGAAAAAAGTTTTACTAGTAAATGTTAATTCATGTAAACTATTTTTTTAAATAAAAGCTATGATTGAGAAAAATATTTTTTGTTGTTTTTATTTCCTTTTATTTTCCAACCTGCCCCCCCAGTTATTCACATTTGCCCCCTATGTGCCACTCTGCCTCCAGAAATGCCTTCTCTGGCATTTAGGGGGTTGAAAGGCATATTATGGGGCAGAGTAGCATAAAGGGAGGAATAAGGCATTTTAGGAGGCAGAGTGGCATTAAGGGGGTTAAAAGGCATATCATAGAGCACTCTGCCTACAGAAATGTCTTATGCCTCCCATTTAACACCCCTCCAAGCTTCTGACTCCCTGCTGTGTAGCCGGGGCAGCGGGTAGACATCTACGCGATTCTCGTAGGCAACTTCCACTGCAGCTGGAAGGAGGTGCCGTTAGCAGCGGGGGTTGTATGCATCCATCGCGCGTAACCCTCCGGCTGTCAAAGAGAATTCCCTGCGGCGGTGCGGGGAACTCTCCTGTCTTACAGTCGGGGAAGGTCTGCGCGATGGAGGCAGACAACCCCCGCTGCTAACCGCACCTCCTTCTGGCTGCAGCGGAAGTTGCCTACGCGAATCCCGTAGACCTCTACCCGCTGCCTCAGCTACACACCGGGGAGTCAGAAGCACCGGTAAGTTTGGGGGGGATTACCAGACAGGAGGATCCAGGTCCCCTGCAGCACTGCGGGGGATCTGGATCTTATTCTCATAGTCAGACCTCTATTTTAGGTCTGATTATAAGTCGACCCCGATTATAAGACGGGGGGTATTTTTCATCTTATAATCGAGCAAATACGGTAAGTGCTTTAGTTATTTTCTTTTCTCTATTCTTTGCTTCCAAAAATTTATTCTGGTATTCAAGAAGTTCTTAATTCTAAGATATGTAAATATTTCCGAGGGAGGAGAGTAAATTTCTGTTGAATTTGGCTAAAGGTATTTAATTTATCTAAATTTAATATATCGGAAAGATAGAAAATTCTGTTATTTCTCCAATTATTTATCTGTAGATCATCAATACTTAAATAAATTACCTGGATTGAACAAGATGCTGGTAGAGATTTCATTACATCGAAGTTCTTTCTTAAACCCATAATAGTATGTAAGAATCCTTTGATTATAGGGTGAGAATTTAGAAGATTTGCTTTCCTATAATTATTAACACAAAACAAATCCCTCCCCTCCTCCATGCTTTAGTTAGTATGTTTTTTGATGTTCTTGGTTTCCTATTAAGCCATATAAAATCCATAACCATTTTTGGAATTGTTGAATAAGTCTCAAATTCACTCTGAGTGGAATAGATCTAAAAAGAAAGAGTATGTTTGGGGTAATATATGTCTTAACGAGCTCTATCCTTCCAAGCCAAGATAGTTTGAAATTTCTCCAGGTCACCATACCTCCCTTGATTTTCCCAAGTAGATCTATGTAATTTACCTCAATCATATTTTGTATTTTAGGTGTAATCTTAATACCTAAATAGTTCAGTGTGGTATTTAGCCAATTGAATTTGAATCTGGAGGATAGTTTTCCAATTTCCTGCCCCTCTAGACCTATAGTTAATATTTGAGTTTTGATTAAGTTTAATTTATAATTAGAGTAATTACTGTACGGATCAATAATCTGTAGCAATGCTTGAATAGAGGTAAGTGGGCTAGTTAGCGAGAGAAGAACGTCATCTGCATATAATGAAATTTTATATTCGTTTTACAAATTTACACTGTTATTCAGGCTGTACACACTACTTTATATTGTAGCAGAGTGCCATTTCTTCAGTGTTGTCACATGAAAAGATATAATAAAATATTTACAAAAATACATATACCGTATTTGCTCGATTATAAGACGACCCTGATTATAAGACAACCCCCCCAAAATCTGAATATTAATTTATGAAAAAAAGAAAAAGCCTGAATATAAGACGACCCTATAGGAATAAAGTTTTACCAGTAAATGTTAATTCATGTAAACTGTGAACAATTGTTTGTTAATAAAAGCTATGATTGAGAAAAATATTTTGTTTTTATTTCCTTTTTTTCAATCTGCCCCCCCAGTTATGCACATCTGCCCCCAGGCTTGCCACTCTGCCCCAGAAATGCCTAATACCCTCTAAATGCCACTGTGCCCCATGATACGCCTTTTAACCCTCTATATGCCACTGTGCCCCATGATATGCCTTTTGACCCCCCTATGTGCCACTCTGCCTCCAGAATTGCCTTATACCCCTATATGCCACTCTGGCATTTAGGGGGTTAAAAGGCATATTATGGGGCAGAGTGGCATATAGGGAGGTATAAGGCATTTCAGGAGGCAGAGTGGCGCATAGAGGGTTAAAAGGCATTTCTGGAGGCAGAGTGGCATTAAGGGGGTTAAAAGGCATTTCACAGAGCACTCTGCCTCCAGAAATGCCTTATTCCCCCCCATTTAACGTTCCCTCCCCCTCCCTCCTCCAAACTTACTGGAGCTTCTGAGTCCCTGGTGCGTAGTCTGGGCAGCGTGTAAAGCTGCCAGTGATACTGGCCAATTGTCGGGTTGTTTGGGGGCTGAAAGGCTATATTTGGGACGTGTGCATTTTTAAGTAGACATATGGTCATCCTTCCCCTTACTTACTGGGGGGGGGTTTGGAACTGGACATCAGTGGAAAATTATTTTTACATGTTAGCATTTTTTTATTTTAACTATTTTTATTTTATTTTTTATTATATATATTTTTTTGTTTTCATTTATTTTACTAATCACATAGTGATTAGAAAGCTAGGCTTGCATGATTGAATGCAGTACCTGTATTCAACCTGCAAGTAGAGCCAGAGTTCTCAAGAGGGTCTGGAGAGACCCTCATCGAAACTTTCTCAACTCTTTTCATTTTTGCGAGTGGCAAAATCACTGCGGTGGAAGTTCGGTGTTGCTGAATGCCTCACTATGGAGGCATTTCAGCGACACCATTAAAATTTAGGAGGTGATCGTTGAGTGTATGGCGGATGTTGACGCCCCGAGGAGGTGCCAGACTTGGCCCCTGATGCTGATCTCAGTGTTGCTGAAAGCCTTGACATTACAACAACACCGTTTGGGTGCAGAAAGTGAACATAGATCGCTTTCTTCACCCTTTAAAGCCATGACGATCGTCAATTGTCATTAAGGGGTTAATTTAGGAAAAAATAAAAAGCCTGAATATAAGACTACACTACAGGAAAACGTTTTACTAGTAAATAAAATACTTCACATAAAAAATATTTTCATATTTCATAAAAACTCCCTTACAAAAAAATTACTGCTGTTTTTCTGAAGTAATACTGCTATTTTTTGGACATGAAAAAACTGCAATACTGCACTTTTACTGCAGTATTACTGCACATTTACTGCACTTCTACTGCATTTGTACTTCACTGTACTGCAGTTGTACTGCAGTTATTTTTGTACGGAAGTACAAATGCAATAAAGCTGCAGCACATTGAAGAGCAACTGTAGGTTTGCAATATAAAAAAAAAAGTGCAGTAAATGTGCAGTAATACTGCAGTACAGTGAAGTACAAATGCAGTAAAACTGCAGTAAATGTGCAGTAATACTGCAGTAAAAGTGCAGTATTGCAGTTTTTTCATGTCCAAAAAATAGCAGTATTACTTCAGAAAAACTGCAGTAATTTTTCGTAAGGGCTATGATTGAGAAAAATGCATTTCTTGGTTTTATTTGCCAACCTGCACTCCAGTTATGCACATCTGTCCCTTTTGCATTTGCTCTGAAAAAAAACCTTGTCTTATATTCAAACAAATATGATATATGTTTTCTGATCTATATGTAAGCACAACCACATGTATTAGATTTGCTAAGGGTGTAAAAAAGGTTAACATTGTTTGAGGGAAACTATGGGAGAAACGTTATGGTTTGGGTTTTTTCTTTATCTTGTCTGAAAAACAAAATTATATTTGTTTCAATAGGTGTAAGCTGATTATAAGATTGTCACCTTTCACTTTAGCAAAATTCGGAAAATTGTCCTTGCTTCTCACAGGAAAATAATGCCCCGACCACCAGAGTTTATTATGGATAGAAAT
This sequence comes from Spea bombifrons, assembly GCF_027358695.1. Taxonomy (NCBI): domain Eukaryota; kingdom Metazoa; phylum Chordata; class Amphibia; order Anura; family Pelobatidae; genus Spea; species Spea bombifrons. Next base: position 59,697,478 of record NC_071088.1, on the reverse strand, counting down.
ATGATGTTTTTTTTTATAATAGTTAATGAATTCTGCTTATCTATGACACCATTTTCATTGTTTAACACTAGAACTGACTTTCATTATTTCCAGTTGCCTTTCTGTTGTGTAGCTCTGTAACCACATTTTGATGATCAGAAAGACATTAACTGTAAAGCAGCAAACAAAACGACAGCTATACAAACCAGCTAAATTAAAAAAAAAGATTATAAGCATTTAAGGAACTACCCCAAGAATAAAGTATGAATCATAAATCTGAATAGTAACTAACTATAGCTTTAACACTACAAGTTTTGGTTTTGTTATTTGGCCGTATAGGGAAATACCTTATACTGTCACTCACAGAGTTTTTAACCTTTCCGATTTCCTGGTGACAAACATAGTTATTAGGTGCTTATATTCAAAATCCACCCTTGAAGATGGGAGTTTATAGGGTTTTACCTTTGATTAATTAATAAGACAAGCGATGTAATAAATCACCTGTTTATCTTTAGGTCTGAACAGCTAAATTTTGACAGCCATTTGATTAATCATCCCACAAGACCGGAAAGTTTGAGCACACTTGGCTCCAGCTTGAACACCTCTACCTTTGACAATCAAAAGTCTTGAACTCAAGAGAACGATGACTCTCCTAGCTTAAAATACAATATAATTTTTCATACAGCGTTTAGGTATTAACTCGTTAAATTATGAAAACTTGGATTTATTCCCTACTTAGGATAACAATATAAATATATATCATATGGACAAAAGTTTTGGGACATCTGACCATAACACCAACAGGGGCAGGAAGCAGTATACATATTATTAGCCCTAAGTGTAAAAAGTGTGTATCCTACCTTATAAAGGATTCCCAAATAAAATATTATTTAGTGGAAGAGGCTGCTTAAATGGTTCACTGTTCATGTTTTATTCCTGAATTTTGTACAGCAATTTACCATCAGATGCCCTTGTGGAGAACATGACTGCTTAGCCCTAGAGACCGCTACCAGATCAAACCCCTAATACCCACACTCAGTAATAACAACAAGAGCTGTTAATGTGAGTAAGGGAGTTGCCCACAGCTTTATTAACATATGCCAGCATAACAATATGTAACAAACCTAACCTTATAACAACCCGGCAGCTGCTAGCCATTAAGCCTAGCAGGCGGTTCAACACACACATAAACTAGCCCAGCGGGTGCCATCAGCCGCCCACTGGACTCGCCTCCCCAAGCCCATACGGGCGCAGCTTCGACTTCTCACCATTCGAAGCGCTGCCCAGAGGTGGGTATTCTTCCGCAGCTGTGACTACAAAAGAAAGAACAAGCAGCAACACCTGAAATATGACATAAATGGGGAGGGAGGGTGGGATAGGTGAGCCTGTCCTTAGGATCCAGACAGGAAAAAGGTAGGAGTAAACTTGCCATCACCTTTTAAACTCTCGCCCGCAACATTGTTGCACCCTCCTAGCCAATGATGACCCTGCAATTAACCCTATACTGCGGCCTAGGCCAGCAGTCATATTCCCCCTTTCCTAAAGTTCCAGGGGGCTCCTTTCTAATCAGGTAGAATTTAAGGAAGAATTCTATGAGGTTTCTCCTAAAAATCAATGATTTTCTTTTTTTATTGATATTTAACCATTTGAGTTGGCTGTATATATTCTTATAGAATCTGTCCACCTGTTCTGCTGAATTTAATACTCTCACAATCAGAACTAATAAAATGACAGATCTGCTAAGTTGAGAGAGCGAGTAGTGTAAAAGCATCTTTAATGTTCTAAGTACTACACATTTTTAAAACAGCGTCCTTTGTTACTTGAAATAATATCAAACGGAATTAGAAAGAGGCAACTGTATATTTAGGGCAAGTGTGCCTATAAAGATATTTTTAAATAAAACATTTCCATCAGAAGCTTGAGATTCATTCAATACATTCTTCTACGAAATGACACTACAGGGCTTATTCACTTAACTTGGGGATGCAGATGGGTAGAGGCATAACGTTTCATGTGATAACCGTATATGCATTATAGGCCAACAGCCACAACTTACTCTTGACTGAATTTATCCTGGATGATGAACAGATAAACCTTTGAATTCATTTTGTTAATTTAACTATTAATTATCTATGCCAAACGGTTGCAGGATAAACTTAACACAATTAGCCCTGCTTAATGAGCAATGCATCTACTTTCAAGTGCATTAATCCAATCAATTAAGAATGTACTGTACATGGGTTGTTGATGTCGACATTGAAATGACATAGAATGACCTTGATTGATTTATGAAAAAATTACTAGGTACTTGACATTGTACACCATACTACATTCTTGTCTTCCTCTTGTTTATTATTATGTGTGATTATCTTTTCTCCCACATATTTGTATTGTGTACATTGACTTTATGTGCCCACTCTATTGCTTTTCCATTGAATATTGTACTTCAGTACCTTTTGCCTTTCATGGGTACATACTTTTCTTGTTGTGTTATGCTCTTATACTGTTTTTTACGCAATGAACTCTTTAATAAAAAAAATAACTAGATATAGTTATCTGGTTGTTGACAAACTGAAAATGAATTAAACATTTTTTTCAGTTTTTTTTTCAGACGCCACTCTTAAAGCAGTTGATGGGTTGAACATTCTGCTTAACTGGATGGAAAAACTGATTTGAGAAAGATACGGAATCAAGCAAATGGAAGATATATGCTCCCTCTACGGGTTTTATGTGCACCCTTATATATTTTCAAAATGCTATAAAAACTATTAATTAATATTATTTTTTGTAATATTCAATAATAGCACTTTATATATATGTTTATTTTAATAAAATGTTATATTTATATGCTACCTAAAAATATATCTATATGTATACACATATATAAGTTGAACATATTTTTATATGTATTTATATGTATATATTTTATTTAAAAGTCTAAAAATGCCACTTGTACATTATTATATTTGCATTTTAAAGACAGGTTAAAGGTAAAAATGTGTAATTTTGTATAAATATATATATCTATATATCTGTATATCTATCTATCTATCTATCTATCTATCTATCTATCTATCTATCTATCTATCTATCTATCTATCTATCTATCTATATATATAACTATGTACTATATTTACAGTATATATAAATATATAAAACCATGGATGTTATCAATTAAACATGTGCAAATGGGCCAACAATGATTCAGACAATTTTTTCTGTTAGTTTTTGGTGCATTTGTTTCCCTGCCCACTAAGTTCAGCCGCAAATCAGGGACATTTTTAATTTGTGGACAGAATTTGTTGCCTGATGCCCACATTCACTCTCATTCATGTTCACTAACTCTCCCTCACTCTCTCATTGTCATTCACTAACTATAGTGAGAGCACCTAACCTATATAGACCGATCAGCCATAACATTATGACCACTGAGGATCTAAGCGACTTTGACAAGGGCCGAATTGTAATGGGTCAAAGGATGTCCAAATATCCAGCTCTTGTGGGATCTAAAGTGGTCTGTACGTGGGGGTGCAGGCTGGTACGTGTGGTCAAATCCAATTGCTGAAAAAGGTAATGCTGGTTCTAATAGAAATGTGGCAGTACACACAGTGCATCATAGTTTGTTGTGTGGGGCTGCATAGCTGAAGACCAGTCGAATTGCCCATGCTGACCCCTGTCCACTGCCGAGATGGACCACGGAGCAATGGAAGAAGGTGGTCTGGTCTGATGAATCACGTTTTCTTTTAAATCACGTGGATGGCTGGGTGTGTGTGCATTGCTTACCTGGAGAACACATGGCAGGATGCATCCATGGAGGCCCCACCTTGCAACTTACAGGACTTAAGGGATTTGCTGTTAACATCTCGGTACCAGATACCACAGCACACCTTCACAGATCTAGTGGAGTCCATGCCTTGTTGGGTCAGGACAGCAAAAGAGGGACCTACACAATATTAGGCAGGTGTAATGTTATGGCTGATCGGTGTATATATACATTATATAGTTGACACATGATCTAGTATGAGATCTGGGACTTTGGTAAATTCTACTTAAAAAAAGGAAAGAAGCAAATACCTAATAATTTGCTGGCTTTATCAGTTGCTCATGGACCCCAAGATCAGTAAGATCCATGGTCAATAGTCACTCCTGTACCTTTACACACAGAAAAAAAACTGTCTGACAATTTTTATATATTCTTGTCTTTTCTTATGTCTCAGCTTTTTTGAACAGCTAAATATAATATACAATATAGATATAGAATAGTTAAAAAACAACTAAGCATCCTGCCCCCAGGTGATATTGGAGATGTTTCCAGACAGTCAGTCAGACAGGAATAGTGGCATTTTGCGGTTTACACTTTTACTGGTAACGGGATAGTCAGTACATTGAGAATAAACACATTAATAATACATTGTTCGCCCTTTTAGTGCTCACAAAGCAAAGTCCACTTTTCAGTATATTTTCATCTTATATACAAAATTAAGTAGGCTTCAGTGTTATGTGGATCAGCTTTGAAATATCACACAAGGATCTTGGGTCTCTGGTGATCATTCAGAATCAGTAGCTTAAGATTCCATACTCTGATGAGCTATACGAACATGCAAAATAAATATGGCATATTAGTATTGCAAATACAATTGTTAACCTAAAATTGTTCATGAAATTAGCATTTTAAGAAAATCTGGAAATGCAGATACATGACATTCTATTTTGATACAATTATGGATATCTATGATCACTATGAGCACTGACAAGCAGTGGTGAAAACGTGTTCTCAGTAGTGATGAATCATGCTTGATGGACGAATCTGGGTTTGGTGAGTGCCAGGAAAACACTACATACCAGAATGCATAGTGTCTACTGTAAAATTTGGTGGAGGAGGGATAATGGTCTTCAGGGCTTGAACTAGGCCCCTAAGCTCCAATGAAGGGTAATGTTAATATTATAGAGTATAAGGCATTTTAGGCTATTGTATGCTTCCACCTTTGCAACACCTGTCTTCCACCTCCATCCTGCTACTTATGCCTCTAGCTCTAGCTAGTTTCATTGCATTGCCTGCTTAACTTTGAGTCCTAAGGAGTAATTATTCCTAAATCCCTCTCTTCTAGTGTCACTGACAGAACAGTGCCCCAATGCTACACTCTCAACCATCTTCTAAATCACTTCTCATTTGGCTAGTTCCACCACCATCTTGTAGACATTTGTATTATCTGCAAAAAAGGATACACCTTACTATTAAGATATTTTGTAATATCCCTAATATAAAAAGAAGATATTAAAAAGTATGGGTCCCAATATCCTTGAGATATCCCACTAGTAACAAGACCTTCTTATGAATATACAGCAGTAAACACATGTTGTTTCTGATCTTCAACCCATTTACATCCAGATGTATAACAATCTTTTCCTTTAGCACATAGATATGCATACCTCAGATCGCACAATATAAACAAATCACAGTCATACATTTTTTACAGAAAAGAATAATAAAGAACACAACAGAAAAGGTCAACAGTCTCCTACTGGAAGGAATAAAAGGTTTCCACATATCAAAGAGTCTCTGGGTTTTTCGCTCTTTGTCAAGAGAACTATCTAACCAGTCCATATTAAAAACTTAATATAACTTAACTTTGAATAGAGTGAGAGACAGGGGTTCGGAGTGAATCCACTTGTGTGGAATTTTTTTCTTAACAGCCTCCAAGATAATATGAGTCAGTTTTCCTACGATGAGGCAAAGGGGCCTGAGTAACAGCCAGCACCGCCAACTGTGGGGAGAGCATAGCCAAAGGCTAGCCCAAACGTAAACCAAATCCCTTCACCTCCCCTCAGAAGGATTGAATGATTGGGCATGCCCACATGCAATGATATAAATCAGCATTAGGACTATTACATTTGGGGCAGTCTGCATCATCCCGGAAACCCGTGTTCAAGAAACGTAGCGGCGAGTAATAGGCATAATGCCCTAACTTAAGGTGCATATCATAATACGAGGCATTGGAAATGATCCTACAGATCTTTACTATTGCTTTAGCAAAATTATTCGGTTCTACAGTGGGGAAGCGTCTGAGTCCTTAGGCAATAGGTTCCTTTCATTTTCCGATTTAAGTAGCGCATAAAGGGTCATAGTGGAGTGATTACCTAAAAACGTGTCTAATGGATAATTCCAGTCCCTATCCATAAAGTGTCTCGTCACCAAGCTATAAAGCTCGTGGCTTGGATGAAGTGGAAGACTGGCATATCAATATCAGGCAGCGCAGCCACACATATGTCTAGAGCCTTCTGTCTGTTTTAGATACAAATTTATCAATTGGTGCCAACCCTGCCTGTTTCCACATCCTGAACCAACTGTGAGCACACCCATCATTGAAAAGCTGATTCTGTATCACTTCCTTCAGTAATTGAGAGTTTGGTGTATGGATAAGGGAAGTCAAAGAACACAACTGCGAAAATGCCTGATCAAGTAATGTATCAGTGTATATGAGAGCAGGAGAAAGCCAATCCACCGCATAACGAAATATTATAGGATGTTATATTGTACAAGTTAAGACCCATAAGACAATCCAATAGGAGGTTTCTTATTCCTCCAGATACATTTTGAAAAAGCCACATTAAGTAGGGAGCAGAAGGGGCAAGACCTGTAACTGATACAGCAGTCTCAAAAAGATAATCATTTTTAAGAGAGCTATCCGACCCGAGAAAGTCAAGTGAAGGGACTCCCATGTCCTAAGTTCAGCCAAAATATTTGATATCAAAGGGGTGACGTTATGGGAATAGAGAGCAGACAGCAGTTTAGTAAGTTTAATACCCAGATATTCAATAGAATGAGGGGGGCATTTTATACCTAGGCTATGTAAACCTGGGGGTTGAATGGTGCTGTGAAGATAAAGCCCAACTGACTTTGTTAGGTTTATGGTGAAACCCCCAGCTGCTGTGTGCCCTGCAAGTAAATTGCCTTCTAGTGGAAATATAGACTCTCCAGAGGTCCACTAAATGGAACTGATGCTTAAACCGTGCAATACTTGTCTGTAAGCGGTAGGTCTGTACAGTCGCCACACCCTGTCTGTCAAGGCCCTGATCCTGCAGCACATTGAAGTCCCCTCCCACCACACAACAGGAATCAGGGAAGGTCATAAGCAGTTCTATTAACATACCATAAAATGCATCAATTGGTGTATTAGGAGCATATACATTCAATAACACAACCCACTCCCTCCCCACCGACATGTCTAATAGAATATATCTGCTCTCAGGGTCAAGCGATTATGAGTGAGTAACATATTGAAGGGATTTACATAAAAGAATTGCCACTCCCAGCCAGGCCCTCGTTGTGAGGTGCTTGACCTCACAAATAATCTTTTGGCTGAATAGGCACACATTCCCACTGACACATTACAAAATCTTATTGAAAGCCTTCCTACTAGAATTAAGGCTGCTATAGCCACAAAGGGGATGCCAACTCCATATTAATGCCCATGGTTTTAGAATGGGGTGTTCAACAAGCTTCTATTGGTGTGATGGTCATGTGTCTACATATTTTAGGTCACAATATGTATACTAGATATCCATATAAGGTTTGGTGATTTAATACTGATTTTTAACATCTTAACACGTCCATTACCAGAGATATGTTGCACCCATGAACCCCAAAGACCAGGTAGATGTTCAGCCACATTTTTGTGTTTCCCATTTAGTGACCCTATATAAACTTCTATACTGTTTTTAACATACTGGGGTGTAGAAAAATGGCAGCAGGTGCTCTGGATTGATGAATCAAAAGCTGAAATATTTGGCTGTAGCATAAGGCATTTTGTTCACCAGAGGTCTAGAGAGCAATAAACAAAAGAATGTTTGTAGGCAACAGTGACTCGTGGTGAAAGTTCCTTGCATGTTTGAGGCTGTATTTCTGCAAATGGAGTTGGGCTTTTGGTCAGAATTAAGGGTCTTCTTGATCATAAGAAGTACAGGCAGATACTTATCCTCAAGATTGTAAGCTTGTGAGCAGGGCTCTCTCCACCTATTGTATCAGTTTGTCTTAGTCTATCAATTCTAGTCTTGGCCCTTGAATATATGTATTGTATTAAGCGCTGCGTAAATCGTGGGCGATATAAAAATAATTATTATCAATTATAAGACGACCCTGATTATGAGATGACCCCCCAAAATTTGAATATTAATTTAGGAAAATAAAAGCCTGAATATATATACTATAAAAAAGTTGTATTAGTAGATATTAATTCATATGTAAACTATTTTTTCATATTTAATAAAAACTATGATTGCGATTTTCTGTTTTTATTTCCCTTTATTTGCCAACCTGTCCCCCAGTTATGCACATCTGCCACACGGCTTGCTACTCTGCCCCCCAGATATCCCTTGTACCCCCCTATATGCCACTCTGCCTCCCTGATATGCCTTATACCCCCTATATGCCACTCTGCCTCTAGATATGCCTTATATCACCTATATGCCACTTTGCCCCCTATATGCCACTCTGCCCCAGATTTGCCAATCTGCCCCCCTGATATGCCTTATACCCCCTATATGCCCCCCCCGACTTACCGATGCATCCCTAGACGTTCCCGTGCTCAAGGATCCCTGGTGTCAAGTGAGGAGCACCGGAAGGTCGCGCAGATGTCACTTCGCGCAGATGTTCACCGGCTGCCAGAAAGGAGGATCTAAGTCTCCTGCAGAGCTGCTGGGGATCCTCCTCTCTGGCAGCCAGTGAACGTCTGCAAGATGCGCATAGACAGCCTCCAATGCTGCTGGCTGGTACTTCCAGGGGCCTTCTATGGTGGAGCACTGGAAGGTCATGTCACGCCGGCGCTCTATTATAGAACGGAGGTTGTCTGCATCGCGCAGACGTCCACCTGCTGCCAGAGCGGAGGATCCAGGTTCCCTGCAGTGCTACAGGGGATCTGGATCTTAGTCTTGTAGTCAGACCTCTATTTGAGGTCTGATTATAAGACAACCTTGAATATAAGACGAGGGGCATTTTTGAGAGCGTTTGCTGTGAAAAAAACCTCATCTTATAATCGAGTAAATACGGTAATAATAAGAACTAGGCAATACCATCAGCGAGGCATTTGTTTGGTCCCAAGAGTGAAGCATAGTGGAGTTTTCTTGCATGTTTTAGGCTGAATTTCTGCTTATGGAGTTTGGGATTTGGTCAGAATTAAAGGTCTCCTCGATGCTGAGAAGTACAGGCAGATACCTATCCACTATGCAATACCATAAGAGAAGCAACTGTCTGTCTACATTAATTAGTGTGAAAGAATCAGATGGAAAGCATGGGCCAGTTGATGAAAAGGGGTGTTTGCAGCTTTTGCCAGCATTCTGTGCAATTCCGCTTTCCATAGTTTCCAAACAAAGATTTTTATATTAAATCTTTTTTTGTACGTTTTTACCCTTTTTATACACTATGCTGTTTTTTGGGACCTGCCTGGCCAGGCACAGCTTACCAGTGGTGAGTTTATTGATTATTATCTTTCTTTTTACCTTTTTTGTCCTGTTTTTTTTTTTTCTCTTATTGATATATTAACCCCTGGTGGAGCAGGTAGAATTTTTTTCAGGATCTATTAATTGTGTGCCTCTTTAAATTGTGTTTTTTATTTTTGTAACATTTTTACATTGTATTGTATATTATTTATATCTGTTTATCTGTATTTATTAAAGTCTATATTTTTATACTCATTTTGGCTCTGTCTGTTTGAGTTCTTTTATATGTTTTTTGCCCTGTGTTTCCTTTGTCTGAATGATACTTTGAGAGCGGTTTCTATATGGAAACTTTTATGCAGTTTTTTGGCCAGCAGTTAACCTGGGTGGTCTAAAGTAATTTTTCTCATCGATACGCTTCCAACATTAGAGCAGTGTATTGCTCTTCCCTTGTGAGTGGTTTATCCATACATATTTTTTATTTATACCTGAAAGTATTTTTTATAGTGAGCACTATATATCATTTTTTTTAGAGAGACACGATCATCAGTCAAAATCTACAAGCAAGAGTTTAAGAACATATTTCACTCTAAATATAAATTATCTAAATATAATTAAGGTTGATTTTTACACGAAATGTTATATATTTTTTTTCCACATTGCACAGATAAAGATCTGAACTTTATTGTTAATCTTTAGAAGAAAGGGTGTTCATGGGTAGATACAATCCGTTTGTTTTATTGTGACTGCCCAGAGGTCCATTTTTGTCTTCATTTGGATCACTTCAGTGCAAATGGGATGTTTTAGAACTTGATGAAATTTCCAGCCTCAATGTCACTTTGTATGGCTCTTTGCCTGCAACTGTTAATTATTTTATCATTTTTTTATTACCCACGCTTGTTTATATTGTACACTAAAAGGTAAAATGGCAGATATAATAAACAGAAATATTACAAAGCTCTTTAGGGGTAACTTATCTTTAAGTGGTGATCTAAGCTGATTGTTTTTCAGTGAAAAAGCAACATTTTGCTATTCTAATATTGCCCAAAAATTACAGATAAAAATACACATTTCCAATTTCCCCATTTTCTCTGGCAACATATGCCCATTTTATTGACTTTTTCTTCAAAAAAAATACCACTGCTTAAAACCCTATGCTGTAACTTAATCCATTATCTGTCCAAAAATCTCTATTGAAACTTGGTGTTTTTTAGTGAGTATATTTTAAGTTAAGCAAGATATTTTAAGTTACGCAGGATACTGAGCATCCGATTTGGAGGAATTTCTGTAAGTCAAGAAAAAAGATGAGGTAACAGGTAGATTACTCATGTAAGGGAATTTTACCAAATACAGGTAGATGCAAAAAAATAAACCCTTACCTAGCAAGTACAGGAAGTGTCTGTATATAAAAGAAAGGACAATGCATACATCCTTACCAAATGTTACTTATCATCCAAGGTTTAAAACTCAGGTAAGACGGATTTATATCTATTATTATATGTGTGTGTTTTAAAACAGAATTTCAGATGTAGACAATTCTGTTATACAATTGTGCACTCAATAATACTAATGAAACAATAACAATAGTTATTGAGTGCTATTTATTTTGTTAATCTTCATCTGTCATTGATATGCACATGATATATTACAAAATACTACAAATTTACACACACAATAATAACCTTATAATTGATCATCTTAAATATGAGTGAATATTAAATGTACAAAGTGAATGTACTAAGCAAATAGTATTCTTATGATAGCGTGTGTATAGTTTTCTTGAGAAAATTTGGATAAATAACTATCTTAATATTTTTTTAAGAAAGGAAAAAAAGTGTCCTAGAATGGTAGCACCAAATTTCATGTTGCAATGTATATTATGGTTTCAGATTTTCTAGTTAAAATATAACAGGCAATATGCGATATATGAGAGGGATAGATAGGGAGATTTTTGTGTGCAAAAGTGTTTAAAAAGATAATGTATTTTATTTTTATATATTTTGCTTCTCATTTTCAGATATCCATTTTCTGGTATGATGAGTGTCTTGTCCACGTGCCTTTGCTTTGTTCTGGCTTGCCTTCTGTTTGTAAGCATTACAAACACAGAAGCAAAAGAGAAGAATTTATGTCCAGTGACTGCAAACATTTATGAAATTAGAAAACACTTCCATGCAATCAAAGAAATGTTGGTGAGTCGCTAGATTTGTGTTAAGCATGTCACAGGTAGTATGATTAGGGTGCTCATAGTATGCGAAAGAACAAAGCAAATTAATTATTTAATAGGACACAAACAGAAGAATGATGAAAAGGGCATCTAACATCTTGACTCTGTAGAATATTTTGCCTGATTTATCCATAAAGTGTTATTGAGAGGCCTGCTCATAGAGAGTATTCATAAATGTTTCACTATGTTCAGGGCCACTTTTGTTTCAGAAAGTATGGTTAGACCAGTGGCTAAAGAGTATGGGGCTTCACAATTTTTATGAATCTTATCTTTGTGACCAGTTCATAGCTGTTTGTGTAACTGTGAAGATTTACAAGGTCCCAATTAGATGTGAATCAATAATTGAAATATTCAAAATGTGTATACCGTTTCTAGAAATGAGAAAATACAATTAAGATGATTAAAGGTATACTATTATTTATACATATTAACATATATGATCAGATATGTAAATATGTATTCATTTCTTTCGCAGTACACAAAAGACAAGATTACAGATGTTAGACTACTGAAAGCCAGCACCCTGACTAGCATACACGTAAGTAACGCAAGTCATTGTTGAGTTAATTTTTTTTAAAACAAATATTATGTATTATAAAATCCAGAATCACAGATATTAACAACCAACCTAAAGATTGTGCACCCTTTATATCATATAACAACATTTAAACTATGTATGTAAAACATGAATTGCTTGTGTTAAATGTCACCTGGGTGCTTTTCCTATCATTGAAGGAAGGTTCCATGGTAAAAGTATGGATGGAATAAAAATATTATAGGGTGATATTTTTAATACAAATGTGGCATTGAAACAATCCATTTGCAAACAAAAAAGAAAAACATTAATTGATACTTTTTTTTTAAATGTAGCCATCTGAGCGATGCTGCTTCCTTCTTGAGCTTGGACATTTCTACGTCAACAACGTTTTCCCCAAAGTTGAAATGACCACATCTAAGACATCAAGGAGCCTTAACCATTTGGCCAACTCTATCCTTGGCCTGAAAATAGAACTCAAGCACTGTGTAAGTGGATACTAGATACTATTCTATCTTCTACAAAAATGAATAAATATGACATAAAATCAGCCCAGCAGATTCAACCTGGTGCATAAAACTTTTTTTTACCAGCATTCACTTGTCACATCTTCGTGGCTAACTAAACATTATGTATGCATCATGTATTTTTTAGTTGGTGCTGAGAGGAAAAAGAAAGTGGAACTTCCAACATATTTTGATTGCTAGTATTTCTTAGAAAAAAAAAGGCAGCTTTAAAACGTTCTATTTTTGTTTTATTATGTTTTCACATAATAGTTATATATTGCACATAGGTATATGTGAAAAAACGTTAAGCCTACTTTAGAGGTGCTGTTCCACTTACACTTCTGAATTTAAACCATATTCCCTATTAGAAACATACTGTAAATCTCAGTACTGTTTAATGCCAAACAGAATGTTTTCATGTAAGTACCATTTTGTATCAACCAAACTTATTTGACAAAAAGAAAGTACTCATATGCCTTAAAGCTTTTGTACTTAAAAATGTTTCTGTGTGGTTTTACTGTTTAGAGGAAATAGTCATACAACAGATTCCTTAGGTTTAGTTTGCTTTACACACTGCTAATGTTTTTAATAGAAGGGCAATTAATGTTTGTTTCTAAATGGAATAAAACCTTTAATATCCAATCCATATTGACACCGAATTGTAATTGTGTTTACCTCCATATTAATATCTACATATACCTAGATATTATTTCTCAAAATGTATCTTTTTGCACTTGTGGTACATGTAATGGTAATGGTATTTAATAGGTAACAAGTAGTCGGTTGCAGTAATGGGTACTAGGTTTGTTTAGTTGGAAAATGTTAGGAAACATTGATAGCAGACCTTCATTACTATAGAAGCCCTTTAGTACATAACTACATGGGGCAAGAGCGCATCTTTCCCGGGTGCCACAAAGTAAGGGGCATGCTTGAGCTGATCAGAGGCATTGTCCCTCCTTGTGCCATCTAGCTGAGGTGACATAAATGTGGGGTATGATAACTGTCTCTAATCTCTAGTTGAGACCCTGTTGTTCTAAAGTCTATGTGTCTCTGTTTAATTTTTTATGGTTCTTTGTTTTATACAGCATTCAACCATGAGGTGCCCATGTGGAGAACAGTCACATAGACTTATGCATGTTTTCAAGGAAGAGTATTTCAAGGTATTTGCTTATGGAACTTTTACTTATTTACTAGTGTCAGTTCTTTACTAGTATTGTGTTTAGTGGCAGTGTGTGATCATTTAGTGGTTATTTGAATCACCCGCCTATGTTAAGCTATAATTGGGTGCACTTATTATGCTTTCCTCATAATAGCGTACTTCTTATATGATCCACAGGCACAGGGGCATAACTAGAAGTGCAAGAATCTGTTAAGGGCCCCCCACCACACACATGATTTTTTACTCACACTATCTACCCCCTCTCCCCCTTCTCATACTATCTGCCCCCTCTTCTCACACTATCTACCCCCTCTCCCCCCTTTTCACACTATCTACCCCTTCACCCTCTTCTTACACTATCTACCCCTTCTCCCCCTTCTCAGGCTATCTACTCTCTCCCTACCCCCCCTTCTCACTATCTACTCTCTCCCTACCTCCCCTTCTCACTATCTACCCTCTCCCTATCCCCCTCCCTTCTCAGGCTATCTACCCTCTCCCTACCCCTTCTCACTATCTACCCTCTCCCTACCCCCTCCCTTCTCACTATATACCCTCTCCCTACCCCCTCCCTTCTCACTATCTACCCTCCCCTTACCCCCTCCCTTCTCACTATCTACCTTCTCCCTACCCCCCTTTGTAGGTCACTTACCGTGCAGTCTTGTAGTGAGAGCGCGAGGCCTCTGTCTCGCTGCTCTGCCGCGGTGCGTGCGGCTTCACTGCTGAGCACCGGCATATGACGTCATATGCCGGCGCTTAGCGTGAAGCGTCGGCACCGAGACAGATGCCTCACGCTCCCACCACTGCAGTCGGGGCAGCGCTGAGGCCGGTGGCGGCAGGGAACAGAGGAGACAGAAGGATCCGAGCAGTTGCTTAAAATGACCGCTCTGCACCTCTTGGGCCCCCCTGACTGACAGAACTCGAGGGCCCGGTCGCAGTCACGACCCGTGCAAACCTTGAATGTTCTGCTACTGCACAGGCAGAAATTTTTTTTAGAACCACAGTTCAGAAGATTGATAGATATCATTTATCCACAACAATTATTTAGTGAAATAAAACTTTTATAACTTTTATAATATTTACATATTGTGTGATTTTGAATATGTTAGCATATTTGAGGCATGTTACCATTAAATAATCAAATCCTTTGTCTCTCTCCAGTTAGAAACAGAAGCTGCTGCAATCAAAGCTGTGGGAGACCTGAACATTCTATTCCCTTGGTTGGAAAATAACTTCCTAAATTGAATTAAAAACACATTTCTTCATTCAGCAACTCCCATATCAGAACTATTTTCATATTTAAAGGGCTGCCCTTGTGAAAATCATGAATATTTATAACATAACCTTCCACTGTGATTGTAATTGATACAAATATGTTAAACATTGATACACTTTACCCAAATACACTTTTTAATTTATTCTCAAATTATCCTGTCATAAATTAGATATTGCTTTTAAAAGCCAGTCTTACAATTATTAGTTACTATTTAATTATGAATTACTTATTAAGCATTCATTTGTTATATATTATTTATATGCTTATTTATATTGCTATTTATTTTTTGATGTAATATTTATTCACACACTTGTGTTATAATATTTATTGTTGTTATTTAATTATTGCAATTTTACTGTTTTATGAAACATTTATTAAATAAAGGTTTCTGCTAGTATTTTTCTGTTTTTTTGCTTTGGTTGCAGTCCGCCAGTGTAACTAAATAGAGAAATAATGGGATTTATTCACTAAACTGCAAGTGCTTTTGCATTTACGGAATCACACTCACACGAATTGGACCAAAGTCTGACTCACAAGATGCAGCAGATGTGAGTGAATGCAAGTTAAAAAAGGCAGACAACATAGTAATGCAGGCGATTTACTAATTTATACAGAGAGGGGAATGCACAACCTAAAAGGCTTAAAGGGTATACACATGCAGATCCCCAGTTTGCTGCTAGAATAACAATGATCAATAAGTACACAAAACAATGTAAGAATTCAGTGCATACCCAGCAAATACCATTAAAAAATACTATTAAAAAATACAGTATCTCCCTCACATTTTTGTAAATATTTTATTTTATCTTTTCATGTGACAACACTGAAGAAATGACACTCTGCTACAATGTAAAGTAGTGAATGTACACTACAGCCTGTATAACAGTTTAAATTTGCTATTCCCTTAAAAAAAACTCAACACACAGCCATTAATGTCTAAACCTTGTCAGCAATAGTGAGTACACCGCATAGTGAAAATGTCTAAATTGGGCCCAATTAGCCATTTCCCCTCCCGGTGTCATGTGACTTGTTAGTGTTACCAGTGGGAGCAGGTGTGTTAAATTTGGTGTTATCGCTCTCACACTCTCTAATACTGGCCACTGGACGTTCAACATGCCACCTCATGGCAAAGAACTCTCTGAGGATCTGAAAAAAAAGAAATGTTGCTCTACATAAAGATGGCCTAGGCTATAAGAAGATTACCAAGACCCTGAAATTGAGCTGCAGCACAGTGGGCAAGACCATACAGCGGTTTCACAGGACAGGTTCCACTCAAAACAGGCCTCTCCATGGTCGACCAAAGAAGTTGAGTGCATGTGCTCAGCGTCATATCCAGAGGTTGTCTTTGGGAAATAGACGTATGAGTGCTGCCAGCATTGCTGCAGAGGTTGAAGGGGTGGGGGGTCAGCCTGTCAGTGCTCAGACCATATGCCGCACACTGCATCAAATTGGTCTGCATGGCTGTTGTCCCAAAAGGAGGCCTCTTCTAAAGTTGATGCACAAGAATGCCTGCAAACAGTTTGCTGAAGATAAGAAGAGTAAGGACATGGATTACTGGAACCATGTCCTGGGGTCCGATGAGACCAAGATAAACTTATTTGGTTCAATTGGTGTCAAGCGTGTGTGGCAGCAACCAGGTGAGGAGTACAAAGACAAGTGTGTCTTGCCTACAGTCAAGCATGGTGGTGGGAGTGTCATGGTCTGGGCCTGCATGAGTGCTGCCGGCACTGGGGAGCTGCAGTTCATTGAGGGAACCATGAATTGCAACATGTACTGTGACATACTGAAGCAGAGCATGATCCCCTCCATTCGGAGACTGGGCCGCAGGCAGTATTCCAACATAATAACGACCCCAAACACACCTCCAAGACGACCACTACCTTGCTAAAGAAGCTGACAGTAAAGGTGATGGACTGGCCAAGCATGTCTCCAGACCTAAACCCTATTGAGCATCTGTGGGGCATCCTCAAACGGAAGGTGAGGGAGCACAAGGTCTCTAACATCTACCAGCTCCATCATATTTCCAGTGGCAACCTATGAAGCTCTGGTGAACTCCATGCCCAAGAGGGTTAAGGCAGTGCTGGAAAATAATGGGGGCCACACAAAATATTGACACTTTGGGCCCATTTCCAATTTGGAAATTTCCACTTAGGGGTGTACTCACTTTTGTTGCCAAGGTTTAGACCTTTATGGCTGTGTGTTGAGTTATTTTTATGTATATATATTTCTTAGCTCGACACTGCATCAAAGTATGCCAACTTTGCTAAGTCTTATCTAATATTTTTATTGCTGTGTTGCCAAGCAGCTGAATCAGTGTGACTGCTTTGCTGTTTTAACCCAGTGAGACTCTTATTCAATTTAACCCAAAAAGAATAAAAGGCATACACACTTAGATTTCCGGGTTGCTGCTAGAATAATAATCACAAAAAAGCAAGAATTCAGCGCATACCAAACAAATACTATTCAGAAAACACCTATCTAAGGCAAAAATATTGGGTATCCTGTCACAATATATGGCCATATATTGCTTAGCCCTCCACTATGTCAAAGTACCCTAAGTCCTATCTAGTTGTCCATGACTATGATGCTTACCAAGCTGCATAATCAGTTAGACTGCATTGCATTTTTAACCTTATGGGACTCTCAGGCAACTTAAAGCCTTCTCTGTAGATGAGGGGCCCTATTCATCAAGGGGCGGGGTGATGATTGTCTTGAGTTGGGTTTAATTAAAAATGGGTGGCCTTTATGCCCCTTTATGACCCCCCCAGTTTAATTATGCCAATTCCAACATGGAAAGTGTGGGGGAAGGGGGAAGTACAATTGTTGGCATCCACCTTGGTTAATAGGGGGGGTCCTTAAAAAAAAATAATAAATAAAAAATATATATATATACATATATATATATATATATATATATATATATATATATATATATATATATATACATACAGTATATGTACTATTTATTGTAGTGGGGGTTCTGATTTTGGGAATTATAGAAAAAGACATGCAAGTTCACAGTAATATCTTCGCCTGTAACTCTCAAAATATTATGTGGCAGAAACTCACATTCCTTCACACAGCTCATAGATTAAATTAACATGGGAAAAACTTTGAAATGTTAAATAAAATAGCAACAAAGCTAAGGGCAATATCCCTTAATTGTTCCTGCACATCTTGTATTTTTGAATTAACTACTGGAGAATGGTGTTCCATCCATTCATAATTCCCTATCCCCATGATACGTATAACTTTATTATATGTACGTTCTTACTAATCAAAATGAATAGTGATTAGTAATTAAAATTATGCTTTAATTATATAACGATACCTGAGAACCATCTCTGAGAATACTACCTTGGAGGTCCTTTTACTAATCTTACTCTCTAAAATCCCTTTCTCTTACTATGACATTGGTGTCGATGTATACCAAGACGGCTGTATCCTCTCCAGGCCGTCCCAATAGTCTATCCACTCTGTCTGCAACATGCCGAACCTGGGCACCTGGGAGACAGCGAACCATTTGGTTGCTGCAATCAGAGCCACAGGTTACCCTGTCTGTTCTCTTAATAATAGAAGCCCCTAAGACCACAACCTGCTCAAGCTTTTCTTCCTTCTGGATCCCCTCTGTGATAGATGAGCTGCTCTCCTGGGTGTTGAGGAGAACAGCTTTTTCTAGCAATCCCACATCTGAGTCTGGGTTCCCAACATGCTCAATTTTTTACTCAAATGCTATGTGGAATCAAAAAAGTGAAAAGTACACCTAATATAAATTAATAATCTATAATATCCACTTAAAGAAAAAATAAGTGTATGAAGAAAATAGACTTGGGCATTTGTTTTCATACAAACTTTGCCTGAATCAACAATGACGATGGCGATCTCCAATGAAATTGACGAAAAATAACTGCAAAAGTGCCAAGAATTTATGATTTGTCCATTTGTTGCCAGGTGTAATTGCTGCCATTACAAGCCGTTTTGGCAGTCGTTGATGAGCTAAAGTGGGAGAGAGTTTGTATAGGAAAGTACATATCAATCACTGATAGGATGAAGTAGCCAGTTAATTTTTCAAGTTGTAAAACCAACATATTAATATCCATATATTGCACATAAGACTGGTCAACATCCATAAGAGTGTGAGCAGTGTGGTCCTGTCTATTAGTGAACAGTAAACAGGAAAAGCAATCCTCCCAGAATCCTAAATTAGATATATTCACAAGCACCAGTCTAAGGCTAGGTTTCCATTTGGGTTTTTGTCCTGCGTTATTTTCTTGATGAAAAACGCCAAGTGGATATGGCATTGTGCGATTTCCTATTGAAGAAGCACTAACATCTGGCCGCAGCGTTTTTTCACAAAAAAAACGCTGTGTGGCTGAATTGGTGTTATTATGGGCATTTTTAGCAAAAAAAACCCAAGTGGAAACCTAGCCTTATAGAAATCCAACTCCCCCAAGAAAGCGGATGGTGCTCAGAAAATTGCATTGTCAGGTCAAACCCCTGCCTTTTTTCAAAATTAACTCTTAAGAATCTCTGCTAGATCATTATTATTTATTTATTCATGTATATTTGGAATTGTATGGTTTCACTTTTGAATTAATGCTTAGCTTATGGTTAAGCACTCATGTGTGAAACGTGTTAAGCGTGTCCAGCTCTGTGTCCTTTGTATTTTCTACTGATATTAAAATAGATTTATACCTTCTCCACTGATGCTGACTGGTTTTGAAGTACCTCCGATTTTGAGTGCCACTTGCCTCTTTGTAGTGTGGCACACAGTACACAGAAGGGCACCTTCTGGCCGAGGGAAGGGGTGTCTGGATCCGACCCTGCTGTTGGCTGAGCTACCTTTCTTGAGGGAGTTCGACTTTTTACCTGGTCTGGATACGCCTGGCGTTTGTGAATGTTCCCTCACCTGTAGTAACGGAGAGCATACATACCAAATGGAAGTGGTGAATTGTGAGGGGTCTGGACTTATATTTCAATTGATATGATAACATTTTGTTTCAGGTAGTCTTTATCCTGTCTTTTTATGATGCTCTGCTTACAGGTAAAGTAGTGGCTCCCATGGCTGCTCCACTTTGTTGTGTGGTGACACACACGAGGAGGGGTACTCAGTGACTAGTGATCGGTTGGTCTAAAATCGATCAAGCAGGTAAGCAGTTTACTGATCTGAGCTAATGGTTCAGAGTTGTGCCCCATCTATTTAGTACACATTCAGGGGATGCTGGTGGAATTCAGGGCTACTATTTGATACAAACCAATGATTCCCTTCTAAACAGATTTCTTTAAAAAATGCTTGTCCCGGTTTGGGTTTATCATCGGATTAACACTAGGTTAGGGTAGTGGCTACAGGGAGGCCTGAGCGGTCAAAGGATCTTCCATATAGCAATTAGGAAAGAGGAGTTAGGTCACCAGTCACTAGATGAGCTTTGATTTGTCGTCCTATTGGGTAAACGGTAAATCATGGCTTATGGAGTTAAGTAGAGGTGACAGGGTAGGATTTACTCCTTTTCTGCTTAAGTATAGTAAGAGCAGCATTCCAGCTCCCTCCTTATTTATGTGCTTTTGCTTACTTACTTATGTGTTGCACTTTGTAGTCACAAGGTGGGAATTCTTGGTTAACACTTGTGTAAGTCTGGAAGAAGGTTTGGGAGATGATGTCTGTTGGAGGCTGATGGTACTCAGAACAAGAGCTCTCATGGTAATGGTTAGGTGTAGATGCCTATGATTTTAAGCTTGAATGAGTGTGTATCTAAATTTGTTTACTTTAAAATAGTAAGTTTAAGGGTGACCTCATCCCGATGTACAAATATATCTGAGCTGTGTCTGAGGCACTTGGACAGAAAATCTTCACCTCACAAAATTTGACTGGCCATCGGTCCGTTAATTAATTTTTCTCCATTTTAAGGAAGTTAGTTTTACACTTAGTTTTTTAAGGGTAACTTATCATTAAATGGTGATCCAAGATGAGTGTCTATTGTTTTACTGCCAGTGATGAAGAGTCAACATTTAGATATTATAGTTATTTTATTATATATTATAGATGTTATAGTGGTAATATGTTTTAATTACATGACATTATAATATGCTTATGTTCCAGCTGTGATTTGGTATTTTTTTTTACAGGATTAAGCATCAGAAAGTTCAATAAAATGGTTTAATTCTGAATTGCAAGCATAACAGTTCAAAATATATAACTGAAGCCAGTGGTTTTCTTTCTAAGGAAAATTGTGCCTTCTGCTGGAAGCAAAGAGAAATTATTTCAAAATGTACTCATGTAGTTAAGCTACAATGCTCATTTCTCTTCAGTTTGAAAATAGTACAGCAGTTTTTAGTCTTTTGTAAATGGTTCAAGACGTACCTAGTATATTTGGCACCCCCCATTTTGTAGTAAATACCCCGATATACCCCAGATAAAAATGTTTCCATAGATGAGTCCCTGGTCCTGTTCAAGGTAGACTGCATTTCAAACCGTATATCCCGTCCAAGCGCTCACGGTATGGTGTGAAGTTATATAAACTTTGCGAGAGCAGGACAGATATACGGTCTCCTTCAAAATCTATGAAGGGAAGGACAGTCACCTTGATCCCCCTGGCTGCCCACAATCTGTGGCAAGATAGTGTGGGACCTGCTGTCCTCCTATTTGAATAAGGGCTACCACCTCTAGGTGGATAAATATTACACCAGCCCAGAGTTATTTCATTTTTTTTCATTGTTGGCACAGACCCCAGCATGTGGCACTGTTAGGAAAACCCGGAACGGTTTTCCCAAGACCTTGACCTACCCCAAGCAAAGGTGCGGCACTACCAGTGCTCTGTGCAGTAATGAGCTGTTGGCCCTCAGGTACACTGACAGGAAGGATGTGTATATCCTCTCCACTATACACAATGAGAAGGTGGTACCTGTCAGTGTACGTGGGGAAGGTGATGCACAGGTGCTCAAACATATGTGTTGTACAAGAAATGTGCCACTGGGAAAATCTACACCTTCGTAGAGTTCCATCTCAAAATGGCTGCATGGAAAATGTCCAAATGCTCTTGATGAGATACTCTGGGTTGTCTGCTTTACATAAATATATACTTTTATGGGGTTATTTATAATTAGAGGGTCCTTAACAGGCCCAAATGAAACATAGGGCAACTAAAGCAAAATGCGACAATTTCACATTTGGAATCTATAACGTGCAAGGTCCAGTTTGTGCCCTGTAATGTCCAAAAAACTATGCATGTGGGGTATTTCCGTAATCAGGAGAGGCGGCTGAACAATTTAGGCTGGATTTCTTTGCCGTGACACATACCCTGTACAAAAAATCCTAAGAATCCTACAAAATACTAAGACTGGTTGGTGAAAAAAAGCGCAGGAAATCATTTCTGCGGCCACCTTTGACAGGGATTGGGGCCAAATAACTGCATGAAGAATGGCCAAAAACCCCTGGTAGCATAGTCTGGGTTGTCTGCTTTACAAAAATATATACTTTTGTGAGTTTTTTTTGTTTATTCGTTTAAAATTAGAGTTGCAGTCCCATCATACCTAATGTAAAAATTTTACGGCTTCGTAAAAAAAAAAATAGTATGTTGCCTATAAGTGCTGGGAGAGTATGAAAATTCTATATAAATGAGTTATTTCTGAAATCAGGACACCTGAATTGATACAGTTGGATGGAATTTTCTGACACCTGCGACATTAATAAACATAAACTTCAAACATGTAAACATATACCCGCAATTCACCTCAGCTAATAACCTCATCATTAAGTGCATAACAAATGAACGTCCTGGGTTACTAGGACTGGCGCAGGTGTAAACGATGTTAAGAGCGCTTAACGGTGTCCTCCCTGCACGGTAGCCAAATCAATATGAACTCCCCAGAGACATCCCATGGGGAGTCCTGTTTGTATTCGTCCAACTAATGCCACCTGATTTGCCATACCTCAGATGGCCAAATCCCGCACTGACTCAAAACCCAGAGGGACCCCTTGGCACACCAAGAACATAACAAAATACGTTCTTTTATAAATCTTATCCATTTCCAATTTCTCTGGCAACATATGCCTTTTCTTTTTTATTCCACAATTATTACTGCATCATACCCTCTGCTGTAATTTAATCAATTATCTCTTCAACATTCTGTAAAACTTGGTCATTTTTAGTGAGTATATTTTAAGTTAAGCAAGAAAGGCAGGATACTGAGCATCCTATTTGGAGGAATTTTTGCAAGTCAAGAAAAAGATGAAGTAACAGGTAGATTACTCATGGAGGGGAATTTTACCAAATACAGGTACTTGCAAAAAAAACAAAAAACCCTTAACTAGCACGTACAGGAAGTATCTGGATAGATACCTGTATATAAAAGAGACAACAATGCATACATCCAATTGTTACTTATCATCTAAGGTTTAAAGCTCAGGTAAGGCAGATGAATATATATTAATGTAAATTAATGTGTAAATTATGTATTTTAAATCAGAATTTCAGATGTAGACAATTCTGTTAAAAAAAATTGTATGGTGTTAATATTTTTTTTCTGCATTTGATATTAATATTATAAAATGCTACAAATGTACACACAATAATAATAATATCTTAAATACCATACCTGCACTGAGTGAATATTATTGTTATGATACTGTGTATATTGAGAACATTTTGATACATATTACTATTTTAATATTTGGTTTTAGCAACGCAAAAATGTGTGCCAGAATGGTAGCACCTGATTTCATGATATGACATATATGTCATGATATGACATATATATATATATATATATGTGGATGTCTTTGCGTGCACAGATAGAAAGATAGATAGATAGATAGATAGATAGATAGATAGATAGGTCACTTAAAGAGAAATAGTGAGATCAACACTCTAAAATTGTATGCTATGATGTTTAAAAAGAAAATGTATTTTATGTTTTTTATATGTTTTTTTATATATATATTTCAGATATCCATTTTCTGGTATGATGAGTGTCTTGTCCACGTGCCTTTGCTTTGTTCTGACTTGCCTTCTGTTTGTAAGCATTACAAACACAGAAGCAAAAGAGAACATTTTATGTCCAGTGACTGCAAACATTTATGAAATTAGAAAACACTTCCATGCAATCAAAGAAATGTTGGTGAGTCACTAGATTTCCTTTATGTGCATGTTTGTTATAAAAGTAGGATTAGGGTTTTCATAATAGGCATGAAAACAAAGCAAATTAATTATTTTATGGGACACAAACAGGAGAATGATGAAAAGGGCATCTGAGATCTTGACTCTGTAGAACATTTGTTCCAGTTTATCAATAAGATGTAAGGTCACTATTCTTTCAAAGAGTATGGTTAGAGCAGTGGCTAAAGAGCCACCAGTTCATAACTGGCCACTGTGATTTTTTACACAGTTTGCACTGAAGTAAAACACATATCCAGCAAGAATTCATTGTTCCTAGATAAGAGGGACATCAGATGGACAGTGTTATGGAACTAGAAATAGGGCTCTGAAGAGGGCAGGCAGCTGTACAATTTAGGCATAGCTATGTAAAAGCTATGTTAACAGAGTTTACAAAGCAGAAGCATGTAGTGCCTCCCAACCGTCATCCCATGAACAGTGAAGCAGTCACGTAATGGAAGTAGATGGTGTGGAAGAGGGACTGAAGATAAGGATTTGGGGTTCTGGTGAGGTGGAGGTGTTAGTGGTAAGGAGGTGGTGAGGTGGTTTGCAAATTAGGTATATTTGTTAAGAGTGTATTAAGAGGAGGTGACAGTCTGGACGGTTCTATCTAATTGATCTAATGTTTACATGGTAAACATGTAAAGTTCTGAAGACGGATTTGTTCTTTGAGCTTCACAAGGCCCCAAACAGTTGTGAATCAATACTTGAAATATTAAAAATGTGTACACAATATACTGAAATAAAAAAATAGCATTGATATTATTAAATAAATATTTTGGCATTTTCTTTCACAGCACACAAAAGACAAGATTACAGATGTTAGATTACTGAATGGCAGTGCGCTAACTGGCCTACATGTAAGTCATGTCCTTGTCGAGTTAAATGGATATTATGAATATTATGTATTATAAAATCCAGAATTACAAATATGTACAACCAACGCCCTTTATATCATAACTATAATAAAATGTAAAATATATATGTAAAACATGAAATGCAAGTGCTAAATGTCAAGTGTATGGGGATTTTTGTTGTCATTGAAGGAAATGCATGTTGAGAGGTTTCATGGTAAAAACCTGGAAGAAACAAAAAACATTATAGGGTGATATTAGCCTACATAATACAAGCATCGCATTGAAACATCTGGATATATTAACTTGCATGTTGTGATTTAAGTGGTGGGAACCTTTTCTGTACATTTGTGTGGGTGATCATAATAAACCCTGTAGTAATCACCTGGATGTACAGTAGCAGACAGGAAACAAGGTTTGGATGTGAGCACGTGCTGAATAATCTGAATAATCCCTCCATCTATTTGCAAGGAAAAAAGGAAAACATTAATTAAAAGGGGACACTAAGTCATGATATTCTTTAATAAGAGTATTAATTAAATTTGGGGAGTATTTCAGTTTGTTTAACACTGACTGTCTTTTTAATATTTAGCCATCTGAGCGATGCTGCTTTCTTCTTCAACTTGGAGATTTCTATGTCAACAATGTTTTTCCCAAAGTTGAAATGACCACATCCAAGACATCAAGGAGCCTTAACCATTTGGCCAACTCTATCCTTGGCCTGAAAATAGAACTCAAGCACTGTGTAAGTAGATACTATCGTAAAGTAATTCCATCTTCTACAAAAATAAAAAAATAAACAGGGCAGTCCAGGAGATTTCCTTGTTATTCTGTAAGAGCTCATGCATAAAAGGTACTGTAAACACTGCATGCCTGTTGAGACCCAAATTATTTCCACATTAGAGATGTGTCAGTTTTTTGTATGTGTACAGGTGTATCTACAATACCTAGTATGTAGAACATGCTGACAGGAAAAGAAAGTGAAACTCCCAAAATAGGTTTATTACTGGTATTTCCTTAAAAAAACAGAAACACATACATGTAGCTAAATGATGCTGTTCCACTAACACTTTTGAATAAGAAACATAATTCTCAGTACTGCTGAATGCCCAGCATATTTTTCAAATTTAGTACAATTTTGTATCATTGAAACTTGTCTTTTGACAAAAATCAGGTTCATATATGCTGTAATCCTCCTGTGCTTTCTGTGTGCTTTTCTTTTATTTTGTTATAAACCTTTACAGGAAAGAATCATACCACATATTTGCTATGATTCGTTTGCTTTACAAACTGCTAATGTTTTGTCTAAATGCAAGGGTGATTCATTTTATTTCTAACAGAAACAACACCTTTAATCTATAGTCTATATTGGCATTCAATTTTATTCAGTTTTACTTACATTATATATATTATAAAGAAAAAATGTCGGTGCGCTAAGCTAGTCACAGGCTCAAATAATACAAATGTGTAATACGAGGCCTACCAAACAGGTGTAAGCATGCGGCAAAAAACAGTGTATTGGTTGTACAATGTATACAAAAAACAAAAACTGTCTGCGCTTCTTACCCTAATAAAGTTGGCAACAAATATATAAACATAATATAAATGAGAACCTCTCATTTATATTATGTTTATATATTTGTTGCCAACTTTATTAGGGTAAGAAGCACAGACAGTTTTTGTTTTTTGTATTATATATATTATGTCTCCAAATTTTAAATGGGTAGACTTAGTATTTTAGGTTAGAGTTTAACAACGTGTCATACATGTACATTGTAAGACACTTTTAATAAGGAGGTCCAATGGTTATTCAAAATGTGTTTAATTTGAAATTGGTATTTCATAGGGAACAGTTAAGAGGAATTGTATTGCAGTAATTGGGTACTTGGGTTGCTTTGTTGGAAAAGACTGGGAAACATTGATAGCAGACCTTCATTACGATAGATAGCCTCTTGTACAGGGGCATAACTACATAGGGCAAGAAGGGCAACTTCAACAGGTGCCACAAGGTAAGAGCACCTTTGAGCTGCCCAGAGGCATTGTCTCTTTGCCTTCTTGTGCTTTCCAGCACAAGTGACATAAATGTGTTGTGTGACAACTGACTCTTATCTCTGGTTAAGACTATGCTTTTGCAAAGTATATAAGTGCCTCTATTAAAGTTTATTTATGATTCTTTGTCTTATGCAGCATTCAACCATGAGGTGCCCTTGTGGAGAACAGTCACACAGACTTATTCATGTTTTCAAGAAAGAGTATTTCAAGGTATTTGCTAGGGGAACTTTTAATTATTGGGTAGCGTTGTTGTTGTTGTTTCTTGACAACAAATAGGAATACCAAAACAATATTTGAAAAAGAAGCCTATCATGTTAAACTATGACTAGGTGCGCTTATTATGCTTTCCTGACAATAGCACACTTTTTATGTGATCCACAGGCAGAAAATGTTTTAGAACCACTGTTCACATGAAGGTCTACCAAGGCAGATTATACAATATCTACAATATGTTAGATAATATGTGATTCTAAATATGTCAACATTTTATTATATTTTAAGACTAAAAATATTTGAGGAATGTTGCCTTTAAATAATCTAATCGATTGTCTCTCTACAGATAGAAACAGAAGCTGCTGCGGTCAAAGCTGTTGGAGACTTGAACATTCTATTCCCTTGGTTGGAAAAGAATTTCCTAAATTGAATTGAAAAAAACATTTCTTTATTCAGCAACTCCCTTATATTTTTATTTTTATTGTTTATTTTTTGATGGAATATTTATTTACTTGCATTATACTATTTATTGTTATTATTTGTATTATTGTAATTATTATTGTTTTATTAAATATTTATTAAATACAGATTTCTGCTGGTGCTTTCCTGTTTTTTACTTTGGTTGCTCGGATGCAGTCCAAAAGTAAGTGTAAATAGAGAGATAAATACCAATGTATAAATAGCAGAACAGCACTCGAATATTTCTGGCGCTTGTGATAAATAGAGAGATAATTGACTAAACTAAACTTGCAAATTCATTCATTTTCCCAGGACCTCCTATTCACCTTCTATGTCCTTGGCTCGCTCTTTGTCCAACCCAAGCACAAAGAGTTGGGGTTATTTAAGTAATACTTTTGGTGTAGTATGAAAGACTCATCTACATCCAAAATGCGAGCCAGAAGACTGATGCCCACGTGGTATCAGCATGGGCCAGAGTAGGCGCTGACTGGGATCTCAAGTAGGGTTGGGAGTGGGGTTTATGGGGTAGTTATTTAAGGGGCTGTGACATGAGGCTCTTGGGAGAGCATTTGGTGGGAGGTTAATAATTTCCACAATTAAATCATACATATATATATATATATATATATATATATATATATATATATATATATATTAAAAACACAAGAAAAGAAAACACACACCACTGGTGTAAATGAATAAATAATACTTTCCCTAATTAGGCAGCAAATAAGCACCCAAATAAGCGTTCCTCCAACACTTAATAATCTATACAACCCTTCCAAATGGGGCGCACATCCACATAGGGGAAAAAAGAGATTTTTGACAAAAAATAGTGTGACTCTGTATGCAAATGAGGCTTAGCAGTATTGCAAGTGGTCCACTCTGGATTTGTTGAGTCATAAGGAAGGTGGTCTATGTTAGATCTTCGGGCAAGCTGCAAAAGAAAATCCTGATTCATCTTCTGAGGAGGCCAGTTGTCCGGTGAAACGCATTGAGAGAGAGGGATATATTGGGAAGTTCCTGCTGCTGGACTTTCCTGTGCCTGGTTTAAAAGCTGATTACCTTGTACACGCTTTTGTACATTTCGTGTGCAATATTTTACCTTATCCACATGACCGAGTGATACTGTGCCATTGCTGCTGTGTTTTTATATTTTTTAGCTACAAAGAATTAAAGAATATTTTATGATGAGGGCGTTTATGTCCTTGGAAATGTAAGTGCACTACTTACTTGCAATACTGCTAAGCCTCATTTGCATACAGAGTCACACTATTTTTTGTCAAAAATCTATTTTTTCCCCTATGTGGATGTGCGCCCCATTTGGAGGAGTTGTATACAATATATATATATTGCCAAAAGTAATATGCTATGGAATGAGACTTTTGTTATTGGACTAACATAATACTTGATCATTCAACATGGGAAGCCTGAAGCCACAATTTAGTGCGACTAATCCTTGAAATAAATATTATAGAGTTTAGTGGAAAAAGTCAAGGTATTGTGTTATTTAACACAATACCTTAAATGTTTCCACTAAATGATTTCAGGGCCTTGAACGTTTTGTCCCCTGAAGTCACTACAACTTCAGGAGAGCATTTTATCTCGGGATAAGTATAAATGAAATAATTCCTACTGTAAGTTAAGTGCCAGGAAACAGATGACCAAACACACACACCAACACAGGCTCTGTCCCACCGACACACAGACACACACACCAAGACAGGCTCTGCCACACACACACACACCAGGACAGGGTCACACCAGGACAGGCTCTGCCTGTGCCATCTTGGTCCCCAAGGCTCAAACATCCTGCTAGTGCCATCTTTGCCCTTCCACAATTATACATTTATGATACACACAAATACTTTTACAGTCACTCACTATTCACACTTTCATTCAGACAATTCATCCACATATTAACTCATGCTCTCCCTCATTCAGACAATTCATCCACGTATTAACGCATGCTCTCCTTCATTCAGACAAATCACCCACATATTAACTCATGCTCTCCCTCATTCACACATTAATTCACCCTCCCGTATTACTTTCTAACCCCTCTCACTCTCCTTTCCCTACTCACTATCTACCCTCTCCCCCCTTTGTAGTTCTCTCACCTTTAGGTCCAGCGACGGGAGCACGAGGCTTCTGTCTTCCTGCTCTGTTGGGGTGCCCGCTGCTTCACTGCTGCGCGCTGGAATATGACGTCATAATCCGTCACTCAGCATGAAATGCCGGCACCATGACGGAGGTAGAGTCCTCGCGGAGGAGAATGAGGGGTGCCAAGCAGTTGCTATGTGCCCCTCTCTCTCCTCCGCATAAAAAAAAAAGACAGTGTTTAAATGCACAGGATTTAAAGTCGCATTGCGACTTTATTCCAAATTCGGCGGGGGGGGGCAACAGGGGGGGCAAGGAATAACCTAGGGGGGCAATTGCCCCCCCTTGCCTCCTGTAGCGACGCCACGGGTGATATTAATAAAAATGTTGAAACAGTAATGTCAAAAACAAATTCCACTAGGGGGCGCTCACATAAAACAAAAAAGAAGAGATACAAAATAGTAGCGCAGATTGCAACAATGTATATTCAGTAACATAAAGTCATCCAATGCACTCACAATAGTGACCCGTTTTTCAGTCTTTTCTCAGTTTCTTTACAGTATCTGAATAAAACAGCAGAAAAGATACAATGGTGTAGTATGTCAATTCAGCATATATTCGAAAGAAAAAGATTGCACTCACACCGTCTGTGGCACATCAACCAAATGTGCTAGCTGCATCTTATACTCCAGGAGCCATTCTTGTCTTTCAATGCCGAGGATCCACCGATATATACACCATGCTGTGCGTTCAAAAAAACTCCACAATGTGCCAGACAAATAAAAGTATGCAGTCATATGTTTAAAAAATGTATTTAATCAAGGGATAATTCCCCAATTAATATAAAAATATAATAAATAAAAGCAAATTGTAATAAAAAAATCCGTGTTGAAAGTCCGTATTGAAAGTCCTCTACGCGTTTCACCAGGAAATGTCGTTATTGGGTTAAGGGAAATTGGGTGGGGGACCTGGCCTGGATATTGAGGGTACTTCAGTCATTGCTTTTCCTACAGAATTCTTGTAGTGCTACCACCACTGCAAGTGATTCTGGGTAGGCATTTGCAAACAAGGCTAACAACAATTACCTTTTTTTCCCTTCAATATCCACTTTATGCATTTAAGCCGAGGAAAGAGGTACAGTAGCCACTGCGACTCATTCCTCAAAAAGTCAGTATTTGAACAAAGCCACGAAATGAGACCAGACTCATACGAATTGGATGAAAATGAAGCAAAAACCTTTGAAATATGTGTAACCACATTAACTCATACTCTCATTCTCATTCACTCTCTGACACTCTCCAAATGTTTGTCTACCTTCTCTTCCAGCCAATTCTGCATCTTCTTCATCCTTTATCTTTTCCCCTCTCTTCTCTCTTCGATTTCAATCTGCTATCATCAATCTTCTATCTCTGTTCGCATTTCCGCAGGCATAACCAGACTGGAACTTCTGACAAAATGGCAACGCTTGCAGTGATGTCCGCTCCCTGATCCTCCGCTAGAGAGAGCCATATTGCCCTAAACTCCCTATATGGGAGGGGGCAAACAGAGAGGACGCCTCCCGTGAGGCCAGTCTTCAGGGCCACACCGAGGCAGCTGCAATATTGTGATCTCCCCAGCCATGAATGCTGGTCTGGGTAGGAGGCGCTGCTTTAGTGTTATTTTTTTCAGATGTACTTCGTATACTGAAGTACAATTACAAGCATTTCATAAATCTCAAAGGCTTTTATTGACAATTACATTAA
This sequence comes from Spea bombifrons, assembly GCF_027358695.1. Classification (NCBI taxonomy): domain Eukaryota; kingdom Metazoa; phylum Chordata; class Amphibia; order Anura; family Pelobatidae; genus Spea; species Spea bombifrons. Next base: position 59,665,801 of record NC_071088.1, on the reverse strand, counting down.
GTGTATGCAAAGGGTCAATATTTGCAGTGTTGACTCCTCTTTTCAAGGCCTCTGCAATCTGCCTTGGCAGCAATATCCTTGCCTCTGAAGCCCTTTTTGTGCAAAGCAATGATGACAGCACATGTTTCCTTGCAGGTAACCATGGTTAACAGAGGAAGAACAATGATGTCAAGCACCATCCTCATTTTAAAGCTTCCAGTCTGTTATTCTAACTCAATCAGCAAAACAGAGTGATCTCCATCCTTGTGCACGTCAACACTCTCACCTGTGTTAACGAGAGAATCACTGACATGATGTCAGCTGGTCCTTTTGGGGCAGGGCTGAAATGCACTGGAAATGTTTTTGTGGGATTAAGTTAATTTTCTATTTTTTGCAATTTTGCTATTGATTAGAATTCATCAGATTAATCTTCATAACATTGAAGAGTATATGCAAATTGCCATTATCTAAACTCAGGCAGCAGACTTTGTAAAAATTAATATTTAGGTCACGACTGTTTATGTGCGTGTGTGTAAAGGCAAGGGTGTGTGTGTGTATATATATATATATATATATATGTGTGTTTATAGACAGGTGTGTGTAAGGGCAGTGTAGATGTATACATGTGTTTATGAGCAGGTGTTTGCAAAGGCAGTGTGTATGGAAATGCATGTTTAAGGGCAGTGTATGTGTATATGTGTGTTTTTATGGACAGGTGCGTGTAAAGGCAGTTTGTGTGGGCAGGCGTGTGTGAGGGCTGTGTATACTGTATTTATATGATTATAAGATGACCCCCCAAAATCTGAATATTAATTTAGAAAAAAAGAAAAAGCCTCAATATAAGACTATCCTAGAAGAAAAAAAGTTTTATTAGTAACTATTAATTCACATGTAAACTATGTTTTCAAATTTAATAAAAAAACTATGATTGAGAACAATGCATTTTGTAAAGGATAGTGAGGTTGGACCCCAGAGAGCAGGGAGTGCCAGGAGAACAGGTTACTGAGAAGCAGGTCAGGGAACAAGCCACGTCCAACTAGAAAAGCAGGACAAGCCAAATCGGAATCCAGGAGCATAGTCAACTAGCCGTGTCAATACCAGACGTTCAGATAACAGGAGCCAAATCAGCAAAACAGGAGCGAAGTCAACAAGCCAAGTCAAAACGAAGAAATCAGTCACAGAAAACACGCACAGGCAAACTAGAAGAAGACACCAACCAAGGGTGACCCAGAAGTGAAAGTCCTAGGTTAAAATAGGGATAGATAGAGGCTTTTCCTGAATTGTAGAGGTCACCTGAGGTTATACCCCGTCTGTGATACCAGTTTGCTGAACGGGCAGAGGGTGTACTCGCTGCCCGGGAAGCCATCTGAGAGGGAAGTGTCGCGGGAGGAGCCACGGAGCGGGACAGGAGAGGCAGGTAAGTCCTTACACATTTTTTGTTTTTATTTCATTTTTTTGCCAACCTGCCCCAAGTTATGAACATCTGCTTGGTACTCTGCCCCCCAGATATGCCACTCTGCCCCCTAGATATGCCTTATACCCCCTATATGCCACTCTGCCTCCCTAATATGCCACTTTGCCCCCCTATATGCCACTCTGCCCCAGATATGCCTTATACCCCTTATATGCCACTCTGCCCCCGATATGCCTTATATCCTCCTATTTACCACTCTGCCTCCCTGGTATGCCTTATACCCCCCTATTTACCACTCTTCCCACCAGATATGCCTTATCCCCCCTATATGCCCCTCCCAACTTACCGATGCATCCCTAGACTTGTCCCCATGCCCCTGACTCCCTGGTGTCAAGTAAGGGCAGCTGGTGGACTTCTGCGCGATGCACGCAGACAACCTCCACTGCTACCAGGGCCTTCCGCCGGGGCTTCTATGACTGAGCACCGGAAGGTCACGTCACACCGGTGCTCCGTCATAGAAGCGCCTGTGGAAGTGTCGGGTAGTAGCGGAGGTTGTCTACGCGCATTGCGCAGACGTCCACCAATGTTCCATTACGTCACTTGATCCTGCTTCCCTTAGGCGGTAAAAGAGACATTTGAGAAGTTTCAATCTGGGTGCTAGGCAATTCCTATGTGTGCAATCTGGGTGCCAGAGCTGGGTTTTGGGGTGTCAGGTCTCATCCAGGCATATCTCTAGTTTTCCCTGTCTTGCTACAATTCCTCCTTTGCTCTGATCCATTCCTGGATTTCCTTGAGCTCTACTATTTGTTCCGGTTCTGCTCTTAGCTTCAGCTCTGCTTCCTTTATAAGTTGTGCCTCACCTGTTTGTTATGTTTGTCTCAGTCTAAAGGTATGTCCTTCTTGGTTCTGTGTTTAGATTCAATGTTTAGTTTCAGTTTATTAATAATTCAGTCAGCAGGGTTTAGCGCTAGGACCCATCGTATATTGGAGTACTTTGGCGTAGTGGTGGGCTAAGCATACTATGGCCATATGATGTGACGGAATCTCCAATTGTTATCTTATAGTCCTAGGCTCGTTCCTGTATTCATGTGTGCCTGAACACCATCTTTGGGCGCTCTGGGTCATTACAGTTGTCTGTATGGGGTGTATGAGGTTTGCAGCCTGTGATCTATGTCTGCAATTTAGCATTTTCATGCTTTATTTAATTAAGCTATACCTTCAATGCTGGCTCAGTATATAACAATGGAAGTTATGTTGTACCATTGTCTTTGTCTGGCTCAGTACATAGCGATGGGAATTATGCTGTACCACCTTCAATATCTGGCACAGTATATAGCCATGGGATTTATGCTGTATCACCATCAATGTCTGGCTCAATATATAGTAAATATGAATATAACTTTGATTATTTATAGCTTTCTTATTATAGAAAGCCATATTATCTGTCCAGTAAATGTTATTTATTTAAACTTATTTAGTTTAATAAATATATTTAAGATTTTGAAGTGTGTATGGGTTCCACCGGCTTAAAATCACTCAAGGGAGCCGGAGGTCTGTTAAAGACCTCCGATACCGCTCCCTTGCGAGCCTTCTCCTCCAGCGGCGGACATTGCTGTCCGTCTCTGGAGGGGTGCTGGGTGCCGGCAAGTTGGCACCCCCTGATGAGCAGCGCCCGGTGCGGACCGACCCCCCCCCCGCCCCCCGCTAGGTACGCTACTGACAATTACACCACTCCTGCAGCTTACTTTTATTAAATGAACTCGTGCTCAGGGAAGATGAAACTTGGTAGTTGTTGTAGGCCAAAACATTAGCAAGGCCAAAATGACAGAGCTTGCAGTATTGTCGTCTCCCCCGATTGGAGATTTGGGGAGATGATGTCAGCCACATTGCTCTCAGTTGGCGCTTTCAGTGAGAGGACATCACGGCAAGGGCCGCCATTTTGGAAGAAGTTCTCTCTGGGTTACGTCCGCGGAGATGCGGACGAAGAAAGAAGATAGCAGATTGAAGATAGACGAGAGAAGAGGAAAGAAAAGGGAGAAGATAGAAGATGAAGAAGATGCAGAAGTGGTTCGGCAGAAGAGGAAGTGGTTCGGCAGAAGCGGAAGTGATCACCAGAGAAGGTAGGGAAACATTTAGAGAGCATGAGAGATGTAAGTGGAAAAGAGTGAGTTACAGTGAATGTGAGCATCAGGCAGCGAATCTCATTCCCGAATCAAAAATGCCACCAAATTTTTCGGCCGAACTGAATTGGCAGGGAACATAATTTGTTGCCCAAAAACGAATGGGCCAAAAGAGAATAAAAAAATGTGTCCGATTTGTTTTTGGCCAATTGGCACATGTATACTAATATATATTGGGACATGTATTTGTGTGGTCCAGCTGTTTTCTCCCCAAGCAGCAGTAATCAGGATTGAACTATTCCAACCTCCCTTTATACTCAATAGGCTAGACACATGCAAATGTAGCATGTGTTTGTGTATATTATCATAGTTGGCAATATTTGAAAACAATTTCCAGGTATACTTTGCAGAACAGCTATCAAATACTTGAAAATATACCCCACATAATTAGCATATTTAGCTCCAGCTAGTGATCATAGTGCAGATGGTTCACAAACTGACTTGCCATGGCGCACCCATAGTACTTGCCATTGGACACCCACAGGAGTTGCCATGGCACCCACAGGACTTGTCATTACCATGAATCCTTTAGGCACCTGTCTGTGCTCTACAGGCTAATGTTAATCAGCTGCATTACCAGAGCAATAATTTCCAGTATATCATTAGTTAATGGCACCAGGTCCCCTTGGAGACTAGAATCCACTTCTTGGCACCCAGGGTTTTTCAAGACAAGGCGGTAAAAACTTGCCAGGCCTACCATTGTGAATCATTACATTAGATGAAAGCATAGGGAGCCGGATTCACAATGGCAGAAGTTAAGTAGCAGTGTGGCAGACCTCCACAGGGTGATGGGGGGAGGGTAGTATATGTAAGTGTGTATACAGTAGTGTAAAAGTCAGCTTGTATGTGTGCATATGTGTAGTACTAGAGTCAGCCATGCCACATACAAGGTGGGCACATGTCCTGAACGGAGTTATGTCACTCCTTTTGATTTGGTGCCAAATAAGAATTCTGTGCCCTTTTTCCTATTCAGCCCTATATAAAGCCTAAGAAAAACACTAATCAAGGGCTTTTAATGGTCATACCTGTGTATTTGATCCTAGTGTGTTCTATACCGTTTTTCTGGTTTCTGATCCAGCTTGATTTTGACTTTCCTGAACTCCGGGTACCCGATGCAGTTTATTTTGAACTTCAGCTTCCTGACTATGGCTTGTCTACGGCTTGTTCGAAAAAGTCACGAAGCCCCTTGAACCCAAAAGACTCAACTCAAGGGGGAATCAGTTTAAACACACTAAAACACAAAAGCGGAATAATGGTTAAACATACAAGCTTGAGTATTTATGTTGTAAAATACCGTTTGTCATAAAGAAATTAACAGCAGTACTGTACAAAGTGGTGCGGCGGTGTTTTATGTCATATTGCCCCAATAAACATTCCTGTCTACTGCAGATCAGGGGATAATATATAAAAATAAAACCATGATTGGGGAAGAAAAAAGCTGTCTCCGACACTATTTCGCTGGCTCATAGGTCCAAACCAAATTTGTTGACCTCTGTATTAAATAGTACATTAAGATTGGCTCTATACTAAAGAAGTTAAGATAAGTAATTTAATAAAATAAAGTACACAATTATGCAACAGCAACATTAACTGACAGACACAGATGAACTCTGTTGGACTCGCGGCCATAGATACTAGTACAAGGTATGAAGGGCAACTTCTAATGAGCCTGACACACCAAGCTTGCTGGCACAAGACATTACGTAGATGGCATTGCAGACAGGGGTGGATCCAGATACTCACACTAAATGACACACGTAAACACGCAACCATATGCAATCACTAACACATGCAGACACCCATACTTGCATACCCAAACACACTAATATACCCACACACTCAAACACTTGCAATAACATACCCAGTCAAATACACTAACATATCCACACAACCACACACAAAACCCCCATCACGCATCACTCCATGGCACAGGAAACAATTGCCCTGCTCCCTACTCTGTACAGTTTCTTCAATGCCCAGTACAAATCAACGAAAATGATGTCCATCTCCAACGAAACTGACAAAAACATACTGAAAAAGTTCTGAAAATTTGTCATGATTCATCCATTCATCGCTATGTGTAGCCACCGCCATTACAAGCTGCTTTGGTCCCTTTACAAGACGCTTTGTCGCTCGTCGATGAGGTAAAGTGGGAGGGACTGAAATGTAGAAGTAGCCAAAATAAACAGGGGGAGGTATCATTGATGGCAATGGCTGTGATTGATGGGTCCAACAACTTGTGGGAGTTTTTCCTTACTTTTTTTTACTCTGGCCAATCAGCAATTACAAGAGGAAGGGACAAGCATTCCCTTGTAAATGCTATCAGGAGTAGCAGTTACAGACTGATGAGAGTTGGAGTGTGAGCAATGGCGTCCGCAGGGGGGGTCTGAGGGGGATATGCCCCCCCAATCATGCCGTGTGTCCCCCCAATTGAAACGCTGTGATAGTTGCAGACGAGAGAGAGGGGCGCCGAGCAGTTGCCAGGAATATGTTTTCAGCAACCGTTCGGCGCCTCTCCTCTGCGAAGCCTCTGTCTTGGTCGTGGTGCCGGCATTTAATGCTGAGCGCCAAAATATGACGTCATATACCGGCGCTCAGCAGGGAAGCAGCCCACGCCGTGGTAAAGCAGCAAGACAGAGGCCTCACGCCTCACGCAGGACTTCTACAAGGTAAGTGAACTTCAAAGGGGTAGAGGGTAGATAGTAAGATGGGGGAGAGAGGGAGTGAGGCAGAGGGAGAGGGGGTAGATAGTTAGGAGGGGGTAGATAGGGAGAAGGGAGTGAGAAGGGGTAGATAAGGAGAAGGGAGTGAGAAGGAGTAGATAGAGAGAGGGTGTAGATAGGGAGAGGGGATGGAGATCGGGTAGATAGAGCGAAGGGAGGGAGATGGGGTAGATAGGGAGAAGGGAGTGAGAGGGCATAGATAGTGAAAATGGAGGGAGAGGGGGTAGGTAGTGAGAAGATGGAGACAGGGGGGTAGATAGTGAGAAAGGAGGGTAGCAAGAATATTGAAATAAAGATTTAGAATGAGAGAGAATGAATGGATTAATGTGTGGATGAATTGTGTGAATGAGTGAGAGAATTAATGAATTTCTGAGAACGCATTAATGAATGTGTAAATAATTTGTGTGAAAGATGGATGGGAGTGATGAGGATAATGAATATGAATTTTATGATAATACATTTTTTTTCAAATTTCGGGCCCCAAAATTAGGGTGCGTCTTATACATGGGGAAATACGGTATATATATATTTTTTTTTTGGTGTGGTAGCGGAGTGGATGATTGCATGCTATGGAGCGTGGAGCGGGGCCCAAGGAAATGCTTGGGTAGGGTCCAATTTTTTCACTATAAAATATATTGGCAACAGGGTCTAATATTTATATATATATTGGCAGCAGGGGCAAATATATATATATATATATATATATATATATATATATAGGCAGCAGGAGCTAATATTTATATATATTGGCAGCAGGGGCTGATATTTATAAATATATATGCGGCAGGGGCTAATATTTATATATATATTGGCAGCAGGAGCTAATATTTATATATATATATTGGCAGCAGGGGCTAATATTTATAAATATATATGCGGCAGGGTCTAATATTTATATATATATTGGCAGCAGCAGCTAATATTTATATATATATATTGGCAGCAGGGGCTAATATTAATATATATTGGCTGCAGGGGCTGATATTTATATATATATTGGCAGCAGGGGCAAATATATATATATATATATATATATATATATATTGGCAGCATGAGCTAATATTTATATATATTGGCAGCAGGGGCTAATATTTATAAATATATATGCGTCAGGGGCTAATATTTATATATATATTGGCAGCAGGAGCTAATATGTATTTATATATATTGGCAGCAGGGGCTAATATTAATATATATTGGCTGCAGGGGCTAATATTTATATATATATATATATTGTCAGCAGGGGCTAATATTTATATATATATTGGCTACAGGGGCTATATATATATCTATATCTATAGATATATATATATATATATATATATATATATATATCGGCAGCAGGGTCTAATATTTATATATATATTGGTCCCAAATGTGGCCTTTTAGCCCCCAAACAACCTGAAAAACCCATGTATGTGGGGTATCATTGTACTCAGGAGATGTTGCTGTGTTGTGTGACATATACCAGGAGCTGTAAATTCATACCTAAAGTACCACGTGTGTGTGGGAAAAAAACACACAAAAAAATACTACTACAAACTTTCACAAAGGCTGGTGGTAAAATGTGTGCATTGAAGAAGTGAAAATACCAGCATTTGAAATATCCTGGGTTGTCTAGTTTCCAAAAATACATAGTTTTATATGGCACACTGAATTGGCCAGGCTCAAAGATGTACTAAATAGGGCATGGGCAGCGGATCACCAGATGTCAAAGTTCAACACTGAAAAATGCGCATGCCCCAAATGTGGCCCATTGGCCCCCAAACAGCCAGGCAAACCCATGCATGGGTGGTATCACTGTACTCAGGAGATGTTACTAAACACATATTGGGGTGTTGTGCAAAAGTGACATATACCAGGACCTGTTAATTCATACATGAAGTAAAATGTATGTGAAAAAAAACACAAACAAATCACTACCACAAAGTTTGACAAAGACTGGTGGTAGAATAAGTGCATGGAAACTACTAGCATTTGAAATACCCTGGGGTGTCGAGTCTTCAAAAATATATGGTTTGATGAAGTATATTCATTTTCATGTATTGGCCAGCTGAAATAGCACATGGGGGAAAAATTACCAGATTTTGAAAAAATGGTTTTGAAATAGCAAAATGCTACTTGTACTTATTGCCCCATAACACGCAGAAAAAAAGCAAAACAACATAAAAACATTTGGTATTTCGAAACCAGGACAAATAGTAGAATCTATTTAGCATTTTTTTTTATTAGCCTTTATAGATGAGTAAAAGATTTTTCAAATAAAAGTCAGAAAAAGTAATTTTCACCATATTTGATATATTTTTTATAGTAAATCATATGATATAATCAAAATAATGACATCTAAAAGCCCTTCTTGTCCAGAAAAAACAATATATAACTTGTGTGGGTTCAGTAAACGTGAAAGAAGAAAATTACAGCTAAACACGAGCATCGCAGAAATGTTAGAACAGCCATTGTCACGAAGGGTACAAAAGATAAAATCAGCCATTGTCATGAAGGGGTTAAATTATTACTAGGTAGAAGCTGCCAAAAACTCAGGGAGATGGTGTCATTGATGATTATGGCTGGGATTTACTGTGACGTTTATTTACTGGAACTACAGGACAATTTAGGGCTGTTTTCAATTTGAAAATTAATTTAGCCAATTGTTTAAATATTTTCCTATTAAGTTGTGTTTTAGTAAATGCATCCATTAATCAGGAATGAATTGTGTGTCAATGCAAATGATAATAGTTGTAAAAAGAATGAGACAAAAGGTGGGGAATACTGAGATGTTGTAGCAAAAAAAAAACCATATGTAAGAATGTAGTTGTATCACTAGTGGGTGCAAGATCCTTTCTAAATACTGACTTGCTCTTTCGCATAAGGAGTTGTTCCCTGATGCAATCGGTCATCCAGGCAGTATGTGATGATTCTTGTGGATTTTTGGCAGGCAATAAAAAGTTGCTAATGTAGAGGAAATAGGTAACATGAATTTATACTCATCATTGAAGATTAACCCTTTGGTCAAAAATCTGACAAAAGTGTCTATGCTTGGCGAGATGGTTAAAAAAAGGGGAAAACTTGCCGGTTTCAATTTAGTATGTGAATCACTATCATCTTGTTCTTCTAAAAGTTTGATTAATGTTTGTAGTGGATCAAAATCTTGATTGGTGAATCCCATACTTTTAGCTTGATGTTCCTTGGATTTCTCCAAGTGTAAATGATAGTTTTCTAGCAAATAAATTGATGCATTTAATCCAAGTGAATCTATCAAAATGGGGTCTTTGTACAAACAATAGTCTGTCACCGTGTGTCTTTTTCTGTAGTCGGGAGGTCCTTAGATATAATATTGTATAGAGGGCAGCAGGAACTGATTACTGAGAGATACTTATGTACAACACCAGGTGCCTTCATTAGGCGTTACATTTTTTTTGTTTGTAATTTAGCACTTAGAACGCAACAGTTAGTTGATTAGTACAATACTTTGCTTTTAGGGAGAATTAGTCCCCTTTAGTTGGAGGTAGGTTTAGTAGTATATCATTAAAGGTATTTTTGTAAACAGTTGATTTCCTGTTCTCCCCTCCCTTTTTTGTATTCAATCCAAATAATATATCAGAAAATATTTATCACAAATTAGGCAGGGCATGTTTTTCCATTATTGATCGTAGTTGCAATTGATTTGGAAATGTCTGTGAGTTGAAGCGATTGCAGTTTTCATGAGCTGGGCAGAGGCGGTGGCGGACATGTACAAAAAATTGGTCAGATGGTCCCTGGTATACTAGTCCTAAGTAGGTTGAAGCCTTTTTTCTGGAGTACAACCATCCACTTGCAGGAGCAGCAGTGTGAAAATATCCTACCTACAGTAATGGTAAAATATTAATATTTATAATATAAATATTAACCTATCAAATTTAGACACAATTTTAATCACTACCACAAACTAACAGAGGAGTCATGTTCTGGTGCCTTGATGGGAACAAAGACAAAGATTGCTTCTAAACGACTATATGATAAATCACTGAATAAAACTACAAATAGCAATGCTACCACAACTGCCACTAGTGCCACGACTATTAGAAACATGTACCCGGAATGTTTCTAACTTTGCAGATGAAAGATGGACAGGCACTGTCATATGATAGCAGCAGATCTATGTTTGGGCCAAAATTGAATCTGGATTTCTGCCTAAACCTTGAGATATTTATGCTTTAGGGTAAATTCAAATTTCTTTATTTTCAGTTTTCAGGGAAGGGTACAAAAGGAAAAAGGGGGAGGGGAGGAAGTATCACAATAAATCAAGGAAGTAGCTTCCAACATATCAGTGTACAAAAGAGAAGGCAATATCAACCCATGAAAATAAACAACCAATAAAAATTGGTCAGGTGACTAAACATAGGCCCGACAGATAGAAATATGAAACATCCTGAGATTTGTAGGAAGGAACATATACATAAACAGCAGATATTGCTGATACCATGTTGTCAGCAATGTTCCTTCCTACAACAGATATTGCTGACACCATGTGTCAGGCTATCCTGATTGTGTATTATGAGCCAGAACTTCCGGTGGGGAAAGAGAGCCCAACGAGCTGGCGAGCAGGTACAAGGGACAAGGGTGAGAACCTACTCTCACCTCCTACATAGTGGACACACAAAGCAGTTTATACTGCTACCAAAACCTTATTAATGTGTTGGGGGAGGTGCAATTAAACCTCCTCCCCATTAACCCCTGGACAGCAAGCTGCAACCAGACTGATGAGGAGCCAACAACCTCAAATATGTGCAAACAGGGAAAAGAATGCCTTGACGTGGCGGGTGAGCTTAATTATGCTTTGGCCAATTCATATAACCAAAACCTCTCATTTATATTATGTTTATATATTTGTTGCCAACTTTATTAGGGTAAGAAGCGCAGACAGTTTTTGTTTTTTGTATACATTGTACAGCCAATACACTGTTTCTTGCTGCATGCTTACACCTGTTTGGTAGGCCTCGTATTACACATTTGTATTATTTGAGCCTGTGACTAGCTTAGCGCACCGACATTTTTTCTTTTCCCAACCAATGGTACCACGTGTTCCGGTATCTCTCAACTGTCCCGACTGCCAATAGATTCAACTCCTCCAATACCTGTGTCTGCTCCACCCAAAGAACCCATTCCTTGAAAGTAGGCAGGGCTACCCCAGTGCAGGGGAATCAGGGCCTTTGCTGCCGTGATGAGGTGGCGAATCACTGAATTCCGGAACCAGGACGTCGAATAAGGCATGTGGTGGAGAAGGAAAAACTCAGGTGTAAATGGGATGACCCTATCTGTGAAGTGCGGCAACTTTAGGTGAATAGATTTCCAAAAGGGGACTATGCATGGACAACAGAAACCACAAGTGAAGAAGAGAGCCCGGAGCGGCATCACATCTCCAACACCTATTAGGCACATCCAGGCGGTAAGTGGAAGTGATAGAGGGGGGGTCGGTACCAGTTGGCCAGCAATTTATAGGACATCTCCTGGTCCCTGTTACTCCTAGAGCAGCGATGAGTGAGGACGCAGATCTTTTCCCACTGTTCCAACGTTAGAGCGACCTGCAGCTCGGCCCAAGATTGAATGCTTCAAGGAGCAAACCATACAGTCGCGAGATACCATGAGTCGGAAGTCTTCGAACCTTGTATGGTGACGCAACACGTTATGCTTCTGAACCAAGGACCGGAAGAAGCTACGGAACAGGTCAAGAAGAGAAGGAGGTAAGTGGGATGCCAACTGGTCCTAGAGCTTAAGGCCCTCCGTTGACAAGTAGAAGCGGATGTCCGACCTCTCTGCAGAGGGGGAAGCAGGAAAAAGGCGGCACTCATCCCAGGAGGGAAATCAGGATTACCCAAACAATCTTGAGCCATGTGTCCAAAGCACTCCCCGAGCCGTCGGGATCAATAGCCAGGGCAACACTCTCATGGGAAGACCCAGCAAAACGGTCTCAATCTCTGTTTATGGCCAGGGCTATAAGACCATTCTAGAACCCGAAGCAAATGACAAGCCCTATAGTAAGAGCGTGGGCAAGGTAGAGCCAGGCTGGACTCCTGTACTTGGGGAGAATCAGTGTAGCAAAGGAAATCCGAGGAGCCCGGAGACCCCACACAAACCGTAAAAAAGCAGTCCTGAGAGAAGCAAAAAAGGAAGAGGGAGAGTCTGAAACAAATACAAAATACGGGGCATAATATTCATTTTAATCGTTTTGATTCTACCAACCCAGGAGACGGCTAACCTTTTCCAAGACAGCAAATCTGCCTGTGTGTTAGCCAGTAAGGCCAAGAAATTATAGTGAAAGTTGGGAGAAGTCAGGAGACAACCAAATCCCTAAATATTTGAGTTTGGGGCAGCACCAGGCAAAGGGAAAAGAAGCCCTCAAACGGTAGGCGACTCCATGGGGTAAATTCACATTGAGGATTTCAGACTTGGAGGTGTTAATTTTAAAGTTGGTAAGTGCACCATAAATCAAAAATTCTTGAAGGATATTAGGAAGTAAGATATTCGGATGGGTCACAATAAACAAAAGATCATCAGCATAGCCCTAAATCTTATGATGAGTGTTCCCCACCTGAAGCCCACTAACCGGGTTCATCCTGATGGCCTGAAGAAAGGGCTCTAAAGAGAGCACAAAGAGAAGCGGGTACAATGGGCAACCTTCCCAGATACAGAAGGAGCCCGAGAAGGAACCATTAACACGTACTCGGGCTGTGGGGGTGGTATACAAAGATTTGATCCAGGTAAGTAATACCGGGCCAAAACCCATTTGGGCCAGATCATAAAAGACCAGTGGATAGCAGTAGGGTTGGGGTGGCAGTGTGTTTTGCATAGTGCACAAAGGTTAAGGCTCTAATAGTGCTCTCTCTAGCTTCTTACTTTTTTTTTACATGTTACTTATATCAATATATTCACAAAGATTTAGTTAAGCTTATCATAGAAAGGTAAAACATAGGATTTAGTAAAGTGACAGATCTGCTTTATAGAACTATTTTAATTATTTCTCATTGGCGCTCCCATGTGCAACCTTGTGCTAAAACTTAAGAAAACCAATCACTCATTGCAACTTTAATCAAGATTTATTTGATTCTGAAATTGAATATAAAGAGCACATGGTTACATTATTGCCCAATTAAAAAAAAATAAGCAATTCCATAATACAGGTTAGAAATTAAATTTCACAGTAAAAGTAAAGCGTCCAAGTATTCTAATTAATTATCAATAGTAATTAATTATCAATAATTATCAAAAGCCTATTTGGAGCCTATGGACCACAATTATGATGCAAAACTAAAATAATCTGATCAGAAAAAAAAATAACTGGTCCACAAAAACATTATTTTGCTGAATTGACTGAATTGATGATATACTATAAATCTGAACAATGTAGCCATGTACCAGGCAAATTGAAATGTAATGTTTGTTCTGACTAATTTCCACAAAATACAGAAATAGAAAGGGATTTTTTTGTAAAAAAACAAAAGTATAACAAAGTATAAGGGATTTTTTTGTAAAAAACCAAAAGTATAACATTGGTTAATTTCACATGTTATGTTTTACTAACAAAATAGAAATTACCCATGTTACAATGAGATAAAATTGCACAATTATCAGTTTCTTGTTTTACATTCAATTGTGGGTAGTCAGCATTTTTGGGGACTCTCAGGGTTAGACACAGAATCTCCGAATCAAGCGCAGCTTCCTTAAGTCTCTTGGTCATATTCCTCTTTCCCCAGGAAGAGCAGCAGAGTTTGGTCATGCCCACTCCCATTCACTACCTCTCCTGCTCACAGATCACTCAAGGTTGTCTGGGGTTAGGGCCCCACTGTTTGGCTAATCTCTCTTCCACATAGGACTAGCCATGCCCCTCACAAAGCCACTGCCTGGGTAGCCCTAGGAAGTCCTTATGGTAACTAGTGATCTTGGTACCGTAAGTCTGCTTTTATGAAGTTGAGGAAAGCAAAAGGACACAGAGGGACATTGCCAATGGGCAGCTCAAAAGCATCCCTCAACTTGTGGTGTCTGAGGCACCTGCATCTCTTGCTCAGCAGATGCTATGACCCCCTGCATGGAGTGCCAACAAATACGTTTTCATGGTTTGTTTGGTTGTATGGTTTGTATCAAGATCCATGATGGATGCCCCCTGCCAGGGTTGAGTTAGGCTTGGGGGGAAAAGGAGGGAGACACAGGCAGAGGCAGGAGATTGGCATGGGTCACATTACTTAATGTTATATGACCACTTGGTAAAAGTGAGGCTGTGAGTTTCTGTTAGAGGGAATGTGTGCTATCATGAGTGTGCAAGTGTGTGTTAGAGTGAGCATACAGTGAAGGAAAAAATATTTGAACCCCCTGCTAATTTAGTATGAAATGATTTTCTATCAATTTAATGGTAGGTTTATTTGAACAGTGAGAGACAAAATAACAACAAAAAATAGACAAAATAACAACAAAAAATATAAAAAATACAGAATAACTCATTTCAAATTAGTTATAAATTGATTTGCATTTTACTCAGTGAAATAAGTATTTGATCCCCTATCAATTAACAAGATGTCTGGCTCTCTTAATGGGAGTGCTCCTAATCCCAGATTGTTACCTGTATAAAAGACACCTGTCCACAGAATCAATCAATCAGATTTCAAACTCTCCACCATGGCCAAGACCAAAGAGCTGTCCAAGGATGTCAGGGACAAGATTGCAGACCTACACAAGGCTGGAATGGGCTACAAGACCATTGTCAAGTAGCTTGGTGAGAAGGTGACAATAGTTGGTGCAGTTATTCGCAAATGGAAGAAACACAAAATAACCGTCAATCTCCCTCGGCCTGGGACTCCATGCAAGATTTTACCTTGTGGAGTTTCAATGATCATGAGAACGGTGAGGAATCAGCCCAGAACTACACAGGAGGATCTTGTCAATGATCTCAAGGCAGCTGGGACCATAGAAAACACTAGGCTGTGAAGGACTGAAATCCTGCATTGCCAGCAAGGTCCCCCTGCTCAAGAAAGCATATGTACAGGCCCGTCTGAATTTTTGCAATGAACATCTGAATGATTCAGAGGAGAACTGGGTGAAAGTGTTGTGGTCAGATGAGACCAAAATCGAGCTATTTGGCATCAACCAAACTCGCCGTGTTTGGAGGAGGAAGAAGGCTGCCTATGAACCCAAGAACACCAACCCCTACCGTCAAATATGGAGGTGGAAAAATTATGCTTTGGGTGTGCTTTTCAGCTAAGGGGACAGGACAACTTCTCCCCATCATGGATGGGTCAAATCTTGGGTGAGAACCTCCTTCCCTCAACAATGGCATTGAAAAGGGGTCATGAATGGGTATTCCAGCATGACAATGACCCAAAACACACACAGCCAAGGCAACAAAGGAGTGGCTCAAGAAAAAGCACATTAAGGAGTGGCATAGCCAGTCTCCAGACCTTAATCCCATAGAAAATCTGTAAAGAGGAGTGGGACAAAATCCTGCAAACCTAGTGGCCAACTACAACAAAAATCTGACCTCTGTGATTGCCAACATGGGTTTTTTCAAGTACTAAGTCATGTTTTGCAAAGGGGTCAAATACTTATTTAACGGAGTAAAATGCAAATCAATTTATAATTTATTTGAAATGCGTTATTCTGGATTTTTTTGTTGTTATTCTGTCTCTCACTGTTCAAATAAACCATTAAAATTATAGACTGATCATGTCTTTGACAGTGGGCAAACGTACAAGATCAGCAGGGGATCAAATCATTTTTTCCTTCACTGTATGTGTAAATATGTATTTGAGAGAATATGTGTGTAATGTGTAGGACGTGTACTTGTAACTGTGTGTTGGCATGAGTGCGTATGTATGTATGTGTTAATTGAGTGTATAAGTTTGTGTAAGTGTGTATGTTAGTTACAAGGTGGCAATGGGGCCATATGCCGTTCCGACCAGCCAGTAGACAACATATCTATGATTTATTTGCCACTGGCCATATCATAACAAGGCTGATTTTTAACCACAGTCTGGTAAGTGCCACTGTTACAAGTCAGTTTCTGGAATTGAAGTTGGCAACATTAGTCAACGTTGATACTTTTTATAGATCCAATGTAGAAAAAGATGCAGTGACATGTCCTCCCTGGGCTATTCTGGCTATCTATATCCATTTTTCATTTTAAAAGGAAATTACACAGCAAATCTAACTTTGATTTAATTGGTTTACAAAAACACTCCTGCTACAATACTCTATGTAAATTGATTTACCACTCTTTACATCTCCAGATTCCTAGAGATGCTTCAAACTTCTAAATAATTTGCAGTTTCCATTCTCTTGTTTTTGATGATATTTCACATATAAATTCAACTCTTGCTTTTCAGCATGGTAATTTTTTGTACTCCAAATGCAGCTCCAATCAATTTGGGGTGTACATTTTAGTATAATGCTATGGTTCACTTGAGACAAGGTCCATGCTTACACCTCCCATTGTGATGACTTCCACACATACAATATTGAAGTTTACTTAAATTGCTATATATTAGTATGAAATTCATGCTTACCCTATTGAGGGTAATCAAATAGAAATTTTAGCTTTGAAACTCTTAACCTTTTTGTACATTTACTTCTGTAAAAATTATTGCAGTTTCACATTTATGGCTAATATAATGCATTGATTAAAGAGGAACATCTAGCAAATTTGGTGGTAGCTACAATCAGTGATGTCTGGATACTACATAAAATATCTTAGGGTTGTAGTTTAGAAACAAAAGCCTTATTATTCTGTGTCATCATTTGGTTTCTCATCATGGTAAATCAGGAACGAAGAATAACTTAGCTCTTCCTTGGAGGATGCCTGCAAAATGAACGGGTATTTTAAATGAAACAGGTTTGACAATATATATCCATGGTTCATGTTTAGCAATGATAACCTATTACATCTGTTGTATGTATTAGGCTCCTTAAGTTTAAGTCTTGCACAAGAAGATTATGCATTGTGCACAGGGGCATAACAAGGAACCTCAGGGCCCCGGTGCGAGAATCTGTTAAGGGCCCCCCCAACCCCCAACCCATCTATCCCTTTCTCACAATCTACCCTCTCCCTCCCTACCCCCCTTCTCACAATCTTCCCTCTCCTTCCCTACCCCCTTCTCACAATCTAGCCTCTCCCTCCCTACCCCCCCTTCCTCACAATCTACCCTCTCCCTCCCTACCCCCTTCTCACAATCTACCCTCTCCCTCCCTACCCCCCCTTCTCACAATCTACCCTCTCCCTCCCTACCCCCTTCTCACAATCTACCCTCTCCCTCCCCCCCTCTTCTCACGATCTACCCACTCCCTCCCTACCCCCCCTTTGTAGGTCACTTACCGTCAACTCCTGTGTTGGGAGTGTGAGGCGTTTGTCTCGGGTGCCGGCGCTTCACTGCTGACCGCCGGCATATGACGTCCTATGCCGGCCCTCAGCGTGAAGCGCCGGCACCCGAGACAAACGCCTCACGCTCCCAACACTGCACTCTGGGCAGCGCTGAGGCAGGCGGCGGCGGTGACTGCGTCAGCAGCAGCAGCGGGGAGCAGAGGCATCCTGGATTTCTGTCAGTCAGGAGGGCCCAAGAGTTGCCGAGCGGTCGTTTTCAGCAACCGCTCGGCAACCCTTGGGCCCCCCTGACTGGCAGAACTTCAGGGCCCGGTCGCAGTCGCGACCCTTGCGACCCCGGTAGTTCCGCCACTGATTGTGCACATGAACAGTATATATCTACACAACTAACAGGCACTCTTCAGCTGTGTGCACCCACGTACTGTGGAAGGCAGTCAACCTAGACATCAAATTTCCAGTCTGCTATATTATTTTCTCATTGATTCGTCACTTAAAATCTGCAAACCATAATCTTACCCTTTTGTTTGTCTTTGGTCCATCTGAAACACAACAGTTCCATAGTTGAGAAAATACAGAAGAAACAATTATTAGCAAAAATTAACCAGTGGCATACTTTAAGTAATCAAAAACAGATATAAATCAGTGATATCTCTAATGCTTACGACAACATACTTTCTTTATGTGGACATCATACTCTAGCTTAAAGTATAATATTTTTGTAAGTGATCTTTAAGGAACACTGTCACATTAAATCTAAAACTTTAATGTAAATTTTAAAAATATAGAGAGACATGAGCTGGGAAATGGTAGAACTTAGCTAAAATAAAAGGAAAATGATTAAAAGTAGGTAAAAAATGCTAAATATGTGTTCAAGATTTGCTATTACTTTAGAAAATATCTTCAAAAGTGACATTTTAAACAAATTTAAATTTGTTTGCATTAATAATTTGAATTCCATATTTTTAATAAAATCCAAATATTATAATATATAATCCTACACTATGGACAGCTCTCCTCAACTAAGCATTTTGATTTGTGATGTGTGTCTAAAATTGTCTTAACATGTTTTTGTATATCAAGCACATTGGAATGTGTTAATTAAAAATATATATGAACACATCTCCTACCCTGGACGGCACTGATATCTGTCTCCTGTGCATCATCGGCTACTAGATTATCCTTGCCAATGTTTGAACATTTGTCAAAGTCAGTCATGCTTATATCCGTCCTATAGCTTCCAACAGATACCAGTTCTGTAGCACAAAAAGCATTCATTATATTGTAGCAATGAAAAAATGCGTAAAACATAAAAATAACAAGTACGTGTTATTTCTAAAAGAATACACAAAAAGCACTTTTGAGCATCAACAAAATATAAGATTCCATTTTTTTGAGGTACTACTTGCTCATTAACTGTCAGATCACTTGTTATCATTAAGATGACCTTAGCGAAAACACAACTTGTTAAGTTTAATACGTTGTACGTTTGCACAGATCTCCAATAATGAACGGGGCCCCCATCAAAACAAATGAAAGCAAATGGCAAAATCTTTGAAATTGTATTTAGGTTTGTTCAATCATTTGCCACTTTTTGGCACCATTACAATCTGTCTTTGATGAGGGGAAGGGACTGTGTAGAAGGGTACATATATATGATCGCTAGGTATATGCACACAAAACAATCACAATAGTAAATTTTTTTGATTTACTGGGACTGCCGCAAAAGTAATTTTTGGGCTGTTTTTCAATTTTATAATGTGAATTTAGTTTTATATTAAGTAGTGCCTTAGTAATACACGTATACTACTAACAAAAACGTTTTTCTTTAGACAGCACATAATAATAAATCAGCAGGCAAAATTGAGGTTAAACTAGGCATTGGACCGTGTGCACAGTATGTTTTTAGTTCACATTTGTTACCAGAAATTGTTGGTGTATTCGTTTTTTTCCCCCTAGGGCAGCGTCTATTTGGAAATGTAATGTGATTTACACCGGCCCGCCTGCTAGTGCAGGGTTACGACAGGCGGGAGCAATGCTGGCCTAAGTTACAGTGGCTTGTTGCCATATGTTTTAATACTATTTTAAAGCGGTCTTATGACCAAAAGTTTGAAGTGGTGTTTACAACTTTATTGACGTTTACAAGGTGTTATTGCTTGACACAGATGGCGTCAAGCAGTGTTTGATAAGTAATAGCAATCTAAATGCCGTTTTGTCACAATGTATAAGAAAAGATCTAATAAAGCGCTGTGGCCACACACATCCCAACTAAATTACGGTCTCCTGTGAACTCAATAAATTGTGCACGGTCATGCCTCTGCTGCTGCTGTTGCTCAGTCACCTTTCATACTCTGAGGGATTCATCTATTTTAATATTTTACATTTTAGGGGAAATTTAGTTGTTTACAATACTGTACACTCAAGATGTCTGTGTCTGGTAGAGCTTGCCCTGTGCCATGCCTTGTCCCTGTTGTTTATCTGGGGAATCAGTCCTTCTGTTTTATAATACTGAGGAAAATTTTGCCCTGTACAATCATGAGCAATCTGGATGTGTCTGGTAGACTTGTGAATTTAGAGTTGTACGAATTTAGCGGAATTTTTTACATTCGTACGAATCTCCGAAAAACAAGGGCGATCCCTGATAATACTTCATCTAATTTCCCTGCTCTAGATGAGTTATCTCTCCCTCTCACACATTTTCTGGGACGGTTACCAGTAAGTACAAAATGTTGCTTATCTGGGGTCATACAGGCTTAAACAATCGACGATTAGCATTTTTGGGAGCATTACCAGCAACTGGAAACCCCACAAGAAACAATCAAGGACAGGGTGCAAAAGGTTACCTACAGCACAAAAAGGCTATAGTTATCAGATAATTCTAAAATTAAACTTTTAATAATAGCTTTAAAAATCTCAACCAAAACACCAACTTTAGAGTTATGCCTATATTAGGGAGGTGTAAAGATCAGTAAAAGAAAAATAAAGATCTCAGAGGTTCTATGGACCTTAAGGTTCTTCTGGTGGGAGGTTGTTCCACATATCCACCACCATCTTATTAAAGTAAGTCTTCCTTACATTAGGTAACTTTTTCACATTAACTAATAGAAAAATCTCAGAAGGAGCATAATTAATACACAAATGACAATTAATCTTTCAGTGTCTGTAAGGAAATATGTTCATTAATCTACCGCTACTTACAAGCAAGGATTATATTATAATTTAAAGCAGCATCTATTGCAGGCACGGTGTTTGTGCACTACACATTCCTCCCCTGCACTAGTGGGTTTTCTTTTAATGCAGCGGGACACTCTCTCACATACTGTCAGCATGGTCTCTGCATCTGCCAAGAAATCAGTGGACTTAAGAAACAGTTAGCGAAGGTAATTGAGCAGGTGAGGGAGAAGATACAAGGCAAGGGCGCAGACAGGACAGCGGGACAGAGAGAGATGCCTTTTTGGCCCCCCGAATTTTGTTTCTGTATTTTAAAAAACAAAACATGTTGCCTGAAAACAAATTAGACAAAAAGAGAACAAAAAAAAATTGGTCTGAAATGATTTTGCACTTCATGAACAAATCTAGTGTTTGACTGGCTCAATGTCCTACCTTACTCTGGGGGATGAACTATTATTATTATTATTATTTACTGTTTTATATATATGTCATCATATTCCATAGTACTGTACAATGGGTAAACAGAACATAACAAGTTGTATAGAACATAACACTTTAAATGATAGAAACAACAGGTGAGGATGGCCCTGCTCAAACAAGCTTACAATTTAGAGGATTGTTATTGTTATTTTTTCTAATATTGAAGGGAGGAATTCACACTTGTACCATATGGTTGGATGTGTCTGTGTGTCCGTGCCTTACTTATGTTCTACCCTTCCTCTGCTGCTGCTGTGGCTCAATCTGTCGCAGCTGTGACTGCTGCAACCTCTGCGACCCCTTTTTCCTGTTTAGAAAATAGTTTTAGAAAAGGCCCTTCCGTCCTGGACTGCACCGATCCAGGTCAGAAGGACCCTTTCTAAACTATTTTGAACTGGCACGGGGAGACAGGCGTGACAATGAAACCAAGCCAGAGAGAAAGCTGCAGGAGCAGTGAGAGGTAAGCAGGGGTGGGCGGGAGGTGGGATATATGTGTGTGTACTTGTGTGTGTGAGACCATGGATGTGTGCTTGTGTGTGTGAGCATGGATGTGTATTTGTGTGTGAACATGGATATGTATCTGTGTATGTGAGCATGGATGTGTAATTGTGTATCATCCCAGTGGACCCTATAGGCACACCTGCCCATTGCCTTGACACTCTTGGTATGACTGATGTACCTACCTTGGATCCTGAGGAGCCCATGCAAATCGGGGTACTCCGAACTACACTGTCCCTTAAAGAAAAGACTAGAAGGCGGAATAATGGCTTATGTGTTTATTGTGGTAAGAAGGGGCACTGCTCTACACGTCCACCTCAGCCTCAAGTTCTTCGTATTGGGACTATGTTTGTCCGCCCTGTCGCCTCTTCACATCACTCTGTGGGGCATAAAGGCTGGTGCAATGGATTCCTATGATGACTCCCTAACTGGTAGTGAATCTGACCTGGAGGATTATATTACAAGAGGTCACTCTGTACACGCCCAGAGGGCGATTTGAGGAGGGGGTACTGTCAGGATTCGGCCCCAGCCCTGCAAACTGCCAGGCGTGGCCACCCCTTTAAGAGGTCTGAATGAAGTTGAACTCTTCACAGCTTGCTGTTTGGTTAACTGGTATGAATAAACCCTGCCTCCCTCACCTGAAGCCTATATTATTAACACACCTGACCTAATCAACAGGCTTTATCTCCCTGCCTCTCAGAAACGCAGTGAGTTCATTATGTTACTTTGTTTCTTTCATACCTGACTCTGGATTTGACTCTTGGATTTACCTGCCTGTTACCTGTTTGACCTGGGCTACTTCTTGGATTTACCTCTTGTTTGCTACCAAACCCAAACCCTTTTGTATTGTTACCTGGACTGTTCTAACCTTATACTCCCCAGCATTCTGCTTCCTACTCTGCTATTTATCTGTTTTGTTTAAATACATACATTCAAACATGCACCTTTTGTCTCATCTGTGAAGTGTTTCCATCACTGTGCGTTCTTCTCTCCTGCGCTCTGGACTCCAACATCCAGTAAGGGCTGAGATATGATAAGCCTCACAGTGCATGAGCATGGATGTGTACGTGCATGAGCAAGAATAAGTACCTGCGTGAGCATGGATGTGTACGTGCGTGAGCATAGATGTGTACGTGCGTGAGCATAGATGTGTACGTGCGTTTATGTGAGAGCATGGATGTGTACGTGTGTGAGCATGCATGTGTAAGTGGGGTGAGATGGAGTGCATGTTTAATTTGTGTAAGTGTGTTTACATATGTTGTATGTTGAAGTTGGGGGGGCATGTTGTCCAAAGAGATCAATAGAAATATGCGTACTTTGTATGATTTGTGGTAAGTCTAAAATACAACAGCTGGGAAAGACCTCTTGCCTCCTATCTGATCACAAACTGATTGACTGCTGGAGGGCCTTACATCCCGCTGATAAAGACTTTACCTTCTATTTTACGCTGCATAACTCCTACTCCCGTATTGATTATTTTTTCCTCCCCTGCCGCCACGCCTCCCTTTTGTGCAGCTCTTCTATTGGGGTTACCACCTGGTCGGATCATGCTCCGATTTCTATGTCTCTAGCCTCCCCTCTCGCTTGGCCCTCTGAACGCTCCTGGCGTCTTAATGAATCGATCCTGTCCGAGCCCGAGATCAAGGCGGAAGCCTCTGAGCTTCTTAAATGTTATTTTGATGAAAATTCCCTTTCAGAGACCCCCGGGCTAACTGTATGGGAGGCTCATAAATGTGTGCTCAGGGGTCACTTTATTAGTGTCTGTTCACGCCGAAAGCGTCAGGAGATGGAGAGGGTTGAGGAGCTTTATTCCCAAATAGCTAGGGCTGAACAGGCTCATAGGGCCTCCATGTCGGGAAGTGACCTGCAGCTCTTACTGACTCTGAGAGGTGACCTCGCTTCTATTCTCAACCGAAAAATGCACAGGTCCTTCCAGCGCACGAGGGCATTGTTTTATGAACATGGCGAGAAGATGGGCAAATACTTGGCTAGAGCTCTCCGCGCTACTCGGAAGCCTGCATTTATCTCTAGGGTTCGCTCCCCTGCTGGGCAGGCCCGGTCCCTCCCCTCAGACGTCTCTGCCTGTTTTAAGAATTACTACGAACAGCTTTATAACCTCAGATCCGGCGATCCCTGTCCGGCGCCTCCTAGTGAGATTGGGGAGATCCGGTCTTACTTGGAGAGGACCATTCGCAGGAAAATCACTACAGATGACGCGGCCTCCCTTGATTCTCCGCTTACCTTGCTGGAATTTATGCAAGCCCTCAAGTCCTCCCCACCTGGAAAGTGCACCGGTCCCGACGGACTCAGGCCGTACGGATGAACCCGGACATCAGTGGTCTCCAGGTTGGTGATACTCAGCATAAGGTTTTAGGCTACGCAGACGACCTCTTGTTAGCTGTCACTCGCCCCAGGGTGTCTCTCCCAAACATCCTCAGGGAATTCTCACTCTATGGCGCCCTCACAAACTTCAAAATTAACACCTCCAAGTCAGAAATTCTCAATGTGACTTTACCTGGTAGTGAGGCTAACTCTCTCAAGTCTTCCTTTTCCTTTACCTGGTGCTGCCCTGGACTTAAGTATTTGGGGATCTGGCTCTCTCCCGATTTTTCACAGCTATTCCATTTTAATTTCTCGCGGGCAGACCTATTGTCGTGGCGGAATTTAATGATTTCCTGGGTGGGCAGGATTAATGCCATTAATCATGCCTCGTGTCCTCTACCTCTTTCAGACCCTCCCCATATCCATTCCTCCCTCTTTCTTCTCATCTCTGCAGACTATCCTTTCACGATTCGTATGGGGCTCCCGAGCATCACGCATCCGCTTTGCGACGTTGATTCTCCCCAAGGCCAAGGGCGGTCTGGCGCTGCCTTGCCCCCGCTCTTATTATAGGGCATGCCATCTCCTCCGAGTCCTGGAATGGGCTCACCGACCTCGGCATAAACTGTGGGTGGGAGTTGAGTCTGCGCTGTTGGGTTTCCCTATGGGGGTCCTGCCCTGGTTGTCGATCCCGACAGCTAGGAGCTTGGCTGTTCCACATCCTTTCATTCGTCCGACTCTTGACACCTGGCTGTCAGTTGTGCGGAAGAACCGGTTGTCCACTATACCTTCCCCCTTAACCTCAGTTGGGGACAATCCGGATTTTCCCCCTGGTCTGAGAGCTGCCCCTTTCTCTAACTCTCCCGCGGTCCGGACTGCGTCTATCCGCTCATATGTCTCCTCAGCGGGTCTCCGTTCCTTGGCCCAACTTTCGCCTAACTCTCCCCCCACCCTCTTGGATACCTTCCAATATGGCCAGTTGCGCAGCTTTTACCGATCTCTGCCCCAGAAACACAACCTGTCCCGCGACCTTACGGCGTTTGAGTGCCTTTGCGACGCGCCCTCCCTACCGACTCATGGCATCTCCCGTCTTTACGGACTTCTCATTGAGGCCCTCAACCCTTCGCCCCTGGGATTTATGGGGAGTTGGGAGTCCGAGCTGCAGGTCACGTTCACGCAGGAGCAATGGGACAAGATCTGTCTCTTCAATCGCCACTGCTCTCGGAGTGCTAGGGATCAGGAGATGTCCTATAAACTTTTGGCTCACTGGTAACGCCCCCCCCCCCGTAGTCATCTCTGTGTATCGGGCTGATGTGCCTAACAGATGCTGGCGATGTGGGGCCACCCCGGGTTCTCTGCTCCACTTGTGGTGGCACTGCCCTTCCATCGCCTATACATTCTATATATTCAAGCTATACATTCCCAATTGCACCATTTTACTGATGAGATCCTCCCCTTCACCCCGGAATTCTTCCTACTCCACCACACATCCCACTCCATCAAGTGGTTTCGGAAAACGGTGCTCCGCCATCTCCTGGTGGCGGCCAAAGCTCTGATCCCCCTACATTGGGGTGACCCCGCCCCCCCCACTCTTAAGGAATGGATCCTTAGAGTTGAACAGATTCGTGTGCTGGACGAATACTTATTCGTAACGGACGAATACTTAACGGTACTTATCCACGTGGTTCTATTGGCTCTCCTATGTGCATGACCCTCTTATCCGCCCACTGCTTGAGTGATTTTTTGTCTTGTCTCCTTGTCTTTGTATGCGTTCGTTTTCCCACGTTTGTATACCCCCCTTTTTTTTTTTTTTTTCTTCTCTTCACTTGGTCTCCCCCACCCTGTCCGCCTGTGTCGCCCCTCCTTCCCCCCTTTTGCCCTTGCCTCCTTACTGCAGCCTGCGTTTCCGGTGCCCCGGTGGGCTCCTCACCCCAGGTCCTGTGTGGTCGCGCTGGGCCCTTGTCGGGCTGTGCTCCCGCCGCACAATATATTTTTTTTGTAAAAGACGCTGCCATATGATTCTCTGTTTCTGCATTATTGTAATGGTTTTGTCCCCCCCTCCTTTCTTTTTTCTGTATCCCCCCCCCTACTTTACAAAACAGAAAACATCAATAAAGTCTGATTTACCCTAAAATACAACAGAATATCTTGCTTTCATATCGACCATTTACAAGACATAAAAATACACAAAACTTTGTACTTGCCTGTATGTTTCCTCTTTCTTAGTCTAACAATAATGAATATAGCTAAAGCCACCAGAACAGCAACACATATGGATAAACTGACAGCAAGAACTGAGCTGGAATTGGTCTTCTCCAAGTCCTCGGAACTGGGAACAGATTCATATATGTATATGTTACATATAAATATGTGTGTACAGGAACACAGCTTGCAAAGAAACATCATACCACAAAGTATTTGAAAATACAATGTTTCCTCTTTGCTTTCAAATGTTTAATTAACATCACAGTAATCATCAAACAATGAATTAAAAAAAAAAACAACCTGCAATTTAAGCCTCGCTAATGAAGAATGCATATTTTTTTTATTTATTTATATTTATTTCTTTTGTAAAAGAGTAAAAAAATTAGAAAATTACATGTACCATACAGACAAATGCAGACTATACATGAAACAAAAACAAAACTGAATAAAGTAAAATAGGTTTCGGGAATGGAGCTGAAGAGAGAGGTGATTCAAGAAGTGAGTATTATTATAATCGGAATTCATGTTGTTATTATTTTTTTTAATTTGTGGAGACATGATTCCCACACTTCAATTCGTTTGAAGGAGGGGTATAGTATCCGATAAACCTCCTTTTCCATAGTAATTTGGAATTTTAATTGGGACTCAAACTGCAACAGAGTAGAACAGCAATTTTGTTTCCATTGCTTAGCTATGAGTCTTTTAGCTGCTAGACAAATATGGATAGTTAGGTTCTCTCTGATTTAGAGAGGGCCAGCCTAAATGTAGGAAAGAGGCTGGAGATTCTGGGATAACAATGTTATCTATTTTTTAAAAAAAATGCAAAATCTCTTTCCAGAATCTACTAACTATGGGGCATGACTACCATATATGTAGATATGTTCCTGTTGAATGATTACATCGCCAACATATATTAGAACTAAGCGGAGACATATGTGCTACACGGGTTGGTACAAGATACCACTTGTACATAACTTTCATTTGGGTCTCAAGAAGAGAAAGATCATGTATCCTAGAGGGTAACCTCCTAATCGCGGTTAGCCAATCGGTTATTGGAATTTTAATATTTAAATCTTTTTCCCATCGTGCTATTGTAGGAATAATTATTTTATTTCCTTCTATTATCCTCACCAGCTCTAAACATTTGGAGAATAGTTTTTCTTGGTAATTAGGGCTGAAAAGTTGGGCTAATCTCTGAAATATAATATTGTGAGTGCCGACAACTTGTTTATTTATGCAGTTCTTTATCCGCAAATAATTAAAGATAGTTACATTAAGAGACTTAAATTTGCTTACTAACATTTGGAAAGAGATCATCTTTCCCTTTGACATAATGTCAGCCAGTGAATTAACTCCAACCTGTGTCCAAGATCCAAGGGAAATATCAGCAATAATTTCTTCTATTATAGTAAAGTTTAGGTAGTCTATTAATTTATCCTTAATGCCTAGTCTTTTTTAAAATGAAACCATTCAGATAGTATGTTTTCTAATACTTTATTTTTCCCCTTAATGTATATTATTACGTCTCTATCTTTTAGGGGCCAAATGAGTTTATTTAAACTACTAGCTTCACATAGATTTTGTTCTATCATATACCAGGTCTCTCGTTTAGATATATCCTGACAGCTTTTGGCAATATGATATATAATACTAGCCTCATATGATTGTTTTATTTGAGGGAAACCCATTCCTCCATCTCTAAATCGAGTTCCCATCAGCTTGCTGTTAATTCTGGGTTTCTTCCCTTTCCAAACAAAATTAGTAAAGCTAGAATTTATGATATCAAGCCAACTCTGTGGAAATTTTAATGGAAGCATTCTAAATAGATAATTCCATTTTGGCATTAAATAGGACTTAAGGGCATTTATTCGACCCCACCACGATAGTTCTACTCTAAGCCATTCTCTGATAGATTCACTTGTTGATCTCAATAAATGAAGGAAATTTTTTTCAACAATATTTTCGGTTTTTATAGGGATAATAATTCCAAGATGTTCTAGTTCATTTGCATTTATGTTTAAATCATAGCGTTCAGATAAAGCCTCCATATCTTGGCGATTAATATTTTTGGCTTGGGCTATAGTTTTGTTTAAGTTGAGTTTATAGTTCGAAACTAAACTGTATTTTTCGACTTCTTGTATGAAATATTTTATTGAAGTTAATGGATTACATAATGAGATGACCACGTCATCTGCATATAATGAGATTTTAAATTCTTCATTGTTGATTTTAATACCCGTTATGTCGTGGTTAAGGTACTTGGTAAATATTTTGATATGCATTCTTCAACCTGTTAAGAAAATTGACTTACCTTTAAGAAGTCACGTTTTGGAGCCCCTGATTGTTTGCTGAAAACAGCCAGTTAGTGGCAGTAAAGCACCCCCATTTAAGTCTACGAGAGCACTTTCTGTGCATGCTCATGGAGGTCTTATTAGACTCCCATAGAACTCTTGCTGGGCCAGAGCTGGAGCTGGCTGGTGCTGAGACTACCATGTTCAGGCAGGCAGCAGGTAATGTGTTTAACATTACCTTACGCTTATACCATGCATTCTTACATTTCTGCAATGTAATAACTGCTTTCATCTGTGAATGATTCCTGAAGCCCACGTGGGCCAGAGTGCTGAGCAGGGCTAGGCTAAGGCAGGAATTGTGGATTTTAGGGGAGGAGTTTTGGTAGGAGGATATTTAAGTTTGGTGATCACAGGGGTAAGGATCCATTTTGTTTAACCTTACCTGGTGTTGTTTGGCCCACCCTCCCTCCCCTTATGTGGTTGAGTTTGTGGAGTGGTGTTGCTGCATTAGTCACAGTCGTGGGCGGTAGCTTGCCAGGTATCCAAGGGGTTAATGTGGTGGTATGATCATTGGTGGTCATAACCGGTGGGAGGTTCCTTGCAAGGAGTGGTGCTCGGAACCTCAGGTCCGGGTTGGGGCATCCTGGTATGTCCCCTCCCAAAATTGGTGTGTGGTAAGGTACCTGGATAACTTGGCAAGCTAGGTTGGTTTTGGTTACGTCATTGTCTCTGTTAACGCATCTATGTTTATTATTTCAGGTTTTACAGGACAATGACTGTTAAATAAAACGGCTGTGGCCTTTTCAAACCCATCTTGTGTGTTGGTGTTTTATTTAATTGAGCAACTGAGCTGAGCCTGGCCCGTGAGTCGAAGCTACATCTGTCCTGAGCAACATACGTGTATGAACTGTATATTCACTGATACAAATTAAAAGACATAGATACCCATAGTAGAACATATATATATATATATATATATATATATAAGGTAAGCAATTGTGATACCTGGAAGAAACTATGCCTCGTTTAGCGTCTCTTGACTGGCCATTTGGAATAATGTTCTCATCACGGACAGCTGTGTTGATTTCTAGAGGGATAAAATGGTTTAAAAAATACAGAATGTGCGTGTAACATATGTGTGCGAAAGCAGAGTATACGTATTATCAGGATATTCCTAGTATTAAGCATGTTTTCCAAGTCTTTTACATTTTTATAATTAGGTTTTGAAAACTCTTTGCATTTATTTAGTGCTCTAAAAACAACTCCAAGACAGATTCAGTCAGTAATTAAAGTGTAATTGGTAAATTTGTGAATAATTCTCAAGAAAGGAATGAAAAGCAAGGTTTTATTCCATATGAACTGGATTACTACTATAATAAAAATAAGATATAATACTACAATAAGAAAAGAAAAATCTCCCTCCATTGAAAAAAAAAAGCTTTTGTTGCACTTCAACATGAATTAGCATAGGTTTGAGGGGGCACACTAACATGCTTACCCTAGGCAGGCAGACAATAACATGCATACACAAGCATACATACCCAAACAGACACGAATATACATATCCAGATACACACCAAAATACCCAGGCAGACATACACTCACATACATACTCAGGCAGTCACTAACATGCATACCTAGATACACGCACAAACATGCATACCCATCCACACACAAACATGAATACCCAGGCACACACTAACTTGCATCCCCAGGCAGACACATACTCACATGCAGACACACACTCACATGCATACTCAGGCAGGCATTAACATGCGCATACCCAGGTACACACACAAACATGCATACCCATGCACATACAAACATGCTTACCCAGGCACACACTAACATGCATCCCCAGGGAGACATACTAACATAGCAAGAAACACATATACATGAACACTAACGTACATACCCAGCTCATTTATTACATGAAGCTTCAGCCTGTGCTTGATGCATCTCTCGTTAATCGCCTCCTCCTGGAAGTTAGGGAGATCCCAGGACTTGCCTCTTTATCCCTACTCCCTGAGCTAGCCCCCATCTATCCTCTGGA
Source organism: Spea bombifrons (assembly GCF_027358695.1). Taxonomy (NCBI): domain Eukaryota; kingdom Metazoa; phylum Chordata; class Amphibia; order Anura; family Pelobatidae; genus Spea; species Spea bombifrons. The sequence continues at coordinate 59,635,153 of NC_071088.1, read as the reverse complement.
TAGATCTGGATCCGCCCATGGTGTGGAGGGTGGGTCATCCATTTGTTAGACCATTTGTTCTGTACGGGGCCCCCAAAACTTCTGATGTGGCCCTGCAGGTGAGGAGCAGGTGGCATCGCCAAGGTATATCCCTGAAATTTCTTTTGTTGACTTACCCTCACTCAGTTGATGCAGTTATTTATTAGAGATGATCATTAAGGGGAGTGTCTAATTTTTACGCTGCCCAGTTCATTGGCATTGGCCTAAACCTTACAAGTGATCCTTAATAGATCACATTTTTGGAAATTGTATCTTTAATATTTTTCAACCTTATTCGTTGCCATTTGGTCACGGAAGGAAGCACATGGAGAGAAATCATCTGCAGAACATTATTTATTGATTCATCCTTCCATCAATGTAACATATGTAGTTCAGACATCCAGCAAAGAGGAGAGAGAGAAGACGCCAAAAGTAGAGAGTGAAAAAGTGCATGACAGAGTTTAAGCATGTGAGATTATTTTTTGTGTTTTCTTTCTTATTCCAGGTTAGCATACATTCCCTAAAATGCTTGGAACATAAAACGTATCGGGAAAAAATTGTAAGATTTGTGGTTGCTGTGGGCACACTTGGGGTGTGCCAGGTTCCCTTGGCCCTGATATAAACCTGTGCACTGATGCAGCGGGTTTAGTGGGCTTCTGTGCTTTCTTTAATGGCAAGTGGTGTGCAGGTTTTTGGCCTAATGGCGTGGGATGGGTCAATGTTATCAAGATCTTGTCATTTTAGGTTGGCATGGCGCAATCTTAATTATTATGCATTTTAATGTTTACTGGGCAGTAAGGTGGGCTAAAGTTTGCCCCTAGCGTGAGGCCATCTAAATTTTAATCCAAACGGTAGTGGTTAACTGGATTGGATTTAGAGGAATGCGATAGGGCCATTTACTAATGAGGAGAGGAAACTTTGATTGAAAACAAGATAGAAAGTGTGCTAAAAAAGTAAAATCCATCAGTCCTAATGTGTAAAAGTAGCTTAGAACATAAGCGATCAAAAATCTATTATAGCATAGCTATTTCAACTAATGTACTTCAATAGTACAATTATAGTAATCAATATAAAAAAAATATATAAATTAATAATAATAATAGTAGATTAAGTAATCAAAAATGCTTGACTTTTTCTATACTGTATTACTTCAAAGGCATTCATCTCATTATAAATAAGTAGAACTGTTATCTTCCAGAATATCCATGATCCTAATTCTAACACCTATATACAACGTGTTTCTTCGTATAGGTATTAAACATAATATAAAATGCTTTAAAATTCAACTTCATTCTCTTAATTCGAAAATGATGTACAAATTTGCCAAATATATTGCTAGATAGATAGTTTGATATAGATTAAAGAATTAAGTAAATACATATTGTTTTTCATGCTTGCTATCAAGATATACCGTATTTGCTCGATTATAAGACAAGGTTTTTTTTCAGAGCAAATGCTCTGAAAAATACTCCTCGTCTTATAATCGAGGTCGTCTTCTAATCAGACCTTCGCTGGGGCCAGGCTGCTTACCGGTGCTTTGGTCGAGAGCAGCTTCTCTTCTACCAGCGGGAGGAGAACAGGAAGCTAGAAGAGTGTCACATAACTCTGCCTCCCCCCTCCTTCCTCTGGGGGCGGGGCCAGAGAATTTGCTCGCACAGCCGGGCCCCTGCAGAAGTCTTAGAGTGAGAGATCTGCAGTTCAGGTAAGGGGGTGGGGGAGGGTTTTTGAGCAAGTATGTGTGATAAATGGAATCAATGAGTATTTAAATGTTTGTGAATGAGTGTGTGATAGCATGGATGTGTAAGGGGGGTGGTGGTGGTAGCATGGCATAGGGAGGCTGTACTCACACTCCTATCATCCCCAGGTTCCAGCATGTAATGGCTGCCTTGGCTTGATAGGAGTGTGATTGCTGTTAGCAGATATATATATATATACCTCCAGAAATGCCTTTTAACCCCCTATATGCCACTCTGCCCCATGATATGCATTTGAACCCTCTATATGCCACTCTGGCATATAGGGGGTTAAAAGGCATATCATGGGGCAGAGTGGCATATAGGAGGGTATAAGACATTTCTGGAGGCAGAGTGGCATATAGGGGGTTAAAAGGCACATCATGGGGCAGACTGGCAAATATAGGGTATAAGGCATTTCTGGGGGCAGAGTGGCAACCCTGGGGCAGATGTGCATAACTGGGGGGGCAGGTTGGCAAATAAAAGGAAATAAAAAAATATATATTTTTCTCAATCATAGCTTTTGTTAAATATGAAAAAATTGTTTACATGAATTAATATTTACTAGCAAAACTTTTTTTCCTATAGGGTAGTCTTATATTCAGGCTTTTTGTTTTTTTCCTAAATTAATATTTAGATTTTGGGGGGTCGTCTTATAATCACGGTAATAATATGACCCGTTCAGGTAAAGCATTGTTCTTAGTTCTCCTACATACACTTACCTTTTTCCTCTGCTTCCCCAACGATCAGGCGAACTGGCAGGCTCTCACCAAACCTCCCTAATTTTCTTACTCCACACCAGTACCACCCTTCATCCTTCTTGGTTACGGCAATTATGTTTAGTACCAACTCCTGAGTATCGCAGGTCACACTCAAACCGCTCTGTTCCTCATCCTCAGAGGTCAATGGGTCACAGCCAAAATTGCTCCACTTGCACCAGTACTTCTGGTAGGAGGTGTACTTGCATGGATAAGAGCAGGGGATCCGGGCTTGTTTTCCAGCTGGTACAAAGAATGTTTTATTTCCTGCCAATCTATCAGAATTCCCTGTTTTGTAAAAAAAACAACAACAAAGAAACAAACAAGCATTAGAAAAACCAAGATTTGCTTTGAAGAACATCTTAAGGTGCAAGCAAGTTTAAATGAATGTATGTACATACAAAAAAGATGGTTCCATAGGTTTCATCACTGAACAGTATAAAACAAATGGCTCGCACCTTCTACAATTTCAACCTGCACAGTAGATGTCTGGTCATTTCCACCATCCGTCAACACACACCAGTACCATCCAGCATCTTCCTTTGTCAACTGATTCATTAGAACCTGCATAGTTCCATTTGCTGGGTCATCATGAATTACTATTCTTCCTTCAAATGTGTCCTGGACAAACCCATCTGTCTTTATGATTGGGTCACAGCTGGTGTCTCCCCACTTGCACCAGAACTTGATGGTATAATTTTTTTTTGGATTGTAGTTACACTGAGCAGATATTGATCCTCCCAAACTAGTAGTCAGTACTCTGGATCCCTGTAGAATATCAGTTTCTAGAGTAAAAATGTAAAAAAAAAATGAAAACATACAATTTTTTTTACTTACTAATTAAGGTAAACATATCTTCCCATTCAATGCATTATGTAATACCATTGTAGGTTCCTGAAAGAATATTTAATTTGTGAGTTGCCGTCATAAACAGGCTCAAGTTACTTTTGGCCACAAAACTATTTTTGCTCTGAAAACCCATTACTGTGATACCTACCGTGTCCGCCGTGGTCCCTCGCCGTTCAAAGAGTCATTTGCATGTTGCTCTGGATTCTCGTTAATTGTTCGTTCCTGCTTCTGATTGACTTATACGTGTACCAGACCTTGGCTTTGTTTCCCGACTTTGATCCTGTGCTGCCTGCCCCCACCTTGGAATTACCTGATTACGTTTCTCCGCGGCTGTACTGCCTATCTGCCTTGAACTTACTGCTTAGCCCTTCGCGCTGTTCTACGCTACCGTCTCTGCATAGTGGGTGCATCAACTGTGTTGTCCATGGCCCTGCATATCAATTACTGTATATTAGCTTGCTCAGTATAACAGTAGGATAACAAGTGAAATGTCACATATTTATAAAAATTGCATTTTTTGAGTTACATCAGTTATTTAAACAAACACTGAAATTATGCCTATTTGTGAAAGTTCATCTTAGTGAATTCACAGTGCATTATGAATAGCCCACCTCGATTAGTTTTTTCTGTAGGAATGGCAGAGTTGGAGCTGCATAATGTACAGCTAATGTGGAGAGAGTTCCTCAGTTCTAGTCTCCAATCTAACAGTTATATATATATATATATATAAAGCCAGCTGGTTTAGAAAATACATCTCATTGCCTTTGGTGCAAAAATCCAAAAATGTAATGCAGAGCAAAAGAGGTAGCTGCCTGGGCATTGGCTTTTTATAGGCCCACGCAGCTGCCCCTTAGGCCATCTTAACAGCCACCACAGTCCAGTCACAGTCCAGCAGGCACAGAATCCACAGATCTCTCCTAACACTTTCTCCCTCGCATCCTGTGCACTCCTGTTGTTGGAGAACACCAGGATATAACATAACACAGCAGCCAACAGCAGGTCACACACAGACTGCAGAGGAAGCGTTGATGGCGAGTTCTGTGCTAGTAGCTTCACTGACCTCCACCTCCATTTAGGTACAGCTGAGCTGGGGGAGCATGTGGGATCCTTACCCAGGCCCCATTATGCTCAAAGAAACTATGTTTCCAGACAAGGTTGTACTTGTGCCAGTGCTTGCTCGGTAACATTTCGGTTGAGAACCTGGATTTTTATGCGCATATATTTTAATACATTTCATAAAAGTAAATACTTGTATAGACTTCCTGTAGATTCTCACCTTCGTTAATCCTTAGATCAAAAACAGTTGAGTCTCCACCTCCTCCATAGTTTCCAAATCCGCATGAATAGAGTCCAGAGTCTTCCTTTCTTAACTGAATAAGTTTGACAGTGAAACTCCCTGCCTCCCTTCCACTGCTCAACATGATTCTTCCTTGGTATTCGGCTGCCATGTTCCCTGTACTATCAACAATGTTTGTACAGCCACTTTTGCCAATCCTACACAGGTACTTCCTAAGGGATGCATATTGGTCACCGATGTCACACAAAAATGTCACTGTGCTCCTCAACTGACCATAAACAAGTTGTGCCCCTGCTGGAATGGTTGAATCTGCATGAAAAGAAAATATCTTTATAAATGAATCTCTGCCCTGGCACAAAAGCATTTAAAAAAAAATCAAATTATGGTTGTGTAGTATGTGCTATCACGAGCAGTGGTGCAATACAGTAATACATTGCAGAATGTTATTAAGAATTGAAAATCCATCTTTAAAGGGGCTTTAAAAGTTAGCTTGCAGGTTCGTGCATACTGATATACTGATATACAACTCAAAATTCAAGTTTAAGGCTAGGGCATGCAAGATAAATCACAATTTGTTAATAAAAAAACCCTCAGCTACTCTAAAACCCCTAACTGGGGCATTAACAATGGGGGTAGGTAGCATTTTTTCTTATTATATGTAATGTTTTTGCCTCTGAAAAGCATTCATGTGACTTTTCTGCGTATTCGGATGGGGGTAGGGTTTATCACCCAATCCCATGTGGCATGCAATGAACTTTGGGTCTCCTGTAGTTTTAATTATCATATTTTAACATTCCCATCCCATGGGTAATGAGTTGAGAGGAGGCGTTGTTGGGCTCTATACCCCACATTTGGTTTATTTGCCTCCACCCAGAGTGGCGAAAGAAGGGGAATGACCATCAGCCTTTCCTTGTTAACATAGTTGGCTAGAGGACCTCTATCACATTTTAAAAAATAATTTCCTGTTTTTAAATGTACGCATTTCTGTTTTATTTATTGGGAGGGGGGTTGGTGACACCTACGTCACCTTGCATCCTCCACACATGTCACACTGGTGTGTTAATGTTGCTTGAATTTTTTAACTTGCTTTTTTAACTTAACTCTACTGCAGTTATGTGTATGCAAATCTAGTGCTTTTAATAAAACCTGTCTATCTGTTATAACTGTAATTTCTTCAAGACATGCCTTGAGTTACAGCCAAGCTGATCACTGCAGTAAGGCCGTTGGTAACGCTGCCAATGCCACATCGATAGGTGCCTATATTGCTTAGTTGCAGCCCAGAAATCTCCACCGTGATGGAACCCTCATTGTTATTGTCAATTATTGTTGCACGGCCTTTGAAGTCTTCTGCCACGTAATTGTTGGTGGATACAATGGTGTCACAGCTTCTACGACGTCCTCCTTCCCGACAAAAGAACTTTCGTTCATACTTATTGGCTTTTGTCAAAGTAGAATAGAAGCATTTGATAGTCACTGATCCGTCCACTAATCCTGTCACCTCTTTTGGCCCAACTAGTTGCTGAGACTCTGGATAAAAAATAAACATAGGAAATCCAGACACATCAGACATATATTTGTATTCATTTATAATTAAACTCCAAAACATATTCCATTAGTTTAATAGACTCTTGTTAATTGTTACATAATTAGAGATCAACACTTTAATCCAACCTAAGCATTTTCGCCTAGTTTTATTTTTCTTGTAAATGTAGACAGCATTTATGTCAAATATTTATTGAATTAACCCTAATACTGTAATCCCTAGGTCTCCTTGCATGGTAGCATATATGGCACTGAAGGGGTAGATTAGAGTCCCAAACTTGCCAAGGAGTGCCACTACATTTTAAAACTGTTCTAGAACTGCGGAAATTGTTGGTTAACATAATTTATCCCAGGTTTACCTATGTCAATATTAACGGAAATCATTTTGTGTAATTAGAGACTGGTTGAGTACATAGATAACATTTCTTGGCTGTGTCCTTTTCTTTCATTTGGTTATTTTGGCAGACTTACCAGAGTTCTGAAGAATTAACAAGGAAATGAACACAAAGAAAAACATTGTGGTCGTTGTTTAGTTTCACAGCAAAAAAAGAAAACAGAGTCCAGTTCTTCTTCCTTTTTCCCAATAATTATGCCTGTAGTAATAAAAAGATATAGTCATTAAGGTACTGGTAATACAGAAAGAAAACTGTGTTCCTTGTGTGGGCAAAGTCACAATATGGGACAACAGGTCCATAATTGACATGAGTGGTACCAAGAATATTTCCATGACAAAACATAGCACGCTACTGTGCCTTTGCCAAAGTAGTCATTAATTCAGGGCCCTCTAATGAATCTACACTTGGCCCTTACTCTCATTATATTTCTTACATTATTTGCAAAAGCAAGAAAGGAAGCACCAGTAAGAGTGTTAAGAACATTATTTCATGAAATGAGACACAAGACTCCTACACTTATGGCTACCAAAGGTAGCATGTTGGATTATCAATATTTCTAGAGGTAGGTAATGAAGTCATGAAGCCAAGACAATGTACAGTGTATCATAGAGTATATATGGAATATAAGCAATACATGTTCAATTTTCTATGCTTTACATAGGTGGCTTTAAAAAGTATGTGATGGGCGTACGCTGATTTTTTCCTTTGTTGTATATACATATTGGTTATTTTAGCAGCACCCCAAAATCTGAATTTATATGTTTTTTTAGGGTGTGATTTAGCCTGTTGATAGTAGAGCCACAATTACCCTTCACTGTACTGCAGTTTTACTTTATTTTTGTAAGGAAGTACAAATGCAATAAAGCTGCAATACATTGAAGTACAACTGTAGGTTTGTGATATAAAAAAAGTGCAGTAAATGTGCAGTAATACTGCAGTAAAAGTGCAGTAAATGTGCAGTAATACTGCAGTAAAAGTGCAGTATTGCAGTTTTTTCATGTCCAAGAAACTGCAGTATTACTTCAGAAAAAACTGCAGTCATTTTTCGTAAGGATGGGACCATTGGGAAATGTTATGTGATTCCACATCAAAAGTTATCCTGCTAAAGAAGACGACGCAAATCTCTTTACGCCTCTTGAGAGCTGTAAAGAGAGACATAAAACAGGTCTTAATATACTATTGTTTCAGTCTTAGTAAAGAGAAACTGCACTCTTTTAATTTATATCTTTAATGTTTGAAAAGTCTATTAGCCGAAATCAATAAACATTGTATCCACAGAATATTTCATCTCCATTCCAGGATCATTTTATGGCAGGCTTATTAACACGCTGTAATTATTTAAATTGCTGTTAAGCGATAACATTTCTTTAATGTTAATCAGGCTTTTAGCTCATAGTCCAAGAACCCAAAAATATTGCAGATTATACGTAGCAAGGTCTAAATTTTAATGTAATTTAATCAGTCTGTCTTACTTCTGTGTGTATGCTCGGGTCACAAAAATGAAAAATATTTATCAGAACCCCGTTTTATGTTTGACTCCTTGCCCATCCACTGCTTTTCTATTCTCTAAATGTGTATTATCGGTAACTGTTAGTAGGTATGAGAGATGTAATTGTATTGTAGCATTTCAAGATCAAAGGATCGGCCTTGGTATATAAAATATAAGTATATTCTTGTTCACTTCTTAATAAGATTGGTCCAACAGCAAAAGTAGGTCCAGGTCTCAATAACCACCAGCACTTTATGGTCAAATCTGGAGAATTAATGAACAGGGATAGTTCGGGCCTGCAGCCTAAAAAGGGCAATGAAAACTGGATAATATATTACACTGTTAGCAGGAATGTCTGAGTTGGGAAGTCCCCTGGACACTGTACTTCCTTGTATGCCATCCAAGTACTAATTCCTTACTTTGTTCGATTGAATAGTTTTCTCAGGTACAGCCACTGGTTGGCAAACCAAAAGGTTAATCTTAGGCAAAAAGTAATCTTGTTGCTTTACCTCTTTTAAAAGTGACCAGATCTCTTATGTTTATAACATATACAGAGAAGCAAGCATGATTTTGAACGAAAGGGATCTTTTGACTTTCCTGTTCCTTAAATGTAACTGTATCAGTACTGTGTAAAACACTCTACTTAGCTGCTTGTATCCACCCCTGGCAGGGTTCAGTGGGCCCTAAAATCTGTAGGTGCATGTGCAATCTCAACCACATGTGCCACCTCTAAGGGAACAATTTCTTATTTCTCAGTTAAAAGGCATGAGTCACACAATGTTTATTTGCTTAAACAAAAGAATCAAATTTTATTGCAGATAAGAACCACTTGCCTTAGCTTGTCTGCCCAATTTTACTGCTTCAAAACCGTCTCATCTTAACGATCTTTAGGATAGCCGTGTGGCTATATATGCATGTGTAAACTGATTCATTGAAGGCTTCTCTGCATTTAGCACCTATCTAAATAAGGTTCAACCTTTAATAACAAGGTTAAGTGGCAAACCATTTAAGCCTACAGGTCTCTATTTTATGTGATTTTGGTATTATCAGTGGGGGCACTAGGGGGCTACTGGGGTTAAACCCTTCATATTTGAGTCTCCATTTCAGGCTATGGGCCTGCACCAGTGTCATATGTAAGAGGTGTGTGTCTGGGGTGTCACTCACCAGGGGGGTGCCTCAATTGCCTCCCAGGCTGGTCCCACATTGTTCACAAAGGGCCAGTCCGACCTGGTGTCGGTGGAGGTGGGATCAAATGTGAAGAGTGTGTGTAAAAATGTGTACCAGTGCATATGTGAGTTATGGGATTAGAGGAGGCAAAGATAATAATAAAGATAATAATAATAAAAACAGGATATATAGGAGAAATATAATGATATGGACCAGATGTGGGGTATATGTGAGTTACAGAAATATAGAGAAGTTAAAGATAATAAAAATAATAGATGAAAATAATAATAAGAGGATATAAAAGAGGAGATGTGGGGGGCATTGGGAGAGATAAAGAGAAAGAAGAAAAGCTTTCTTCTTTCTCTTTATCCCTCCCCATTGTCCCCACATAAAGACAAGAGGAGAGATAATGAGAGATGGAGAGAAAGGAGAGAGATAATGAAAAGTAGGATGGATAATGAAAAAGGAGAGACATAAAAAGATGTGGAGGAGATTGTGAGAAAAAGGAGAGATAAAATGAAATAGGAGGAGAGATAAAGAGAAATGAAAAAGATGAGATAAACAAAAGAGGAGATATAATGAGAAGGGGTCAAAGAAAAGTGAGAGAGATAAGAGAGCTAGGTAGAGAGAAAAGTGAGAGAGAAAGAGGAGGAGAGATAACGAGAAAAAAGGGGAAAGATATGCAGAAAGGGAAGAGATAGGAAAAAAATGAGGTAAAGTGGAGGAGCAAAAAAGAAAGGGGAGAAAATGGATGAGAGATTAAAAGAAAGATGGAAAAATATAGAGAACAAAGGAAGATAAAAAGAAGTAGATAGAAAGGAGACATAAAGAGAGAAGAGAAGATATAATTAGAAAGAGTACCCAACTAGACGATTTGAACTACCAAATAAGCTCCCATGCACCTATCCTTGTCGACACCAGAGGGTTTTTGGGGTCACCTAAAACTCTGCCTCCCCATAAACATGACATTCCTACCTGTTTCTGACATATCTGTGGATCATCTTGTAATCAAGGGTCTTTATAAACCATGGTTGGTGTCAGCTTCCCTTGCTTGAACACTGTTTTCCTTGCCTCAGATTTGGTTCCTGGTGCTTTTGTGTTCCTGGCTCTGGACTCTGTTTATGTTTTGTCTTCTGGTTTAGCACCAGGTTTGGATCCATAATAATTCACAGGAAGTCTCTGAGTTTCACTCAGAGACCCCAGGTGAAGTGTTGCTTCTCTAGGACACCAAGGAAAAACTCTGGGTCATGGGAGCGTCTTCACGGCACGCCCCACTCATCGCCCACTTCCCCTCCTGCAGCAACTTTTTCCTGCGTGTAGGGCTAGCCCCACAACCAACATCAGTGGGGCCAACCACTGAAGTCACCGGGACACTCACAATGTCATCATTACTGCCCGTGGACGTCAGCAAGACATCAGTTGGCCCGTCTACACGCATCCCTCAAAGGGGAGCTATAATCCACATAGTTATCTGGTTATCTGCCTTATCACTGTATTACATGCTTGGGCTGGATTGTGTGTGACCTCAGCTAGTCTGACCTTGTTTAGGTCTGCCCATTGGCAGTCTGCTGTCATCCACCAGTGCTTGTGACAGTCTTGTGTCTGTAGATAGCATCCAAAAAAGAAGACTAAGGATACAGCAAAGAGCTATCTGCAATCTGCAAACACCTGTACACAACAGGGGTGCTGGCTGGGAGCATCACATACATCAGTACTAAAGGGGGGCTGGGTGGTGAAATAAATATACAATGTAGGGACAATATGGGGACAATACACAAGGGTGTGGGGGCATTAGGGTGACAGTATGGGGGATGTATAGACTCGTGGAAGGAGCCACCTAGTCAGATATACATCCCCCATACTTCAGGGCAGCATTTTATCAGGGCTGGCGGCATCAATACACAAGGGGGCAGCTGGGGCCATTACATACCGTATAGGCGCGGGGCGGGTGTTTTTGTTCTGTAAGTAAGCAGCAGGGTTAGGATCCAGATCCCCCACAGTGCTGCAGGGGACCTGGATCCTTCTCTCTGGCAGCCGTGGACTTCTGCGCAATGACCTCCACTGCTGGAACTTCCGCCTATGGTGGAGCACCGGAAGGTTATGTCACGCCGGTGCTCAAATTTTTTCCTTATTATTATTGGTACACCACACCTCTCTTTTCCTCCACCATGCAGCATACACTTTACTGCCCCCATATACTGTATAGATCAATTGAATAACATAGGCAAAATCAGTATGGCAGGTGTAAATCAACTGCGTAATACATACAAACCCTCTAGATCAGGTATAGATCAAATAAACAACACAAGGAAACACAGCATTACAGGTATAGAGCAACTGAATAACACACAAACCCAACCTTGCAAGTATCAATCAACTAAAACCACATGCAAACTCAGCATTAAAGGTATAGATCAAATAAATAATGCATGAAAACCCAAAATTGCTAGCACCCAGATTGTCACGGAAGTCTCCGTGCCATGGGCTCCTGTAGGGGACTGAGTGCCAGCCTCCTTACTACAGACTATGGGCCCTGGTAAAGAGTGCCATGTTATCCTTTTGTGTGTTATTAATAAAAATGTATTTTATTATTTCCTTATTTCCTAACTGTTTACACACAGCACACTAAGGTCTGGGAGATAATCTAATCAAGACAATGTGTATTCCTTATCTTAGTGGCGTCTGTATCCTTTTGTATTGTTAATGCCTTTATTGCCCCTTTTGTCTCTGGGATGCAGATTAAGGGAGCGGTTTCTTTTATGTTAGTTTGTGTTTTGCTGGATATATCCAGCCGTCTGTGTCTAAAATAAATCAGTTCTCCTCTTGTTGTACCTAAAGACAAGTCTTGGGTACTGGATAGCGATATCCCTTTACTTTGCTTGGGGATATTGCCTATGGATTGCGGGGAATTATTGTCCTGAAGGGAGAAGCCGCTGTTGGCGGAGAGGGACAACCTGAGGTCCCTGGTCGGTCCGTCACACAGATTGCACACAAAGGACTTGCCCAGCCCCCAGATTGCACACATAGGACTTGCTCCAGCTCCTAGATCACTTACATAGGACCTGCCCCAGCACTCGCATTTACAGGACTTGCCCAATCACCCAGCTTGCACCCACAGGACAGCACCCAGATAGCACATATAGGAATTTTCCAGCACCAAGATAGCACACATAGGACTTGCCCAGCACCCAGATTGCACACATAAGGGCTTGCTCCAGCACCCAGAGTCCACCCACAGGACTTGCCCAAGATCCCGGATTAAACATAGACACAGCACTTGCCCCGATTGCATCCACAGGACTTGCCTCAGCAGCCAGATTACACACAGACACAAGATTTACTCAGAACCACCTCTCTGTGCATTTATAATGGTTCCTCTAATGGTTTGGTCTATTCCAAATGTTGTACTAATTTCCTAAATTTACATCCATCCAAAAAATAGGACATGTGAGAATATTACAAACTCATTTACAATTAGACATAAGGAGTAATTATTAATAAACCTTGGATGTTTTACCAATTACAACACTCATCTGCTAATCATGCCTGGAAACTTCCCAAGGCAGAGAGGCTTTCCCATATGGCTTCATAGGTGGGTGGGGCAAGCCTTTGATTATATTTGTTACGAGTGGATGTGGACAGGAATCAGGTAAAAGTGGGTAGTGTGTAGGCCCAGAGAAGGAAGATACTGATCCGGAGGCCTAGGAAAGCAGAGTTTAACCTGAAGACTCCGGGTGAAAAATTGGAGAATTCTTAGGTATGCTGCTAAACCAATTTCAGTGCCTTTCTTGTAGCACTGGAAATGGAACTGATCCATAGGTTGCTATGGATTCCTAACTTTGACAACTGAAGTCTACTGTATTTCATAGTTTTATATAGCACAGAGATGTCAAGTTGCCTAATTTTGGAATCCATTAGCCATGGCCAAACTTTACAAGTTTGTGTGCACATGTACTTAAACGTCCTCTCCTGACATTTATTGTTGGGGATGTGGCAATTCACAAGTAAAGCAACAGTGTTTCTTGGTGAGTGTAATTCCAGAGGAGTACAGACTAATCTACCTACTAGGATGTATGCACAATGAACCATGGGCTAACTGCTTCTATGAACATAAAAAAAACAACCTCTCTGTCCAATTGTTCCTCTCAATACATTTGTCCTTACTAATACACTGCCCCAACAAATGATATCACCGGACTCTCAGGATCCAGTTGCTGGAGTGAAACTTATATCCACGTAATTTGCATCTGCCAAAGTCTTTAGGTTTTCCAAGTCTTTATCTAGGTGATGATGATGTTTAAACTATTTACTTCTTGGCAATACATGTAATATTCAAGCTACAGCATGTTCTAAAACTAAAAAAAAATATCTCACTCGTCATAAATCTCCACCTTTTATTACATTTACAATGCTGCTGGAAATCCCCCATTGAACATAAGTCAAATTTATATTATAAGAAACATAGATGGTAATGGATACACTTATGGTGTGTTTGCAAAGAACCAGAAAATATTCTATGTTGAACCTGTGAACATTGTTGGAGCTGGTGCAACCATAACACGGTAAGTCCCAAATGAATAAGATGACTAGATGTTTAACATTAAATCTGTAAGAATTTATTAACTTTTTATATTATTCCAAGAAGTTATATGCAAAGCAGAAAGTATGCACTGTGTATAATGAAAAATAAATGTGTAATTAGTAAAGGAATTATCATCAGAAACTTTTTTTTTGCATCTGAAACATAAACATCATGTAAATAAATCATTTGTGTCGCACTCAGTAAAGCTGATATTAATTTTAAGGGTAGTATTCTATCAAATGGATTGACTATGGTATATAGCCAGTAGTGGGATTCAAATGTTTTAGTAACCACTTCCGAGCTTTCTTACTAAAAAATAAAAACCTCACACGCAGACTCAGGCAGTCTCACACCCAGACTCAGGCAGTCTCACACCCAGACTCAGGCAGTCTCTCTCCCACACACACACAGACTCAGGCAGTCTCTCACACAGACTCAGGCAGTCTCTCCCACACAGAGAGACCCAGGCAGTCTCACACACACACAGACTCAGGCAGTCTTTCTTTTACACACACAGACCCAGGCAGTCTCTCTCACACACACAGACAGACTCAGGCAGTCTCTCATACACACAGGCTCAGGCAGTCTCACACATAAAATAAAGTAAAATTTACTGTAAAGCTGTTTAGCAAATATATATATATATGTATATATATATATATATATCAGTTAATCATAGTGTTCAATATAAGTCTGGAAAAAGTATTCACTGGTACTTTTTAGATAATTGATTGAGATTTTTTTATGTGACAAATGCTAATAATAAAACATTTAAAGAGCCACTAAAAATTTTTTTTAATTCTACTTCTCGGAAACAAGGTGAAACCTGCATGTACATCAAGAAACAATTTGACTCAAATTGGTATATGCCGTTTTCACCTTTTTTTCAAAAAGTATATATATGTTTTTACAAATCTATGATGCCTCTTTTGATGTTTTATCAATTGCATGTCTTATAAAAAAAATCTGAATCAATAAGCTAAAATGCACCAGTGCATACTTTTAATTACCATTAATTAATGCGAATTACCATTATATTAACAAATATTATATATTTATAATATATGCAATTTATACATTTAACATTAATAATACATGTTTATTTTATTAATAATAAAGAAAAAAAAAACATAAGCAAATTATTACCAGAGTAATACCAGAGTCACAAAACAAAAAATCACAATTGATCTAAAGAGAACCAGTGCATTTTAATTACCATTAATGAATTAATGCTAACTACCATTTTACCGTATTGGCTCGATTATAAGCCGCATCCTTGAAGGTTGGTGCTATTTTAAAGATACATTTATTTTTAAAGGGAAAATACACATTAGTGGAATGGTAAAACAGTATTTTATCTAATGAACAGGAATACATGTATTTTAATATTATTGGTATCTATTATGCAGCATTGTCAGCATAGGTTATATACAGGCATTTGGAAAGCCAATAGCCATTTTAAGGTCCCCCTTAATTCATAATGCACCTTACTTAAAGATATGCCCCTCTGCCCCCCTGATATGCCTTCTTTCGAAGTACACTCTGTCTGCCTTTTCTCCCCAATTGCTCTTCGCATTGCAGTGATCTGCCGGCCTCCTGGCCCCACCTCACATTTATTTTATGACTCTGCTGCTCTGCCGTGTAAAGTAATGAATAAACTTACTTGTGTTAAAAATAACATATACATATTACAAAAACCTGTTTATGTGTATACCTTTGGCATACCCCCAAGATTTAAGGTGTCCAAACTGGCTGATACTACTACGGTACGGACCTCCATCAATTTGGCAGCTCCATAGGATCTCCCACAGAAAATGGGCAGGTTGAGAGGAAAGTCTTTTCAATTCTTGTTCAAAAGATGTATATGATCATTTTTCCTTACTACATTATTCCTCACATTTTAAGTTACCATATGCAGTATAGCAAACCTTTTTAGCAGGATGACAGGAGTCAAATTTCTTTTTTAAATGTATTTTGCATTTTTACAAGTCCCCTTGTACAGCATTTAGTATGAATAATGTAGTAAAAAATATATGATTTTTGTTTAGTTACCTTATATATATAGAATTCATTTATCTTTCTGGCAATTATAGAAAAATATATACGGTTAGTATTCTGGTTTGTAATAGTATTTGCGAAAAAAAACATGTATAACGCACAAAGTATATATTTCTGGACAGAAGACAATCCGAGTACTGTATTAGGAGCATTTGGGCACTTGTCACATAGCAACAAAGTTTGCCATGACAAAGTATTTTTGGTGTGTTTAGTTTTGTTTTTTCACAAAAAGTTTCTTTTTACAGTATATTACAGAAGTACTCCACATGTAAAGATTAGTGTATGGCTTCTGGAACCTGCAGGGCACACTGCATATAATGCTTATTTCACTTAATGACAATACACAGCATAAGGCAGGATAGGCGCACAAATTATAAATAGTTAAATGCCATAATACACTATATGACCTAAAACACCCTTCCTAATTTTTGAGTTTAGGAGTTTCATTTATACCCATTGCTTGTTAGCAATGTGTGTAAAGTCAACCATGCTATCTCCACAGACAAACACAGACAACTGACAGTAGAATGGGTCATACTGAAGAGGTCAGTGACTTTAAAAGTGACACTGTCATAGGATACCACCATTACAATAAGTCAGTTTGTAAAACTTCTGCTAGTTCTGCCCTGGTCCACTATAGGTTTTATCATTGTAAAGCGAAAGTATTTAGGAGTAACAACAGCTAGTAGTAGCTAGCATACTACAGAGTGCTGAAAATTTAGCCTAAAAAAACACATAACCTAAAAAAACATTTGTCTTCCATGGCATCATTCACTACAGAGTTCCAAACTGCCTCTGCACTGTGCATCAAGCACAATCACTGCACTGTGTGGGTTTCCATGGTCGAGTAGCTTAACACAAGCCGGAGATCACTATGCTCAATGCCAAGCATTGACTGTAGTGCTGTAAAGCACACCGCCACTGGACTCTGGAGTAATGGAAATGTGTTCAATCAAGTGATGAATCATGCTTCACTATCTGGACATCTAATGGATTAATCTAAGTTTGGCTGATTCTAGGGGAACACTACTTACTGGAATATATAGTGCCTACTGAAAAGTTTGGTGGAAGAGGGATAATGATTTGGGCCTGTTTTTCAGGATCCAACATCAATGCCTGACCTCACAAATACGCTTTTGGCTGAATGGGCACAAATTCCCACACATACACTCTAAAATATTTTGGAAAGCCTTCCCTGAAGAGTGGTGCCTGTGATAGCAACAAGGGGCGTCAACTCCATATTAAGGCCCATGGCTTTGGAATGGGATGTCCAACAAGATCATATTGGTGTGATGGCCAAGTGTCCACATACTTTTGGTCATATAGTGTATAGTAAAAGAAACAAAATTTAGGTAAAAATAAAAGGCCTTGCACATTCTGATTTGTATGAACTTTATCTCTCTGATGACGAGGTAGGCCCCTGGCGTACAGGGGGAAGGGACAAGCATTAGATCTACAAGTGCTAAAATGTTTGTCCACCCCAACCTACCAAAGTAAGGCATGGTTTAAACGTTGCACCTTCCACTCCCTACATGCACTGGCTGCCCCAACACCACCATCACAACCATCATGAAAAAAAAGATGAAAAAACACTAGTACCACTGCTACCCCGCTCCTTCCGTCAACAAATGGGTTAAGGGAGGCTGCATCCGCACAGCACATGGAGGGGCCTCCTCCTCTGTTAGCAGCAGCGCCTCTCCGTCACCGCTGTCTGGGGGGGCAACCACTACCACGAGGAGGACCAGCACCCCGCAATGTGACCATGCCGCCCCTTCTTTGTGCGCGCCACAGGACTTGCCATTGCACCCACAACACTTTCCAGTACCATGAACCCTTAGACACTTGTCCGTGCTCAACAGGCTAATGTGCCATTATATAAAATCAATGTGGGAGGGAGTACGGTTGGCATGGAGAGCATATCCAAATAATAACCTAGAATAACCTGAAAATGAATCACCAAGGGCATCACCAAAGCATTAAATCCCAGTATATCACTAGTTAATATAACATATTAAATATTACAATGCAATTATACCAAAGAAGTTAAAAATAAGTCATTTAATTAAATAAACTAACACAGTTATGAAGCAGCAACATCAACTTACAGACACAGATGATCTCCTACTGTGAACTGCTACAAGTTACTGAAGGCACTGTCTAATTTACAAGATAAGCCAGGTTTGCAGTCACAAGACATTACATGATGACATTGTAGACAGGGGTAGATCCAGAGACTGACCTTGTGGGGGCACTCAAACTAAAAGAAACACCCAAACAATCGCACTACAACATTCCCACACATTAACATAACCCATCACACACTAACATACCCAAGCACATGTTCACACTAACATACCCTGTCACTCAAACACTAATATACCCAGGCACACAAGCACTAACATACCCAGAAAAACACATGTCCATAATAACATACAGAGACACACACTATCATACCCAGACACACAATCAAACACACACACACCACTCAATAACCCTGCCTCAGTGTATTCTTCAATTTAGCCTCGCTACAACTGCAGGGTCACTTAACTTTACGTGAGCCAGGTTAACGGCAAATACTCCTGGATTCAACTTTGTTTTAATAGCCTTCGTTTTAGTGGTGCCCAGGGTCAGTCCTAGACCAAATGGCACCCCAGGCAAGAATATTCTCTTGCACCTCCCCATTCTTTTACATAGATGGCAATATTTCAAAGCCTAGTAGGATGGAGCAGCGAAGAAGCTGTGCACAGTATGGTGCAGAGCAATTCTTTTTAAAGCAGGAGCAGTTGAGCCAGGTACAAAGAATACATCACACCCTGGCACGGGAAATACTTGCTCTGTCCAGCTGTACAGCTTCTCCAATGCTCAGTGCTCTGCTCTCTGAATTACCTCGTGTTCCAGAGATTCTTTGTAAATTTGACCCTGCTTCTTCAAAGTTGCCTTGCAGTTTTGGCTCTGACGATCCCAATTAGTATTTGACAATAGGTTCATCTCTTGGAGGATCAATTCATTTCTAAGTTCCTATAGGCCTCCTGTGCTAATCTTCTCCACAACTTATCACCCTCAGACCAATGGGGCTAACCATAGGACGGTGTGCGCGTGAGTGAGGCCACCTGTCCCATTGTATTGTGACCTCTGGCGTACCTTGAAATGTCGTATAAAAGTCAGATCTCCGCTCTACTGCTTGCCCTTGATTGGTGTAGTCATCCTG
Source organism: Spea bombifrons (assembly GCF_027358695.1). Classification (NCBI taxonomy): domain Eukaryota; kingdom Metazoa; phylum Chordata; class Amphibia; order Anura; family Pelobatidae; genus Spea; species Spea bombifrons. The sequence continues at coordinate 59,616,057 of NC_071088.1, read as the reverse complement.
TATTCCTGACTCAGCTTGTTCTTGACCTTGCTTCTGACTCTTGTTCCTGTTTGATTTAACCCAGCTTGACTCCCTTCTTGTCTTACAATTTGGCTCTGACGTTCCCATTTGGTATTTGAACCTGCTTGTCCTTGGATCCTGATTCTGCCTCTCAAATTGGTTTTGTCACAAATTCTGTCCATTAAAATAACATCAAATTAATACAGTGTAGACATTGTTAATGTTGTAACGGACTATTTCTTTAGCAATTTTTTTCATAGGTGTCTAGAGGACCTTTATCAGCATTTAGTTCCAATGGCACATTGTGAAATTTCCTTGTTTTCCATGAAAACAGCCCTGAACTTTCGAATGGTAGCATATATTGAGATGTTCATGCTGTAAAATTCTGTTTCTGCCCTGCCATTGGCATATGTCTGTTTTGGTTTTCCATAGCTGCGGTGTGGGTCCTCTGGCTAGAGTGAATACAAGCACTACATGACATTTTGCCTGTAATGGGCTTGGAAAGGCGTGTCCCATGGGGGCTTGTGGCACCTGCATGGCTAGGACTCTTGTGTTTGGGAAACAGCTGGCAGGATGTCAATGGGTGGTGTATATCCAGTTTGCACTGTTGGCTTCAGAAAGCTGATGCTATGTTAATAATAAATAATGCAGTGGTCAAAGCCCTACCTCACAGTCAGTGTCCCATGTTGTTACAGGGTTTGGTTGTGTGGGGGTTTGGCTTTGGTCACAGTGAGTAGGCATAATTTATTGCCACTATAACATACACTATGTACTTGTTTTCAGACTTGTTTAATATGTAGTATAGCTTCTGGTGCTTTGCAATTAACATACTGTACATTGCATACATTTGATGTACACTGCCAATCACCTGTGGTTTGCCATGCACCACAGATCAAGCTCTTAAGTGAATAGCCTCTTGAGTTTTTCTCAAGGAATTTGGGTGTGTTTGCTGATGGCAGAGAGTGCAACATTAAAAAAACCATGGCACCTGTTTATGCCTTGGTGACACCAGTTTATTATGCCAGGTGCTGAAATAGACAGAAAATTCTTGGATTGTTCCCCTTGTACCAGGCAAATAATTAACATACTGCATAACAGCCGGTAAATGATACTATTGATAGGTCAGCAGTTCGCTCTGATTTGATTTTTTTTAACTGATGTCATTCCAGTCTAATGCTATTTTTTTGTTTGAACTAAATATTTATCCTTAACAATGCATAAGGCTTTAATAACTTAGTTTTGGAATTTGCTGAAAATTGCAAATTATATTAGTGTATTGAGTTCTGGCACCTGGTTGTATTCTGTTTTCTCGATTTTAGAATATATATTATTATATATACTTCACTCTAACAGAATAAAACAAAAGTAAAAACAAAACTATTGTAGAAGCTGTTTGTTTGCAGAGTAATCTGCAGTTTTAAAAAAAACAGACACCTTATGTTTTCAGAATTACATTTTCAACATTATTTAGTAATTAAGCTGGCTGGTAGCTATCCTTTGGAGCCAATACCGCCATAAGAAAAATACCAGCAGGTGGAGCGGTAAGCGAGGAGCAGGCTTCCTCAAAGGGGAGAGGATGTCCATGTGGTGCACAACTTTGACCTTACGCGGAATCACTACGGAAGGCCTGGTCAACAAAGCTGATACCAGGGAGAAGCAGAAAAAGAAAGAAGACAGAAGAACAGATAAAAGAGTAATGTGGGAAACTAAAATTATAATGATGGGACATGGGAGTTTGCCTCAGTATATAGTGATGGGAGTTATGGTTTAACACCATCAGTGCCTGGCTCAGTATATAGTGATGAGAGTTATGCAATACCATTGTCTGTGTCTGCTTCACGGTATAATGATAGGAGTCATGCTGTACCGTCGTCTATGTTTGAATCACTATATAATGATAGCAGTTATGCTGTACCACCGTCTGTGTCTGGATGACTATATAATGATAGCAGTTATGCTGTCGCTGTCTGTGTCTGGATCACTATATAATGATAGGAGTTATACTGTACCACAATCTGTGGCTGCATCACAATATAATGATTGGAGTTGTTTACTACTGTCAGGGAGTACCAGGACAAAAGGAGCCTAAGGATCAATTTTGTAGGGTCATGCAACATTAAATTGCTCTGCCCCTTTGTGGCCCCGCCCACATTGAGCCACAACTATGGCCTGTAGTTTTTGGCAAAAGGTGGTAACCCTATTAATGACGCACAGTGTTATTGGGGAATAATATATGTTAATATGAGAAACAGAAGGAGGTAGATAAGGAAACAACTTCCCAGTAGATGTGGTAGAGGTATATATAGTAAAACAGTTTAAACATGCATGGTATAGGCATATGGCTAGCCTGTATCTAGGATAAGGCCAAGTACTGATTCAGAGACAGTCTGGCCTGGGGTTCCCCAAGAGCTGATCCTAATTATCCAAACAGGACTAGCTCAAATTCAGTCTGCACTCAGGCTCCGTGCACAGTGAGTGTGTTTTGACCTCACAATGAGGTCTTTCTCAAGTTGAAAAAGACCTCACTGTGAGGTCGAAACATTGTTTTTTTTCGTTTCAATAAATCTGCCTGATGCTGTAACTCTTGAGTGCCTGGAGCCTTTATTTACCTACTGGATTTACTGGGGAACTGGCCCTCCCTGGCACAGTTAAGCACCTGGGTTCCCTTGGAGTGTGCAGATTCCTCATTCTGGTTATTCATTAATTATAAAGCAGTCCTTTAAATATTGTAATTCGGTTGACAGATATTTGGATTTAGCTGTCTTAACTTTTTACTAAGGTATCAGGGAAAGCTTTATTGTTATAGTGATAACTATTGTATGTAGATGCTTAGATACTAGAAACAAATCTACAGAATATTTTTACTGTAAAAAACTATGATAAACACCCATTTTAGCTCTTTTTGACCTGATCAGTTTTATCCCCAAACGCATATAAGCACATGGACTTACCCACTGTACATAGTGCTTTATAATACGTAATTAAATCAAAACCTCTAACTCCTGGGATATTAAGGAGAAAATTTCAGGGTTCCTTGCAAACTTTATTGATGAGGACTATGCCCCACATTTTGGCACGGATGTTAATTTTTCTCCAGATAATATGTAACATGAAGCCTTGTGGATCAGACCATTACACATGTGGATATGCACTTAATATTACTTATGGCATGACAGAGATTTTTTCTTTACTTAATCAAAAATAAGAGAAGGTGAAAATGTTTTATACGTATATGTCATATACATATACTTCATTCTTCAGAAATAACTTGTAAGGGAACGCTCGCTACATATTTAGTATAATTAAGTTCATTTATTAAAACTCATTTTAGCTTGTGTCATTTTTATTGTAATAATTCAGTTATTGGCTTGGCCAATCGGAATATAAAATAGGAACTATTCTTTAAACAAACATGGTAAAAAGTGGTAGAACTAGTATAACAAACTTAAATGCCTGGAGCTCGCCATCCTTCATCTCCACTTGGCCTTACAAAGACAGCTGGCAGCAGTAAGGTACAACAGCTTCACAAAAGGCAAAAGTTAATAAAGCATATCTAGAGAAAATTAAGTTAAAATGGCTGCCTATGTGTATTGCTTATTTAGTGTGCAAACATCACTACATAGGTGTATTTTAGGTACTAAGCTGTAAGTGTTATATCCACTGTAAGAAAGAAATGCCATGTACATATGTTCATCTCCTTGAGGATATCCAGTTGGAAGTTTTGTATTGTAATATAGGTTATTTTGGGCCAATGTTGGGGTAAGAATCCATTTACAGAGTTATGAAAAAAAAAATTTTTTGTAAATTAAATCAATAGAATAATCAGTCAGATTTATTGAAACGAAAAAAACAACGTTTCGACCTCACAATGAGGTCTTTTTCAAGTTGAAAAATACCTCACTGTGAGGTCGAAACGTTGTTTTTTTTTCGTTTCAATAAATCTGCCTGATGCTGGAACTCTTGAGTGCCTGGAGCCTTTATTTACCTACTGGATTTACTGGGGAACTGGCCCTCCCTGGCACAGTTAAGCACCTGGGTTGCCTTGGAGTGTGCAGATTCCTCATTCTGGTTATTCATTAATTATAAAGCAGTCCTTTAAATATTGTAATTCGGTTGACAGATATTTGGATTTAGCTGTCTTAACTTTTTACTAAGGTATCAGGGAAAGCTTTATTGTTATAGTGATAACTATTGTATGTAGATGCTTAGATACTAGAAACAAATCTACAGAATATTTTTACTGTAAAAAACTATGATAAACACCCATTTTAGCTCTTTTTGACCTGATCAGTTTTATCCCCAAACGCATATAAGCACATGGACTTACCCACTGTACATAGTGCTTTATAATACGTAATTAAATCAAAACCTCTAACTCCTGGGATATTAAGGAGAAAATTTCAGGGTTCCTTGCAAACTTTATTGATGAGGACTATGCCCCACATTTTGGCACGGATGTTAATTTTTCTCCAGATAATGTAACATGAAGCCTTGTGGATCAGACCATTACACATGTGGATATGCACTTAATATTACCGTATTTGCTCGATTATAAGACGAGGTTTTTTCCAGAGCAAATGCTCTGAAAAATACCCCTCGTCTTATAATCGGGGTCGTCTTCTCAGACCCCCAAAAAAATGTCTGCTGGGGCCATGCTGCTTACCGGTCGCGAGCAGCGTCTCTTCTGTTAGAAGCAGGACAGGAAGCTTGCAGCGTCCTCACAGAGCTCTATCTCCCCCTCCCTCCTCTGAGGGCGGGGCCAGAGAAGTTGCTCTACAGCCGGTCCCCTGCAGAAGTCTTCGAGTGAGAGAGCTGCAGTTCAGGTAAGGGGGTGGGGGAGGGTTTTTGGGTAAGTATGTGTGATTAATGTGTGTTTAATGTGTGAAGTATGTGTGATTAATGGAATGAATGAGTATTTAAATGTGTTTGTGTGTGATAGCATGGATGTGTAAGGGGGGTGGGGGTTGTAGCATGGCATAGGGAGGCTGTAATCCCACTACTATCATCCCCAGGTTCCAGCATGTACTGGCTGCCTTGGCTTGATAGGAGTGTGATTGCTGTTAGCAGTTTGATATATATATCTGGACCTCCAGAAATGCATTTTAACCCCCTATATGCCACTCAGCCCCATGATATGCCTATATACCTCCAGAAATGCATTTTAACCCCCTATATGCCACTCAGCCCCATGATATGCCTTTTAACCCCCTATATGCCAGAGTGGCATATAGGGGTATAAGGCATATCATGGGGCAGAGTGGCAAATAGGGGGGTATAAAGCATTTCTGGGGGCAGAGTGGCATAACTGGGGGGGGCAGGTTGGCAAATAAAAGGAAATTTAAAAAATATATTTTTCTCAATCATAGCTTTTATTAAACATGAAAAAATAATTTACATGAATTAATATTTACTGGTAAAACTTTTTTCCTATAGGGTCGTCTTATATTCAGGCTTTTTGTTTTTTTCCTAAATTAATATTTTGATTTTGTGGGGTCGTCTTATAATCGGGGTCGTCTTATAATCGAGCAAATACGGTACTTATGGCATGACAGAGATGTTTTCTTTACTTAATCAAAAATAAGAGAAGGTGAAAATGTTTTATACGTATATGTCATATACATATACTTCATTCTTCAGAAATAACTTGTAAGGGAACACTCGCTACATATTTAGTATAATTAAGTTCATTTATTAAAACTCATTTTAGCTTGTGTCATTTTTATTGTAATAATTCAGTTATTGGCTTGGCCAATCGAATATAAAATAGGAACTATTCTTTAAACAAACATGGTAAAAAGTGGTAGAACTAGTATAACAAACTTAAATGCCTGGAGCTCGCCTTCCTTCATCTCCACTTGGCCTTACAAAGACAGCTGGCAGCAGTAAGGTACAACAGCTTCACAAAAGGCAAAAGTTAATAAAGCATATCTAGAGAAAATTAAGTTAAAATGGCTGCCTATGTGTATTGCTTATTTAGTGTGCAAACATCACTACATAGGTGTATTTTAGGTACTAAGCTGTAAGTGTAATATCCACTGTAAGAAAGAAATGCCATGTACATATGTTCATCTCCTTGAGGATATCAAGTTGGAAGTTTTGTATTGTAATATAGGTTATCTTGGGCCAATGTTGGGGTAAGAATCCATTTACAGAGTTATGAAAAAAAAAACATTTTTGTAAATTAAATCAATAGAAATCAAAATAAAATAATTAAAAAATAAAACCTATAACTGCTTGGTTTCTTCGTTTTATCATGCTCTGTTTAAACATTACTTTAGTATGAATGCATTCAAACAAGCCTTTTACTTAATTAATGTATGGGTATTAGACAACATAAAATAATAACAATAATAATTTAATAATAATATTAAAAATAAAAATAATATTTTAAGAGCTCACAAGGCTGTGAAGCAATTCATATACTTGTAAACTAGCAATGTTTACAGCCAGTTTGTATAACTTATGAAGCAATCTTCAAACAATGAAGTAGAGCTGTGTGTAACCAATACTTACGTGTATTAGATGTTCATTTGCAGAGTACAAGATCTCCTCTTTCTTCCACAGTTCAGAGCCTTCTGGGAAGTGAAAGTACAGAAAGCTCCTCTTGTTTTCTCCGGCATATGACTTAGGTACGCCTTTTTTATGACAGCAGCACCAGTATGTATGTCTTTAAAGGTGCTGTTCTACACTTTTGTATCTAAATGCAGCATTAGAAATGTCACCCTCAGTGCTGTTGAATGCCTAAACCTTTTTCAAAATTAATTCTATAATGAAAAGTTTGCCTCATTCCAAATGTGTCATTTGGGGCAATGGCAGGCACTAATAGGTTGTGGTTATGGAGAGTTAAACTGTGTCTTAAAATATCCTTTGTTGTTTTTATGTGATTAAACCATTAGAGGAAAGTAGACATGTACAAGTGGGCCAAAAGAGATTCATCAATATGGTGGTGCTTACAGTGACAGAAGATGAAGAAGATGTTGAAGCGGTGTGGTCGGCAGAAGCAGAAATTGTCTGCAGAGAAGGCAGGAAAACATTTAGACAGCGTGAGCAAGAATGAGAGTGTGAGAGAGCGAGCAAAAATGTGCGAAAGCGTGCGTGAATGTGGACCCACAAATTTCAGACAAAAATTCTGAGCTTTTTGCTTTGTTTTTGTCCGTGGGGAGCAAAAATTTGCAATTTGTACTAATCTGAATGCTCAAGTCAAGAGGAAGGTGAACTTAAAATGAAATTTCTGGTAATAATGCAAATAAGGGAAATCTGCAAACAGCACCTTAAGTATTTTGCAAGGTATATCATCTCACACCTTTCAAACTATGTATAGAGTTGTGTAAAAAATAAAGTTTTACATAGCAGGACATAACAACAATCATCTGTTCCTTAGTAGGTCTAAAAATGTGGAAATAGAACCTCAGATAAACAACCACAGATGACATATTACACTGTCATTATTTATTCAACAAAAATAAAGTCGAAATGGAGAAGCCATATGTGAAACACACATGTCGCTTCCAAAGGAATCAAGATGCTAAGTAGCAGACCAATGTATGTTCTCTTGGACGAGGGGCCAAATCACCCCCTGAGTAAGACTAAAAGGGACCCTAACCTAAGCCTCTCCATTCCACACTGCTTAACTTAATTAACCCCATATGTGCCTACAGCCAGCCTAGCTCTGCCTTTAACCCTTGCACCTTCCCTGCATTCCATCTTTATGGTTTACTATCTGTATTAACCCCCATTGTCAACCTAGCTTCATCATGCAGCCTCTGCTCTCCGACTTCAGGGCTTACTTTCTTCTATTGTTCTACCTCTCTCTGTATTTTCACCCCAATCACCACTATTGACTAGTTGTGGTTCCCCCTAGACGTGCAAAATCCGTTTTGGATAAATTTTTGGGTTTGTTTTTGGCCCATTCGTTTTCGGACAACAAATTGCGTTTTCGTCTGTTGGTTTTGGATAAAAGTCTGGTCTCTTCCGACCACTTCCGCATCTCGCATCTTGTTTCTCTCTTCTCTTTTGTCTCTACTTAGTGTGCAGTGTTTTTTTTTTTAAAGACTTAAATAAATATTTATTAATTTGATGGACTGGCATCCTTTTGTTGGCTGGTGCAAAGTTTATACTTCTTGCAGTGGAACATGAAGCGGATCCTATGGCATAGCAGCACCCGGATGAAGGGTAATTTCTCTTGGCTTTATTTTGATGGAGGGATAGAGCCCATCAGGACACACAGTTGCAGAATGTAAAATTAAATTAATAAACAATACCATTTACAATAAACAGGCTCGGTGATGCCTTTGTGATGTCATTTTAGTTTTTTTTACTAGCACAATTACTATTCTTTGCATGTTTCTATGGTATCAAATGAAAGCCCTATTTTTTATGAAAATAAGTACACAATTTGTGTGGGTAAATCAAACACAAAAAAGAGGAATCATAATGAAACATACATATAGTAAAAAAAGGCAAAAAACGTCCTGTAGGTGGGGTATTAAAAACCTTCTGGTCTTGACGACTGATTGGGGTCCCTGAGACTACTGACATAGTCATAGCCACTAGTGTAACTTCCCCAGCATGGTGGACAAAATACTTGTCACTCTCTAATCATCCAGCTCACGGTGAGTCCTGCATTTATCTACTAATGTGAGTGCCATTAAAACTTGCTTTGCCTCAAACAGCTAAGATGATTATTTTCTTTTTTGTTGATTTTTTAAAATTTTAGCAGTATAAAGACAACTTAAATATAGAAATGCACAATACATAAAATATATAGCGATGCATAAATATAATTGTCACGGAAGCCTCCGTGCCATGGACTTCTGGAGGTGACTGAGTGCCAGCCCCCTTCCTGCATATTGACAGACAGGTAAGTACAGACAAGAGATAACAAACAAGGCTGGTATACAAGAATATATTGTATTGATGAAAGCTGGTCGATCAGGCACAGGATTGGTGTATACAGTGGAATAAAGCACAAACAGGATACGGTTAATCGTAACACATAGACTGGGAAGTTTTGCCGGACAGGCCTGGAACTGGAGACCCACTGGCAGGAAGCCCACTGGCAGGGCACACAGCAGGAAGCCCACTGGCAAGGCACACGGCAGGAAGCCCACTGGCAGGGGAACTGTAGCGAGAACAGGGGAACTATAGCAAGGACAGGGAAACTGTAGCGAGGAAGGGGCACATGGCTTGGAAGCCCTCAGGGAGGGCACACGGCTTGGAAGTCCTTAGGGAGGGCACACGGCTTGGAAGCCCTCAAGGAGGGCACACGGCTTGGAAGGTAGGTAAGTGCCTGGAGAACCAGTCCGCCACCAGGTTGTCCTTCCCGGCTGGGTCGTGGGCACAGACTGACCAGATGTCCAAATGCCCAAAAAATACACACCTCACAAAGGTCACCTTTTATAACCCAAAAACCCATACATGGGTGTTATCACTGTACTCAGAAGATGTTGCTGAACACATATTGTTGTTTGACAGTGATATATACAAGGAGCGGTAAATTCATACCTGAAGTACAACGTGTGTGGGAAAAAAAAAATACTACCATAAAGTTTGACAGGATGGTGGTAGAATTAGTGCATGGAAAGGGCTACAATTAGATGATGTACTACAAGTAAGAAACAGTCTTGTCATTAAGGGGTTAAAGACTACTTCTACTGTCTATATCTATGAATAAAGGGTATTATCTAACAGTCCCATCACAACATTAATCATTTACTCCTGCCTGGTTATTGAGGTAAGCCTTGGTGCTTCCCTTAGAAGGGCGGTAGAGTGCTGTATAGATATACTTCCGTATACTACAGTGCCGCCGAGGTTCCTGAGAGGCTGTATTTCCTGCTGTCGTCGGCAATATTTCAACCTGATGATCCAAGTCTTGAATGTCCTATGGGCAAAAGGAAGCAACGTTCGGCGGGTGTACCCTGTCGGGGTACGGGTCGTTCCCGTCACACTGGTGGCAGCGGCGGGATGCTTCCTTCAAAATGGAATGTCCAAAACACCACCGGCACTAACAGGCTTGCTGACTGCGGAGATGCAACATCAGCGACAGCTGTGGTAGAGGAAATGAGCCAGCATCAGGAATGGGTAGAGAAGAAGTTTCACAACAGACTGCAGAGAAGGTTGGCAATCTACGGAGCCACCCAATCTGAAGAAGCAGTCTGGTGGACGGTGAGAGAGATTGACAGGCAACTCACCTAGGACCCAGATCTACGGAGGAATGCGATGTGGGGAGCTGATGACTATAAGTGGGAAGATCCGTTATGGGACTTTGAGAGGCGAGTTGAGGTCGCCCTGGCGATACGAGGAGGGAGAATTCCAGAAGAAGTACGGCTGGAATGGAGAGCCCTGATTCGGCTAGAGCTGGGGGAAGATGCCATGGAAAACTGGTAGAGCTGCCGAGGCAAGAACCTGCCCACCCCAGAACAGTGCTTCGGGGAGCTGGTTAAGATGCGGCTTTGCTTAATGAGATGGCAGCCCACCGAGGAGGAAGTAGCCAAACTGAAGTGGTTGATGGCCAAGGAACTCGAGCTGGGAGACCTATACCAAGCATTGTATTGGGCTGCAGGCCAGCAGGAGTCAAGGTCAGAAAGTCACTATTCTCCATAAGGTGGGGACTTCAGCATCCCTGGCTTAGATTGGGAGGCTTTTGAAGAAAAAGAAGACTTTGGTAGCTCAGAGAGCTATAGATTCTGGGACCTGTACAGAGACCTCAAGGAAATGCTGCCACTTTACCAGTATCTGACCCTGACAGCTGACTTAGAAGGGCTAGTCTACAGGGAATGGTACCTGGAGATGGACTACTTGTGTCTGCTGGAAGGTGGCCTCTCCATGACACTGGAGTCGGCGGATCTCATAGTCCCAGCTGAAGCGCTGGCCTCTTCCCCGCACCTGCAATGGCCACAGGGATCCAGGGAGATGCGGCAGCCGGCCCATCTCCCCAGTGGCAGATGGGAGCTGGTGAAGCAGTTCTCCCTCCCCAGCAGCAGGCCGAGCCAGAAGATCCCTTAGTCCCAGCTGAAGCGCTTGCAACAGGGCAGAGCACCGGGAGCCTCTGCCCAGCACCTGTCAAGGATGCAGAGATCCAGGGTGATGCGGCATCCGGCCCCAGAGCACCATTGAGGAAATGCAGGTGGCATCACTCCCCAGCGGCTGAGTTTGCACCAGGGAGATGGCACTGCTGGCCCAACTCCCCAGCAGCAGCACCAGGGAGGGGAAGCAGGCAGCATCACTCCCCAGTGGCTGAGTAAGGTCCTGGGAGATGACGAAGCCGGCCCAACTCCCCAGCGGTAGCACCAGGGCAGGGATGGAGGTGGCATCACTCCCCAGCGGCTGAGTGTGCACCAGGGAGATGGTGAAGCTGGTCCATCTCCCCAGGGGCAGCCAGAGCACTAGGGAGGGGGTGCAGGCGGCATCACTCCCCAGCGGCTGAGTGGACTCCAGGGAGAAGGGGCAGTCTGCACTTCTGTCCTATGGGGAGTATTGGCAACTGGAGAGAGGCAGGACAACCCCTCTCTATCTGCACTACGGGACATGTATCCCATACTGGTGGATGAGACTATGGTTTTGGCAGGAGTACCCAGTCGGGGTACAGGGCGTCCCATCACAATGGTATATACCGTATTGGCTCGATTATAGGCCACACCTGAATATAGGCCGCACCCTAAAAGTTAGGTGCTTTTTTAAAGAAAACATTTTCTTAGTAAAAAAAACACTTAGTGGAATGGATATGCTGCCACTCTGCCCACCCCAGATATGCTGCCACTCTGCCCCCCTGAGATATGCTGCCACTCTGCCCCTGAGATATGCTGACACTCTGCCCCCAAAATATGCCCCCCCAAGATATGCTGCCACTCTGTCCCCCCCGAGATATGCTGCCACTCTGCCCCAAGATGTGCCCCCCCTAGACTTACCAGTGCAGACTCCCTGGGGTCTTGTGGGGCCGGCGAGGGGATATCTACGCAGTACGCATATACAACTTCCGGTGCCGGCACTTCCGCCGTGGGAAGTGCCGGCAAGGAAGATCGTTAACACACATCGCGGGGACGTTCACTGGCTGCAGCGATGCGAGCATAAACAACCTCCGCTGCCGGCACGTCTGCACGATGTGTTTTAGCAATCTCCCTTGCCGGGACTCCCCCCGTGGGAATTCTCGGCAAGGGATATTGTTAAAGCACATCGAGCAGACGTCCCGGCAGCGGAGGTTGTTTATACTCGCATCGCCGCAGCTGGTGAAAGTCTGTGGCGTAGGAAGTGCTGGCAGGGGAGGCTGTCTCAGCGTATCGGAGAGTAGGATGCAGGTCCCCTGCAGTGCTGCGGGGGATCTGTAGCCTAACCCTGCTGCCTGCCCGGCACCGGAACTGCATGTCCCAGGCGTCGGGCGATACGAATTGTGCATTCCTGCGCTAGACCCCGAATATAGGCCGCACCCCCACTTTAAAGACTTAAAGTGGGGGGGGAAAGTGCGGCCTATATTCGGCCAAATACGGTACTCATTTACTATGAATAATACATTAAAATAATGACAATATTTGGAAGAAAAACATTTTGTGTATTATTTTCCTTTGAAAATAGCAAAATACCACAGAATATATTATTATAGGTGTCTTGATTTTGAAAATACCTCAGATGTGTATGTTTCTATGGTTTTTGAAAGGTACAGTCACAAAATGGAACATGCCCATTGCCTTTTTCCAAACTTGGAATTTTCTAATTTTATTTTGAGAAGTCTCATTTGGGACTGTTTAGCAGCCCACCAGCTCAAAATACTGAAGCACAGCCAACCTATGGCATTTTACTAATTTGGGGTGTTTTGTTTTCACAAATGCCATACATGGGTTTAAATGTTTGGTTTTTTTAGCCCGGCATTGCCTAGCAGGCACATCTCATTTTAGAGCTGCATAATTAGACTAACTAAAAAAAGTACAATGTTTATCTTTTCTTTTTTCTTAACAATAGATTATCTTTGAATGAGTGAATGAATGAGTATCTGTGAACGAGTGAATGAGTATCTGTGAACGAGTGAATGAATATTTGTGAATGAGTGAATGAATATGTGTGTGTTAGCATGTATGTGTAATGTGTGTGTGATAGTATGGATGTGTAAGTGGATGGAGAATGGCACAGGGAGGCTGTTTGAGGTAAGGATGACATATGAATGCTGTTTGGGGCAAATATGCCACAGGCAGGCTGTTTGGGGACAAAGGTGCCACAGGCAGGCTGTTTGGGGACAAAGGTGCCACAGGGAGGCTGTTTGGGGACAAAGGTACCACAGGGAGGCTGTTTGGGGACAAAGGTACCACAGGGAAGCTGTTTGGGGACAAAGGTGCCACAGGGAGGCTATTTGGGAACAAAGGTGCCACAGGGAGGCTGTTTGGGAGAAAAGATGGCAAGTCCTACGCTTCCAATCTGGGTGCTAGGCAAGTCCTGTGGATATCATCTGGGTGCCAGTGCTGGCATGATACTAAACGGCTGTGTGGTATTAATACACAATGCGGGGGTGGCTGGGGCAATACACAAGGGTATGGGGACATTAATTCACATGGGGTGCTGGCTGGGGGCATTACATAAGTCAATACTAAAGGTGGTGTAAATATACAATGTGGGGCTGTATGGTGGGATAGATATACAATGTTCTGCTGGCACAAATACACATGATGACTGGTGTCATCAATACATAATAGGGCCAGCTGGGGCCATCATATAAATCAATACTAAAGGGAGCGGCAGGCTGGGGGCAATACACAAGGGGACAAAAAGACAAAATGGGGGTCTACAACAAAGCAGTTCGAAAAATATATTTTTTATTGTTACAGCTTAGCCCATCTGGATGTGGGTGTCAGAGCCTGTCCTGGTGTGTGTGATTGGATGTCGGTGTGGCAGAGCCTGTCCTGGTGTGTGTTTGGGTGTCGATATGGCAGAGGCTGTCCTGGTGTTTGTGTGTTTGGTCATCCGTTTCCTGGCACTTTACTTAATGTAGGAATACATTTAACTATTTAATTTTTACTTATCTAGAGATAAAACACTCTCATGAATTTGTAGACCACTTCAGCAGACAAAACTTTCTTGGCCCAGAAATCAGTGAGTGGAAAAGTAAAGGTATTGTATTATGTTATGTATTTCAATCTGGATATTTTATTACAAAGGATTGGCCACATTAAATTTTAAAGAGCTTTGTTCTCCCTATATACCAGCAAACAAAATTCCCAAATTCCCCGCAAATAAATTGAAAAAAAAAAAGTACAGCAACTATATAAGCGATCAGGTTTCCGATAACAAAATTAGTTCCATTCAGTATGGCTTCAAAAGTCTCACAGGCAGCATGGGTGGTAAATAATAACAGGTGATGATTTTGTATGCAGCAACATCAGCCCTGGAGAAACCTCTAGTTTCAGATCTCTGGAGAAACAAAATGGATAATATACAAAATGCTTTTTTTATTAAGTCAAGAAATAAGCACTATTTACATACAAATATTTGAAAGACTGAGACAGATTTTAATGTAATAATAGTTATTTATCAAAAGTGATTCTGGTGCAAAATTTTAAAAGTGACCTTATCACTATAGGAGCCAGTGGAATGGTTGGATTGCTCAGTTGGTAGCTGAAGGGGTACTACCACTTTCCAATCTTTGCACAAGAATCACTATTTTATGCTTAATCTTGATTGTACAGTCTACATGATTCTAGACTGAAGAAACAGTTAAATTACAATTCTGAAGTATAGTTATGTATTGCCTGTCAGATGTATGTAAACCTTTCTATACTGTATGTTTATTTCTCTCAGCTGGAAACTGGCAAAGGCATATGTGTGAGAGAAGAATGAAAACTTCAAGTAGGTTATTAAAAAGACAAAATGATTGAACAAAACAAGGGTTTGAAATGTCCATAGAGTGTCGCAACTCCACTGTAATAGTTATTGCCTCCTAGGTAGAGTACCTCAAGCCATCATATAGATCAAGAAAAAAACAGAATCCTCTATTGAGGAATTTGTTTTTTCTTTTGTTTTTTTTTGTCCTGTGTTATGGAGGTATTAATTTAAAATTTTTGAATTCAGCAATAAAAGGTGCAGTTTTACTGTCACAAGTGGGTACGCTCTCACTGCCTGTGACAGGGCCAGGCTAGCTGGCTCATATGTTTGTTTAAAGTTTAGCCGGGTCATGGAGCGCTTTTGTGTCCAGTTTGTGATACCGTGACCTGGTAATATTTTATATTGTGTTTTATTATGTAAACGGCCCAGAGACTGATGTGGCTGTAGCTCCAGCCTTCAAAGGAACAATCAGGTAACCTGGTTGGGGTTCTTAATCAACCAGCACAGCCCTGTCTGCGCAGACAGCACCCGCACTACAGGGGGGATAACACAGGTGGGGGAAACCCATTGTATTCCTTAATCTCCTCACCTGATACATCCCCTGTATACTGATGGGATTTGTGATGGGAGGTGGCTGATGGGATTGGGGGCTGGGTTTTGTGTTCATTGAATTAAGGATCTATATAAATTTGGTTTGTTTTGCAATAAACAGTTCTTCTTGTTTTACTACGAATGGTGGTCTGACTGATCCGTGGATAGCTGAGTGCTATCCGTATGAGGGACTGACTGGTGATTCCTCAAACAGGGGTACCCAGCCTTGGGTATGGTGACCCTGTAACACTGCCTTTCATTGTTAACAGGTAATATAGCTATATGCCTTGTTGGGGTTCTGTTTTTTCTTTTTTAAGGGTTTGAAGTAGAAAGGTCTGTAGAAGAAGAGGAATGGGCGGCACACTCAGAGATGGCTTAGGTCACTGCCAGCGGCGGCAATAGGTGCCAGGGAAATAGTGGTGGAGTCCGGAATGCAGGCAATAGAAACCCACAAAACACCGAGGTGGATGGAGTCAGGGGTGCAATAAATAGCCAATATCAAAGGAGATCACCAATCACGATATAGAATAGCCGGGGTCTGGTACACAGGAGGTCAGCAATCACGATATAGAATAGCCGGAGTCTGGTACACGAGAAATCAGCAAGTGGTATATCTGCAAGGGCAGAAAGGTCTAATTGGCACAATAACTGAGCACTGAATGAGTCTCAGTGCTTAGTTTTTAAACCACCCACTAGTGGACGCCATGCCCATGTGCGTGACGTCACTCAAGCACGTTTCCCGCCTCTATTTCAGGGAAAGCATAAAGTTTGATCAGTGGAGGAGAGATCAGCGGACGCGACACGGGACCTGTCGCTCGAGACAAGCGGGTATTCAGGTGAGCCGATACGTCACGTACGGGGACCCTGACAGTCACACAACTATTGAAAAAAAAAAAGCTTGAATGTTCTAGTAAGTGTACAATGCATGAAGCAGTGGAAGCCATACCATGAATCACCCAATGACACTTAATCATAGGCATGTCTAGGATCGGATGCCATTTGGCATGATCTCTCTCTTCTACTTCTTTATGCATTGTTTGTTGTTATTTCACTTCTACATACTTGTATTTGATGTGAAAAACACAGGTATGGGGAATTAAAAGTAATGGAAGGGTAGTTTCAGAATGTGAAGGTTGTGACATATTCTGGTCATAGATATATTTGACTTTTCTAAGCCTTGTCACTCAAACACATATGTCGACATACAGACACTTTACCTAACTTTGTTGAAATTGTAGGTAGTATCCAAGGGATACTAGACAAAGGAGGAAAAATTGACAGAAGTCTTAAAGAATAGATGCTAACCTAAATGGACAGGGACTGAGGGGCAGTTGAAACAGCTGGAAGTGAAGGGAAATTTATATAAAGCAGTGCTTGGTTAGACATAGAAAACTGAAGGGAGGATAAAATGGAGAGTGGAAGGGAAATTGAGATTGATTACATATAAATGATAGGAGGCAGTGGTTTGACCTGAAAAGCCAGGAGAATGTTAGAAGAAACATAATTTTGTCAAGAGTTAATGCTGTGCTTATTCATCATTGTCCATTGTTTATTTTTTCATATCTCATGGATTATTTGTATATTGTGAAAACTTCTCAGAACAGCAGTCACATACAAAACAAACACATACCTGTTTCTCCAGATAATTCTTCACCATGTGCCAGATTAAATATTGAGGTATCACTTTCTTCCTTAATATTTTCTTCTTCCTCAGAGTTTGCAAACAATGCCCTATAATCAATGTGAGTGCTGGCAACAACTAAATGGAAACAGAAAAAAATGGTTTAAGTGCCACTAATTGATTGGAAAAGTGAGGTTTTGGAGAAGACCAAGACTGTTTGTAATACCTTTTGAATGTCATTATAAGGTCATGAAATAATTTTAGGAAATTACTGATCTGTGTATGTACTCATTTGACATTAGTTGGGTTTTCTTTGTAAATCATATTTTTACCAAATTACATGTGTTTTTTTTCAATACAATAATTTTCAGTATAAGAAGTGTTTCCTAAGGTTTATATACAGCACCAGTCCTTAGTTGCACATGACTACCATATAAATTGTATTACAATTTGCAAACTCACGTTTTCCGATCTGTGTTTTAAAAGATTTCTTTGTAAATCCAGATGTTTTCTATGTCTGTCATTACATTCCTCTACCACATGTTTATATTTTCAACTTTATATTAGTAATATATATATATATATATATATATATATATATATATATATATATAGTAAAATTTACAACATTTTCCCAATTACCAATATTTACTATAATAGTAAATAACCTACATAAATTGCAGAGCTGTCTTCACAGATTTGTCACTGACAGTTTGGCAATTAATTGATGAACACGTTCATTCAAGTATATTACTCAGTCCAACACTTAAACATACTGTACACTACTATGGTGGATGTGGCCACAGTAATTTTACTGTATGAGAAAAATGTTCTAGCATTTTTTATTCTGTAAATAGAGACTGCAGAATCTAAACTACCTAGAATTTTCATATTCTATCTCTTCTTTGGCCCCAGTGCCAGCACTGATCATTAAATGGAAGCTCTGGGAACTATAGTTCCTAAGGATTTATCATAGATAGCTAGCTAATTTATTAGGAAAGGACAGTATGGCTTAGTATATACTAGCTATTCTAAGAACATGGTCTAATTAATCCAGTTTTAGTGGACTCCTTCAGGCTTCTAAGTCCCAAGTGGTTACTGAAGCCTAAACTGTCACTTCCTGTATGAGACGCATGACACAATAGGGAGGTGTGATGTGTTGTCCAAATTCTGTCTTTAATGGTGACATTAGTAGCCTTTGTACTAGGCGGCACGTTGGGACTGCACTGCATTTTAACGCAAAAGAGACTCTTAATCAATTTAAAGCCTTCTATGCATACCATTAATGAGCCACCTGTGTGTGGCAGGAGGGGCTGATCAACCCTAAGGTTTGGTGAGAACCTGCAAATATGCATAGCACAAAAAATATACAAAAATAGAGCAAGGCAAGACTTACAAAGCATAAAAGGCACACAAATTCAGATTCCTGGGTTGTTGCTTGCATAATAATGACTAATAAGTACACAAAACAAAGCAATAATTCAGAGCATGCCCAGTAAATACCATTCCAAAAACACCTATCTAAGGCATAAATATTGGGGATTCTGTCACTCTATATGACCATATCATGCTTAGCCTGTCAATAAGTCAAAGTACCCCAGATTTGGCGAGACCTATTTAATTTTTCATGGCTATGTTGCTTACCCAGGCTTGTGAGAGGGTGCTGCATAAGTGGAACAGCCTCCCAGCAGGTGCTATAGGTAAATATAGTGAAGGAATTTAAATAAGCACGAGATAGGCATAAAGCTATCCCATGCATCTTTACATCAGGGAAAATAAGGAGACTAAATTGGCCAAATAGTTCATATGGCCCACACCTAATGGGGTTTTTGGGGTTAATGGGGTTTTTTTGTTATTTTTTTATATATATAAACAAATACCTGTTTCTTGAGATACCTCCCTATTGCATGCAGAACAAAGTGCAATACTCTCATGGTCCTCAATATTTGCTTGTACCTCCTCAAGGTTTGTATGAGGCACTTGTACTGCTTCCTGATAACCAGCATTATTTGTGGCTGTAGATTAAGAAAACAAAATAAATTAGGTGACTGTGTGTTACACATGTAAAATTGTATCCAATGGCTTTACTGTGATGTCCACATTACCTCCTTTCTTGTGAAGTTTACACACAATAAAAATAACCATGAAGACACTAAGAAGGCAGGTCATCAGCACAGCAGATATAATAATGACCAACATATCTTCATGGTGGTCTACCTGGCTGCAAAAAGAAGAAGCATTATAATAAATTTGCACAAAAAGGAGGGCAGTGTTCTACTCACTCCCCACCCTATTCTATTTGCTGTACTATCTACTCCTTCTCCCTAAACTAGATTAACAACTATTTGATATCCCTGTGCTAGTAACTGCTATGCAACTTGGAAAGAAGATTTCTTCAATAAAGTGCAGTATACAGAGCAGGAGCAAATAAATCATCAAGAATAAATTAATAAATAAAATACATAGTGTGCTTACATCAGCAGGGATGCATCCATCTTGTATGATGACGGTAGGGTGTATGGGGCCCTCTTAGGAACAAATTTCGAGCTAGGTTTGATTCTTTGATGATTTTTTGGGGTGTTTCATATGAGCAGTTGAAAATTAACATGGTATATTTTCATACCTGGGAACTTCTGGGCTTCAGCTACCCGGAGCCTTTCCTTGCAGGACGCAGCCAGGACTGCACACTGACGTCAGCAGGCGGTCACGCTGACGTCAGGGGCATTCCTGCTAATGGCAGTGGGAAACACGCCCATTTAAAGGAAAAATGGGCAGGGAGCGGGGCGTGTCAAGACCATTACATTCATGATAATACAGACTTATGCTTTCATGCAAACATATACACTCATGCTAACACACACACATACCCTCTCACACTCACATTTACACATTCACACATTTAGTATCTCTCCCTTACCTTGTGTTACATGACCCTGCTTTTTGAACAATCCTGGACCAACCAAGCTGGGGAAATTACCACTGCCCCTTCACCCAGCCAGCCCCTGGTGACTACCTTTAGCCCTTCATGATATAAAGTCAGTGATGAAATTGCAATACCCAAATAAGTGGAATAGAACCTTATGTTTCACATATTTTTGTTGCTTAACCTGTGTGATCTTGTAAGAAGTATTTCTTAAAACAGGCTGAATTAGCATTTTTATTTCCCCACCTTTTTGCATTGGTTTCTTTAGTTGCATTGTTTGTTTTCATTATCACAACTGTATCTTGCTGTGAAACATTATGTTGGGACCTTGTGACTTCCAACCACCAATACTCTGTGGTGGCCATTGAATTGTGATCTTCTTTTGATCTGGTTTTAGTTGATCTGGTTGAGGCTGGTGCTAGATCTGTTCATTGGGGAAATAAAGAAACCTGTTAGAGAGTTAGTCAAAAGAAGGTCATTGCAAATTACTTGCACTTTTTGTAACATGCAAACACTGCAAATGTCTGATGCATCAACAATTGCATATAGACAGGGGAGGACTGGGACCATGCAGAGCTCCGGGCAACAAAGTCATGGGCCCGCCTTAGTGATGTCCCTCCCTATCATGACCACACCTCTTCCTGCTTAAGAACCCTTCCTTGTTGTTACATCCTCACATATCTAATTTTGTTGAATTCATAGTAATAAAAAAAATCACTTTGTGACAAAAAATAATTTGTGGTTTTCACATCATAAATATATGAAATAATATAATATATAATGCACAAGCAATAATTAAATACATAAATATATTTCCGGGAACTCCGTCTAGCTAAGGTATCTGTGGCCCTCTTGCAGGAGACCCACTTCAAGGAGTCTCACGCACCTGCTTTGCGGAACCCCGCTTTTCCTTTGATTTACACCAGCAACTTCCCGGCCTCGAAGTCTAGAGGCACAGCTATATTGTTCTCTCGTCACACTCCTTTCATCTTATCTGAGATGAGGGGAGACCCCGAAGGTAGATACACTTTTGTTAGGGGTACCATACTGGACCAGACCTTTACGTTCGCTTCCATATACCTCCCCAACTCGGGACAGTGTGCCTCCCTCTCTCGCATTCTCCACTCCCTTATGAAGTTTAAGCAGGGTATCCTGGTTTTGGGAGGGGATTTCAACATGCCGCCCGCTCCCCTGTGGACACCTCCTCCAGCTCCTCTCGCGCCCCGTCGTCTCAAACTCAACGTTTCAATTCTATCCTGCATAAACATAGATTAGTTGATTGCTGGAGGGCCTTCCAGCCTAAGACTACACCTGTTTCTCCCCTCCGCATAGATCTTACTCCAGAATCGATCTCCTCTTAATGGAGTATTATCATTTAGACCTGGTGGTGGACTGCACCATTGGGGCGGCGGGATTGTCGGATCACTCCCCGGTCGCTCTGCGCCTTCATGCCCACTTGTTCAAACCGCGTGTCACCTCCTGGTGCCTCAATGAGACGCTCCTATCTGACGAGGACACGGCACAGGTAGTTAATGAACAGTTAGAACACTTTTTTCGGGAGAACGCGGAGTCTGGGGTAGGCCACTCCGCCTTGTGGGAGGCCCATGAATGTACTGTACGTGGAGTCTTCATTAGTAGAGCTGCCCACCTGAAACGTTTGCGGTCTGGGGAAATTACGTCCCTTTCGACTCAGATCGCCTCTTTGGAGCAACTTCATAAACAATCTTGTGATGAACGTACGTACTTAGAGTTGACGACACTCAGATGGAGGTTAAGCACCCTACTCAATTACAAAATTCAGCGCTCTTTCCAACACACTAAATCGCTTTTTTATGAGCACGGCAACAAGAGCGGGCGCCTACTGGCTAACGCACTACGAGCTAAACAACGCTCGATTTACCTAAGCAAAATTAAAACGCAACAAGGCTTCACCTCTTGTTCCCCTTCCTTCATTTGCAACTCTTTCTGTCATTATTACCGATCGCTCTACGGCCTTCAAAGCGTCTATTCGGGGGAGCACCGGACCTCCCTTATCAGGGACTATCTGGACACACATATACGTCGCAAGCTGTCAGACTCTCAAGCGGAGGCGCTTGAGGGGGAAATCACCGACGAGGAAGTCTCGGCCGCCATGAAATCCATGGCTGCTGGGAAGGCTCCGGGCCCAGACGGGTTCCCTCTTCAATACTACCGGGCCTTTTGGAATCACTTGCAGGGACCTTTCCTAGCCTTGCTCAATGCCATCAGGAGTGGTGAACCTCTGCACCCTCACTCACTTATGGCAACTATTTTGGTATTGCCTAAAGAAGGTAAAGACCCCTTACTGTGCCAAAGTTGCAGACCGATCTCCCTCCTAAATACCGATTTGAAACTTTTTGCAAAGGTTTTGGCGACCTAGCTTCAACGAGTTTTGGGGTTCTTGATCTACCCTGATCAGACGGGCTTCCTCGCTGGTAGGGAGGGTCGTGATGGCACCTATAGAGCGCTCAACACTATCCATGTCGCACAGCACACCGGTCAGAGGATCCTTCTCCTGTCTACAGACGCGGAGAAGGCATTTGATCGGGTGGCCTGGGACTTCATGTTCCTAACTCTTCGGTCCATGGGTTTTGGCCACTCTTGGATGCACTGGGTCACCTACTTATATTCGCTGCCCTCCGCGCGCGTCCGCGTAAATGGAGCGCTAACAGCACCGTTCCAGATTTTTAACGGTACACGCCAGGGCTGCCCCCTATCTCCCCTCCTATTTGCCCTCACCCTTGAACCCTTTTTACAGGCTATCCGGCATAACCCTAGCATTCACGGCCTGGCCTGCTCCGGTCGTACCATGAAAGTATCCGCCTATGCGGATGATCTCCTATTCGCAGTATCACAGCCTCTCATTTCATTGCTGCACATCCATGAAGAGCTGCGAGTCTATGGCTCCCTCTCCAATTTCAAAATGAACACGGGTAAATCCGAGGCCTAGATGTTTCTTTGCCACCCGGAGAGGCATGGACGATCCAGAGCTCATTTCCATACCGATGGTGCCACCTCAGCATTAAATACTTGGGGGTTTGGGTGCCGAGGGACCTCTCCACTGTGTTCCCGGCTAACTTCCCCACTCTACTAACGCAAATCAGAAAAGATTTGCAGCGCTGGTCACTCCCCCACATTTCGTGGCACAGCAGAATTAATGTGCTCAAAATGAATGTACTCCCACGGGTTCTGTACCTATTTCAGACTCTACCCATAGCCATACAGAGGGTCTTCTTTGCGGAGCTTCGCTCCTTAATGATTCGATATGTCTGGAGAGGTAGATCCCCCAGGTTACGATATGCTGTACTCACTCGCTCGAAAAACATGGGGGGACTTGCTCTGCCTGACTTTCTCACTTATTATCGTGCCTCCCACCTGCAACAAGTCATGGACTGGAATTACCACCCGCCCTCGAAATTATGGATAGCTCTGGAGCAATCCACCACGTGTTTTCCTCTTTCTACCTGCATGTGGCTTCGCCCTGCAGCCCTGTTGGCGTCGACCTGCACTAATCCGTTTGTTCGTGCCACTTTGGCTGTATGGAGATCCCGTCAGGTTGGGGCTCCTCTCCTCTTTCCCCTCCCCGCTGACACCCATGGCAGGCAATTTGGACTTTCCTCCAGGCTTGGAAGAGGGATACCTACGCTCTATGGCAGGCATGTCCAAACTTTTTTCGAAGAGTGCCAGATTTGATGAAGTGAACATGTGCGAGGGCCGACCATTTTGCCTGACATTTTCTGAACCATTAAAATTAAATGCAAATTAACTATTTTATGCAAAGTTTATTGAAAACGGCATACCACATCTATCCCTTTCTCACTATCTCCCCTCCCTACCCCCCTTCTTACAATCTCCCCTCTCCCTCCCTACCCCCTTCTCACAATCTCCCCTCTCCCTCCCTACCCCCTTCTCACAACCTCCCCTCTCCCTCCCTACCCCCTTCTCACAATCTCCCCTCTCCCTCCCTACCCCCCTTCTCACAATCTCCCCTCTCCCTCCCTACCCCTTCTCACAATCTCCCCTCTCCCTCCCTACCCCTTCTCACAATCTCCCCTTTCCCTCCCTACCCCCCTTCTCACAATCTCCCCTCTCCCTCCCTACCCCCCTTCTCACAATCTCCCCTTTCCCTCCCTACCCCCCCTTCTCACAATCTCCCCTCTCCCTCCCCCTTCTCACAATCTCCCCTCTCCCTCCCTCCCCCTTCTCACAATCTCCCCTCTCCCTCCCTCCCCCTTCTCACAATCTCCCCTCTCCCTCCCCCCCTTCTCACAATCTCCCCTCTCCCTCCCTTCTCACAATCTCCCCTCTCCCTCCCTTCTCACAATCTCCCCTCTCCCTCCCCCTTCTCACAATCTCCTCTCTCCCTCCCCCCTTCTCACAATCTCCCCTCTTCCTCCCTACTCCTTCTTCTCACAATCTCCCCTCTCCCTCCCTACCCTTCTCACGATCTACCCTCTCCCTCCCTACCCCCTTCTAACGATCTACCCTCTCCCTTCCCCCCCTTCTAACGATCTACCCTCTCCCTCCCTACTCCCCTTTGTAGGTCACTTACCGTCAACTCCTGTGTTGGGAGTGTGAGGCGTTTGTCTCGGGTGCCGGCGCTCAGCGTGAAGCGCCGGCACCCGAGACAAACGCCTCACGCTTCCAACACTGCACTCTGGGCAGCGTAGAGGCAGGCGGCGGCGGCGGCAGCAGCGGCGGCGAGCAGAGGAGTCCTGGATTTCTGTCAGTCAGGGGGGCCCAAGAGGTGCCGAGCGGTCGTTTTCAGCAACCGCTCGGCACCCCTTGGGCCCCCCTGACTGGCAGAACTCCAGGGCCCGGTCGCAGTCGCGACCCCGGTAGTTCTTCATCAGATGCCCTTGTGGCTGTGTGTGCCGGCGCAGGGAGAAGGAAAGCCCAAATCTAGCGACGTCCGAGATTGCAAGATTTGGGCTTTCCTTCTCCCTGCGCCGGCACACACAGTCACAAGGGCATCTGATGAAGAAATTGTGTAGGGGAGGGTTAGATTTCAACCCTCGTCTACAGTCAAACATGAACCCTTTTTAAAGTTACTGTAGACAAGGGTTGAAATCTAACCCTCTCCAACACAATTTCTTCATCATATGCCCTTGTGGCTGTGTGTGCCGGCGCAGGGAGAAGGAAAGCCCAAATCTCGCGCTTTCCTTCTCCCTGCGCCGGCTGATGACGCCAAGTCCCGTGGCTCACTTGGGGGGCCGTATCAGTCCGGAACGCGGGCTGCAATTGGCCCGCGGGCCGGACTTTGGACATGCCTGCTCTATGGGCTTAAATCCCAAGTCCCGTGCCTCTGACTTCTGGGACAACGGTGCTCCCCTGGTCGCTGAGAAGGTTTTCCCGTCACCCGGACCTAGCGTCCTCCACAGATACCGCTTTTCTCAACTCATACACTACGTCAAATCGCTCCCGGGTAAACATCACCTCTCCAGGGACCTTACCGCCTTTGAAAGGCTTCTCCAATTGGAGAAGATGCCGAGGGGAGGGATCTCAGCCTCGTACCAGCTACTAAACACGGGTCCTCCCGCTGCCCCCTTTTATGGGTGCATGGGAGGGGATCCTTGGGGAATCAATCTCTGAGCAACAGTGGGAAAAGATCTGCATTCTCACACACAAGAGCTCTATTGCTTCCAAATTCCAGGAAACGGCCTATAAGATTCTCACTATGTGGTATAGGACCCCAGTGTACATTAATAAGATATGCCCGGGGAGTGATCCGACTTGCTGGAGATGCGAAGAGGAGCCTGGTACGTTTTTGCACATATGGTGGGAATGTGGGAAGATCCGGCCTTTCTGGCGGGGTGTTGTGCGCGAAGTGGAGGAGGTGTCGGGGCGAGAGGTGTCCTGCACCCCTGGTTTTTGCCTTACCTCCCATACTGATGCTTCCCTGACCTCTTTGAAGCGCTCCGTTACCAGGCATCTTCTCAATGCGGCCCGCTCCCTGATCCCTAAACACTGGAAATGCACTGAATCACCTTCACTACGACACTGGGTGGCTCAGGTGGAGGAGATAAGGGCGATGGAAGAATTGATCCACCTGTCTAATGACAGGGTGGAAGCATATACTAAGGTCTGGGCTACTTGGCTCTGGTTCCAGTCGTCACCTGCACTGGCAGAGCTCCTGAGGTGTTACCCCTCCATGTCTCTTTTCCTCCACCTTTCCTTTTTCTTTTCCTCCCCCCCCTCCCCTCAGGTAGCCTTCACCTGAGGCGATGTGTTTCGGTGATCTTGATACCGACCCCCCCCCTTATGTTCCTATAGTGATGTATTATCTGTTTTTCCACCCCCATTTCATGGTTCCCCCCTGATCTGGCGCAAGTGTGATATCATCATCTGTGGTCTCTGGCTCGTGAGACATACATATTGCTCTATGTGTTTGGAAACATTTGTTTTCACTCGACGCCTGCAATTTTATGATCTGTATCTCTATGCATTCGGATATACCGTATTGGCTCGGATATAGGCCGCCCCCGTATATAGGCCGCACCCTAAAAGTTTGGTGCTTTTTTAAAGAAAAAGTTTTTTTCTTTAAAAAAGCACCAAAAAAACATACTGCCACTCTGCCCCCCCCGAGATATGCTACCACTGTCCTCCCTCCCCGAGATACGCTGCCACTGTCCTCCCTCCCCGAGATACGCTGCCACTGTCCTCCCTCCCCGAGATACGCTGCCACTGTCCTCCCTCCCCGAGATATGCTACCACTGTCCCCCCCTCCCCAACTTACCGGAGCAGATTCCCGGGTGTCTTGCGGGGCCGGCGGGGGACATCTACGCAATACAACTTCCGGTGCGGCACATCCGGCACCGGAAGTTGTATTGCGTAGACGTCCCCCGCCGACCCCGCAATACACCCGGGAGTCTGCTCCGGTAAGTCCGCGGGGGGTGCAGAGGTAAAACGCATCCGCACGATGCGCTTAGACAACCTCCCGTGCCGGCACCCCCCCCGTGGGAAGTGCTGGCAGGGGAGGCTGTCTGAGCGTATCGGGGAGTAGGATGCAGGTCCCCTGCACCGCTGCGGGGGATCTGTATCCTAACCCCGCTGCCTGCCCGGCGCCCGGGACTGCATGTCCCGGGCGTCGGGCGCTAGACCCCGAATATAGGCCGCACCCCCACTTTAAAGACTTAAAGTGGGGGAAAAAAGTGCGGCCTATATTCGAGCCAATACGGTACATCGCGATTGTCATACTGCTTGTTTACTTCTGTATGCCTCCATATGTTTTCACTGCGATTTTTTGGTGCGCTGTCTGACCTCTGATGCAATAGATAGATTACAGAAATCGCACATTTACTGACCACCATTGTATCAATGTTCTTTTTGTCTCACCCTTTGTTGTTGTATTCCTTCTTTGTCAATAAAAACGTTATTTACCTAAATACATAAATATTTGAAACTCAATCTGAAAAAAGTAAATATAATTACTATTACTGCAAACTAAAACTAGGTAGTATTCATCAGAATATTTTGACACACAATAGATCTTCTCAAATAGAAATGTTTTACCAAATATGAATTCACCGACCATTATAAAGAGAAGAACAGTAGATTGGCCTGGCTAATGTTTTGGCCTACAACAACTACCTAATTGCACACGCTGCCTGAGAATGAGCGCCTGCCTGCTCATTGAAGTTTCAACTTCCCTAAGCACCACAGACCATTTAATAAAAGTAAGCTGCGGGAGCGGTGTAATAGTGTTTACACAGCACTTTAGGGGAATTGCATTTAAAGGAAAAAAATCAGCTCTGCACAGGGGCGTATCTAGAGTGTTTGGCACCTGGGCAGATCCTATATTTGGGATTCCTCCACACACTTTAAAATGTAAAAGACCACTTCCAATTGGTTGTAAATACAAAAGAATTTGAATACTTAGGAATTATTACCCCCAATAAAACTAAAAACATTGTGGAAAAAATGTATCCATCTTCTGCGGCATTCGAACAAACTCCTAAAGAAGTGGCCGAAAGTAGAAATCTCATGGTGGGGACATGTGAACGTTTTGAGATTCTACTTGATGCCTAGATGGAATTATTTATTTCGGATGCTTCCATTAAGTTTTCCACAGAGTTGGCTTCAGATGCTACAGACTAGTTTTTCAAACTTCAGAGGGGGAAAACCCCAAGGATTAATGGCAGACTTTTGGGAGCCCGAGTTAGAGGAGGAGGACTGGGCTTTCCAATAGTTAAACAACAATATGAAGCTTATATTTTGTTCCACATTGTCAAAACATATATGGAACAATCTAAAACAGAGGCATGGTATACGACCACCAAATTAAACACATTTATTTGGTCTTTAAAGGATAAGGATACATTGATACATATCCATGAGAAAAGTAGGATATTAGAAAATATCATATCGTAGTGGTTGAAAATTAAAAATAAATTTAGCATAAAAGACAAATTTATAGACTATAAAATATAAAAGTATTGGAAGACACTATCGAAGACATCTCTTTAGATCAGTGGAGACTAGCTGGTGTCAAGATAGTAGCAGATATTATGAAGCAAGGTCAGTTACTTACACTTCCCATATTAGCAGAAACATTTAAGATAACGAATAACTATTTTCAATTACTTAAGAGTCAAGAATTGCGTAAACAAGCAAGTTTTATCAACTCATAACACAACTACACAGCAATTTGCGAAGATGTTCAGTTCCAACTCCACATTTAAGCTTATTTCAAACTGTGCTCTAGTTATAAAGATAAAGGAGAATGGTGAAGTTATAATGCCAACAATAGCACAGTGGGAGAAAGACTTAAATATCTATATCCCACCTGATGATTGGGTAAATGTGTTTACGAGATTATTACCTAGAGTACACAATTTCCTTACTTGAGACCCAATTTAAGATTATGAATAGGTGGTATTTGGTATCAACCAGAATTGCAGACATGTTCCCTACTAGTACTAAGATATTTTGGAGGTGCAGCTATTCAAAAGGAACTTACCTGCATATTTGGTGGTCATGTCCGAAAGTGACTAGGTTTTGGGAGAAACTGCTGGCATATTTGAAAAGATTAGATAATATATTATTACCAAAATCTCCTCTTTCTCTACTACTCCATATAGGCTAGCCCCCTCTGACAGGTGCAGATGAATTTATCTATCCATAGTTGTCTAGCTGCAAAAATAATTATAGCTAGAGAATGGAAACAAGGAAGGGATTTTATCTGGCCCCATTTCGAGACCTTTGCTGACCCATTTCGAGAGTCAACTGAAATTTCAAATCAAAATGGAAAAAGAGGTTTCACAAATATTAAATAACGCTTTTAAAAAACAACAACTCTGGGATCTATGTTTATACAAAGTGAACAGAACAACCTTATGTAGATAGTCTATATATTTGTACAATCCGCTCCCCCAACATCTAATAGTTATAGATCATCTTATTTTCTCTCCAGCTCCATCAGTGCACACATGTGTAATTTTATTACCATGTCTTTGGTTCGTTATTTATTTTTATGTCTTGTCAACTGAGGGAAATTTTCACTATGAGAACTATATTTGAGACTCATATGTCTAGTAGTAGATATATTTTCCACAGATTGTTTTTATGTTTTTTGTTTATTTATGTAATTATGTATTTTTTATATATAAAAATAAAGACTATATAAACAAAAACAAAAAATGTAAAATATATTTCATAAATTAAATAAGATTAACTGAATAGATAAAACTGCTTTCTATAATAAATCCCCCAACAAAATACAGGTCCAAAGTGACCACTCTTTCTGCAAAGGTAAATCGATTTAAATGCTGTGCCTTGCAGCCTCCACTTCTGCAAATTGATCAATGATTTATCAAATCTATATTCATGTTCACTATATGGGCTAGACATTGAAAATGGTATAGCATAACTCACATTACTATATACTAAGCAAGACAATGACAGTTGTACAGCATAACTCCCATCGCTATATACTGATCATGATATTGACAGTGATAAAGCATAACTTCCATCACTATTTACCAAGGCAGACATTAATGGTGGTACAGCATAGGTCCCATCACCATATAACGAGCCAGAAATTGATTGTGGTGCAGCATAACTCCCATCACTATATACTAAACCGGAAACAAACAATTGTACAGCATAACTCTCATCATTATACACTGAGCAAGACACAATAGTACAGCATAACTCCCATCACCATATACTGAGCCAGAGACAAACAATTGTACAGCATAACTCTCATCATTATACACTGAGCAAGACACAATAGTACAGCCTAACTCCCATAACAATATAATGAGTCAGGCAGTTATTTTGGTACACTATTTTCCATACCTATATACTGACACAGACATTGACAATAAACAGCATAAGTCCCATCACTATATGCTGAGCCAGAAGGTGGTACAGCATAACTCTCATCACTGAGCCAGGCAGTGGTACAGCATAACTCCCATCACTCTACCATCTCACTTACACACAAACTCATGCTTTCGCACACTCTCACAATGCCTTCCTACCTCTCCTGTCTTCTCCCTCCTACTGCTCTCCTCCTTGTCGTGTTCCTCCTTCCATTTGGTGAGAGTTGCTTTAGTGCTGAGTGCTGAGATATGACATCATATTCCGGAGCTCAGCATCAGTAGTTGGCACTACTAATTACGCAATATCAGGTGATAACTGGCCTAAAATCAAGGGGTCCGGCTTTGATTTAAGATTCATGATCTCATTAACCAGCCCTGCACTGTTCAGTATAGTCTACCTCTGGAGGGCGCGCACCGGGGCCCACTCCTCCCCCTTCGGATACACAACTGGCGGATGTGCCCCCCCACCCTCAGTCCGCACCTGAGTGCCCAATAGGTCAGTCCACCCCTGCACATAGCTACTATATCATTGCCTGGTATTGCATTATTAGTATTGAATTCTTTGGAAATGAAAATTAAATTAACGCAAGAAATGTCTATTTGCTTTTGCTGCACTTGTCACAAGTATGCTTATACAAGTGAATAATCCAAGGCAAAGATAAACATATTGGATGAATGTGTGCTATAAAGTTAACCATTTTATACTGTAAATTAAAGGTGGTGTTCTACCTTCTATATATTACAAAAACAATTCCTAGTACTTTTATGTTTAACCCTTTAAGGACTCGGACTATTTTCCTTTTCTGAATTTAGACTATAGGGTTTTTAGTACTTTTTCTTTCAACCTCTCTCTTATTTAGTTTAACCACACAAATCATATTGTTTTCAGGATACATATGTATATATAACAAAAATTGTAGAAATCAAATTGTCACAGTGTTTCACATAAAAACTAAACAGTGCAAATTAATATTTATTTATTTATTTTGTACCCTAAATTTGTATATATCTGCATGAACAACTTTCCCTCAGATTCTCAACCCAAAGTGTGAAAAATGGGGGGAAAAAACTCTCCACTAGCCCATTAAGCCTTGGCAACAGTCATGTACTTCGAAAGGTCACATGCATGAAAATGCCTCTATTTGAATGTTGCTGGTGTGCAACAGTCCTGCCACAAGTGACATTTGCAGAAGACATATTATGGGGGTTTCTGCCACTGTCACCATCCTAAAGAGTTAAGGATGTATTTTAAGGGTTATGCTAAAAGATAGATATTTTTTTTTTTAATGAAGCAAAATTATCCCTCACAACTTTTGCAAGGAAAACTGATTTGTCATGACAAAAATAGACACTTATATGTTACTTTTGTTTAGGGAAAAAATGTCCTCCCCTTGACCCTCAAAAAATGGTAATCCCTGAATGTTTGTCTGTTTACACTGGAATTTCTTCTGTAATAACTTTCCTCTGCTAGACTCTTACTTGTATGTAGATTGTTGACAGTCAGTGATCATAAGATTGTCACTGTAAATTCTTTCATTGTTTTTTTTTTGTAAATCAGGTAGCTCAGTTAAAATTAAAATTAATAAAATTAATCATGAAACTTTTAAACAATACAAAGAGTAACAGCAGTTATCTTGAAGCAGAAATCTTACAAGTTTAAATATATGTCTTTAGTAGAGGATAAATAACCAATAACATTCACACATACAGAAGACCAATTTCCCCTTGTCTACAGGTTAGTTTCTGTAGAAACAGGAGGCTGTGTGGCCATGCCTGCTTTCCACCAATGTTTTGCCTACTCCTGTCCACTTTTCCCTGCTACCCGGTTCCTGCCACTTTTGGCAGTCTGGGGCAAGTCATGCCTCCTCACAAAGCCACTGGAAAAGAGAAAGCAATGAGTAGTCTGGAAAGACCCCAGGTATGCTTATGGTAGTTGTGACACGGGATATACATGAGTATTTATGTTCCACATCATGATAAAATCAGAAACTAAATTTGCAAATTGCATTCTCTAATATCTGCAGATTGGGTTATTTACTGTCAGCTACCATATACAGTCAAAGTGATCATAATGTATGGTTATGGGCTTGATTAAGAGGAAAGGCTTTACCAAGATACATTATGTGGCATTTGACCCATTTAACGGAGAAATGCAGTTAGAAAAAGAATGATGCATTTTCTTGACACAGATTATTGAATCAACCAGTTGTCTATATACACAGTGACTTTTAGGATTGTATGGCACTGTGATATGCTTATTTCCCATAAATATTCTGAGCTCCTAGAAAAGAAAAAAGAGAGACAGAGGGATTTGGGACTGTCATTTTTTAACAGGAACACTTTGATGATATGAATCCATCACCAAAGGTCCCACAGTTGGTTCTTCTGTAAAACAATAACATTTTTTTAATATATAGGGCTGCAACTATTGATTATTTTCATAATAAAAAACTTTGACCAAAATGCATTTCTTGTTTTTATTTGCCAACCTGCCCCCCCCCCGTTATGCACATCTGAGCCCAGGCTTGCCACATTGCCTCCCAGATACGCTTTATACCCCCTGTATGCCATATACACCCAGATATGCCACTCCACCCTCCCCAGATATGCCTTATATCACTTATATGCCTTATATACCCCTGATATGCCACTGTGCCCCTGATATGCCTTATGCCCCATGATATGCCTTATACCCCCATGATATGTCACTCCATCCTCCCTACATATGCCTTATACCTCCTAAATGCCATAGTGCCCTCTGATATGCCTTATGCCCCAGATATGCTACTCTGCCCCCCAAATATGCCACTCTGCCCCCAGATATGCCTTATACCCCCTGATATGCCACTGTGCCCTCTGATATGCCTTATACCCCCTCATATGCCCTATATCCCCAGATTTGCCACTCTGCCCCAGATATGCCACTCTGCCCCCCCAGATACACTTTATACCCCCTATATGCCACTCTGCATGCCCCCAGACTTACCCCCCGTGCTCCAGACTCCTTGGTGTCTAGTATGGGAGGCCGGTGACCGTCTGCGTGATGTGTGTAGACAAACCTCTGCTGCTGGCCAGCACTTTCACTGGAGCTCCTATGAATGAGCCCTGGAAGGTCATGTGACACCGGTGCTCCATCATAGAAGCCCCAATGGAAGTGCTGGCAGTAGCGGAGGTTGTCTGTGCGCATCACACAGATGCCCATCGGCTGCCAGAGAGAGAGATCCACCTCTCTGGCAGCCGACAAACGATGCGCAATGCAGGCAGACAACCTCCGCCGCTGCTGGCCAGTACTTCCGCCGGGGCTTCTATGGTGGAGCACCGGAAGGTCCTGTTACGCTGGTGCTCCTATATGCCATAGTGCCCTCTGATATGCCTTATGCCCCAGATATGCCATTCTGCCCCCCCAAATATGCCATTCTGGCCCCTACAGATATGCCTTATACCCCTGATAAGCCACTGTGCTCCCTGATATGGTCAATGGGTTTAAAGGATTAAATTTTGTGAAGCTTTTAATTCTTAAATAGAAAAAAGAGAGCGAATTTAGTTTGTAAATCTTTAAATGAATATAACACTGAGGAAGACCAGATGTCTGCTATTTGTATAATCCCATATCTATGACAGGTCAATATCAATAACTGGAATACTTCTAAGGGGGTAGATAGCGTCCACAAGTCTTTTAATGTACAATTTTCTCTTTAAACATATTGTCCAAAATATTAGTGATAAATAGGTTAGATATCCCTAATTCTCTAGTACCATTTGGATTAGTCCAATAGAAAAAGAGTGGGTCTAGATTAAGATTTCCATCTCTCATAGTTGTACCAACCTAAATCTGAGTCCCGTTTGGTGTCCCAAGCCAAAAAGTGGCCAAACATACATATTTTATATAAATTACGTAAATTAGGATAGTTAAGCCCACCCTGAGAAAGGCTTTTATTTAAAATGGAGCTTGAGATTCTTGAGTTTTTCCCCATCCAAACATAAAAAGAAAAACTTGTTTCAAATTGATTTCAAATCTGCATGGGGACTGGAACCGGAATAGTTCTAAACAAACAAATCAGTATCGGGAGAACATATATTTTTATGGTATTTAATCTACCGAGCCATGACATTTCGTGTAATTTCCATTCTATGAACTGAGTTTTCAAAGAATTAAGCATGTCTATGTAGTTCTTATTTGTTATGTCATTAGGATTTCAGTAGATTTTGATACCTAAATATTTGATACAATTATGTTCCCAAGAAAATGCAACCCTGGCTCTCATATTCTCTGTATGAGATTTGTCCATATTAAAGTCTATGACCTGTGTTTTGGCTAAATTTAGTTTATAATTGGCATATAATCCATACTCTCTGATTCGTTCTAAAATTTCAGGAACTGAGATTCCAGGTGCAGCTAGGGTTAAAAGAATGTCATCTGCGTATAATGAGATTTTGTGTACATATGGGCCAGTTGTTATTCCTTTAATTTTAGTAGATTGACGCGTTATAACCGCAAGAGGTTCAATTGAAAGGGCAAATAACAGGGGAGCCAGTGGGCATCCTTGTCTTGTGCTGTTGTTGATGTGAAAAGGCTTACAATCTAGGTAACATGGCTTGTGGGTTTTTATATAGGGCCATTGTGTTATCTAAGAACTGTCCAATCAGGCCAAAGGACTTTAAAGTTTCTTCTAGGAAGGACCGGTTTACCCGATCAAAAGCCGTTTCGGCATCAAGAGCTAAAAAAAACGGCAGGGGTTTTTGTATAGTGTAATTCATAAATAAGGTTAAAAATCCTACGGGTGTTATCCACCTGCCTGTACAAACCCTGTTTGGTCCGGATGTACTAGTTCCCCTATACCTTCCTTCACTCTCTCAGCCACGATTTCCAAGAAGATTTTAATATCTAGATTTATTAAGGATATAGGTCTATAATTTGTTACTTTACTTAAGTCTTTCCCTATTTTAGGTATCAGAATTATCATAGCCTGTAACATTTCAGATGGACATTTTTTCATATATGGAATTTCTCTAAATACTCAATAATAGTGGAGAGCTAACTGGATCGAGTAATTGATAGAAGGGAGCAGAAGACCATCTGGGCCAGGGGCTGTAGCTTTTTGCAGGTTTCGAGTTATATTCTTTATTTCAGACAATTGTATAAGTTTGTTTAATTGGGCCAGCTTTGCACTAGAAGTTTTGGCAAGTGTAGGGTGTCAAGGAAAGATCCTATCTGTAGTCTGTTCTTTGTAATATCTGGTAAGTTATAATGTGAATTGTAATATTCTCTAAATGCCTAATTTATTTAGGGGCAGAGTAGTTCTTCCCATTTAAAGTGATCTTGTTAATTCTATTTATTAGTTAAGTTGTTGCTCGCTCTATTGCTACTGCGATACTAATCTTGTTTTAATGTTAATAAACATTTATCAGACCTGTCTGTTCATTTTTCCTTGATCTTTATTTGAATTGCCTTTACGTCTCTAGAGATCCAAGTTATTGGGTTTAATAATATTTAGTGCCATACCGTTCCGCTATGAAACATTAATGGTGTAAGACAAAATGTTGCTATCTGCTGGTAAAAATCTATAGCATTGTATGCAAAAATCGTTTGTTTAAACCATTATAAACATTTTTTATAAAAACTCACTACCAACTTAAATACAAATTAATTATGTTTTTATACATTCTTAATAATCCAGTAAATACTGTATACCAATAACAATTAATTCACAGCAAAAAGCATTTTAAGTGGCTGTACCAGCAGCATGGTTTTCAAAGTTTCCACCATACCATTGTGTACCAACTTTGTTCAAAAGCATTAGCTGGTTCAAGTACTATGCGTGTAAATTTATTGCCATGTTGCCCTCTGCTGGTAAATCTGAGGAATATCTTTGAGTTCTCAGATTACAAAGAAAAACTACCTCACCATACCATACCATAAAGGCACTACAGCTTTCATTATACAGATCAAAACACCAAGCTTTTATGTTTTAAATCCCAGAATACTAAAGTATGGTCATATGATATCATACCCTGGTGCTCATGGCATTTTTTACTGCTGGCTGTGGCCACTCAGCATGGTCTTCCATTGTGTAAATGAGTGGATCAATAGCCCATTAAGCAGTGGCACACTGTGGGGAAACTCACACTAGTAGGCCGAAATATCACTGAACTTGATATTTAAAGAACAAAATAAAGAAAGTTTATGCATTAGAAAGTAATTTTATCCATGCTAGTTTTAACTAATCTCAGATTATTTGCATGGGAAACAGTAAACATCCATTCCTGACAGCCCTAGAAAGGGTAATAAAAAATGGTTGGGGCAGTAATTGGTTAGTTATTATTTGTCATTGACTGTAGCTGAAGTAAAAAGAATTACAAAGAAAGAAAAATAAAAAAGGCATATCTATAGCTAGAAAAATAAAAATATAACAATAAAACCTGGGACAATTATAGATAGGGTTGGTGAATGCCACAACTTAGCTTTGTTTTAAATATTGCACCACAACGGCAACCAAGTGACACACACTCTTGAAAAATCATGCATCACAGAACAGCACAAAATTGAGAAGGAATCGGTCCCTTTTTATGTGCCTTCCTCCAGTTACTTGGCTTGCAAAATATGTGTTTGGCTAAACACATCTACTGCTGCCAGCACCCACATGGTGGGTGATGGCTCAGGGAGGGCTCGTGGGGTCTAACATACATATGTGCAGAAATCACTTGAAGCCGCCAACTCTGTAGAATCTCCTCATGCATTGGCAAAAGGAACAGAATAAGAAATTAAAGAGCATACAGTGGCTGGAGTGTGTACACCTAATAGCTTGGAAAGAGGCATACCTGGGAACTCAGTGTTTGACCCTGAGTCTCAGGAATTTTGCCCCAGTCTTAGGGTGATGGGAGATGCCTTCATATGTGATTATATTTATGATTCTGAATTAGTGCTGTGGCTACCATTATGTTTAGCTTATTCCCCTGTTTGAATGCATGTGACTCAATTAAGTGTCAAGGTTACCTGCTGTTAGAGCCATTTCAGTTACTACATGGAATATCAAGACAAGCTTTTAAAGGGTTAATATTTCAACAGTCTCAGGGTTAGCTCATTTAGAAAGTCACCGAGTTGAGAAAGAAGGAGGCATATAATATTGATGACAGATTCAGGGTAGATGGAGGTGTAATACTAACCCCTAGACAGTGATGTAGAGAGAGGTGAATATGTAGTACTTAGTTGAGGTTTGTAAATGGCCTGGGCCAAAAATATTTCACAGAAGAACAGAAACTGTTTCCGCCTTTCACATTTGTCTGGAGTTTCGCTTAGAAGTAGCTTCTGCAAATATGTTTTTAATAACATATTTGCTTGATTATAAGACAACCTTGATTGTAAGATGGCCCCACCCACTAAACTTGTGATCTTATTGAAAGTAAAAAAGAACCCTATGGGGGGGGAAATAAAAACCACTGATTTTGCGATAATCATTACGACAAGTGAATTACGACAAGCATTGAGGGCACTGTTTTGTCTGTGACAACAGAAGAGGGGGACGTAGTAGTAACTGTTTGGGATGATTTAAAGGTAAGCAGACAATGCAAGAAAGTGTTGAAAAAAGCAAGCAAAGTGCTGCGTGAGAATAAGTAGTCCCTGGGTGAAACACAGAGAGTTCCCAGGCATACACATTGGAGAGAGTTCTGAGGAGGACTACAAAAATGTTGAGTGGTTTGCAGGATAAAAATCAGTAAAGACTAAGATCTTAATATGTATAGCTTGGATGAAAGAAGAGATACAGGAGATGTAACAGATACATTTAAATAGTTAAAGAATTTAACAAAGTACAGGAGGAAAGCTTATTTAAAAGGAGGAGCAATCTTGGCGCCAGGGGAGGGCTGGCAGCCTAAGGCCTGGGGGCAAGTCTAGTCAAGTGGCCCATTGCACCACCGAATCAGCACACCATCCATGCCCATCTTTTCCTGATTTTCTAACGCATATTGATGTAATGTGATGGGACTGGGAGTAAAAAAAAATATGTTTAATACATTAAAAAACAGCTATCATCCCCAGAGTCCCTTTGTCCCTCATTCACTAAGCCACACCGATGTTTTACTTACTCCCTGTAGTTCAGGTATAGATCAAATAAACAACACGTAAACAGCACGTGCATGTATAGATCAACTGAATAAGAAATACAAACCCTGTGTTTGCAGGTATATATAAATAATGTATGGAAACATAATAACACACAAACCCAGCTTTGCAGGTACAGATCAACTGGAAATCACATAACAACTAACTAATTAAAGGTATAGCTAAACCCCCCTAAATTACAGGCATAGATCACAGGATGCACACCCCCAAAGCCAGCCCTGGTGTCCACATTCCCCACATAGAACCTGACCAGCACCAAGATAACATTAACAAATTACAGTCCAGAGTGAGCCAACTTTGTCCCCAAACAGCCCAGCGTGAGCCAATTTTATCCCCAAACAGCCCGCCCTGACACCAGTACAAGCTCTGCCACACCGACACCCAAACAGACACACCAGGACAGGCTCTGCCACACAGATACCAGGAAAGGCTCTGCCACACTGACACCCAAACACACACACACACTAGGACAGGCTCTGCCACACCGACACCCAAACACACACCAGGACAGGCTCTGCCACACTGACAGCCAAACACATAGACCAGGACAGGCCCTGCCACACAGACAAACACACAAACCAGAACAGGCCCTGCCACACAGACAGCCAAACACATAGATACCAGGACAGGCTCTGCCACATCAACACCCAAACACACACCAGGACAGGCTCTGCCACACAGACAGCTGCTTTTATACACTATGCCCCAACACCCTTGTTTATTGATTTATGTGATGTCCCCTGCCAGCCCCCCTCCCTTGTTTATTGATGCCCCCCTTTGCATTATCAATGACCCATGTATATTGAACCCAGCCACCCACCCCCCACCTTTGTGTATTGATTTATGTGATGCCCCAACCAACAACAATTTTGCATTTAATTGTTGTCCCAATGCAGCCCCGCCCTTTGAATATGGCTCCTCTTCTGCCTATTTCCCCAACTATTTTTTTATTTTTTTAATACTTACGTTTTTGCTGCCATCCTTCACTGCTGCCATCCTTCACCTTCTACCTGTCACGAGGAGCTGTTCCGTGTGACCCCGCCCCCTTGAGCGGCCCATCACACTGACGATGTGATGTGTTGCTCAAGGCGGCGGGGTCACACGGAACAGGACACTAGGCGGCACTGTGCAGGCACGCTGGCCGCTTAATGATTTTAAAGCGGCCAGAGTGTTTTATCGCCGCTTTAAGAGTCACAGGCACATCGGCTGCAATGGTATCTCTGTATGCCGACCAGTTAGGCCGGCCCACCGCGGATGCTGCGGGCATTAAAGACGGCCCTGGCGTGGCCGAATCGGCCACTTAAATGGGCGGCCGCGCGGCCGTTTAATGTAGATTCAGGGTGGCCCAGCACGCCCCTGCTTGGCGCAAGAGGTCATAGTTTAAAACTGGAGGGTCAGAGGCTTCGATGTAATGCAAGGAAGTTCTACTTTATTAAGAGAGTAGCAGAGAAATAGAACAGTCTCCCAGCATTAGTAGTGGATGCTAATACAGTGAGGGAATTTAAACATGCATGGGATAGACATAAAGCTATCCTCACTATGGGACCAGACCAGTAGGTCTGGTAGGAACTGTTAAGGAACTGTTAAGGGATTAAATCTCTTACATCAGGAAAAACTGGCAGACTAGATGGGCTATTAGGAATTAAAGGCACCCATGTCTTTTATGTTCTAAATTTAGAAGACTTTTCAGGAGTGCAAATGTGCAACTTAAACCCAACTCATGAAAAGTATTTAAAGAACTAAAACACACTGCGCACATGCAGGGTCCGCTGCCCTGTGTACTTTGCAACAAACTTTGCTTTACTGGTAGCGAAAGTGTACAGGTAACACACAACTCATGTATAGTATTTCAAGAATTGATACACTTTGCTAGTGTGCATGTACAGTCCCCTGTTCTGTCTAATCTGTCACTTTTTTTAAAATTAATTTCACCAATATTTTGTCCAAAATTAAGAGGCTTTGCTGGTTGTGTAAACATGCAACTTAAACCCAATTCAGAAACAGTATTTGAAGAACTTGAACACACTGAGCCTTTTTTGTTACAAACCTTCACTTATTTATTATGTAAATTGTCGGAAATAAAATGTTTTGCTGGAAGTGTAAGCTTATTACTAAAGTACAACTTAAAAGAATTGGTGTCAGCGCACTTTATTTAATGCTTGTCTGTTCCCTTTGTAAATGCTGATTGGTCAGAGTGAAAAAAATAAGGAAAAAAAAACACAGGTTGTTGGACCCCTCACTGAAACTGTTTATTATGGAACTCCTACACACAGTCCCTTCTCTATTCCCCTCCAGAAAGAAAATGAAGTCCATATGAATTTGAATGCACTAAAGAATGTTAGGAAATGTATAAGTTACTGTTAATTTACTAAAGTTTACATTTCCCTTTTTTTCTCTATAAAACCACACATAGCCACAGTAATTTTTATTGTTCACCCTCTGGTAACTTAAGGGTGCTTAAACAGACTTCATCCCCTCTCATATGGGCAACTAGGGGATGGGGACTTAATTTTTCTTATGCAACATAATTCGCTCCATCCCATAATGATAGAGGGGAAGGGCAGAGGTCAGGTTGAATGCCTCTCCAAATCGTTAATGTTTGAAAAGCTCTGCACATACCATAGGGTATTTGTATGCATATTAATATACCACTCGGTTGTCAGTGAAGCAGGTATAGGGCACTATACCCTCTCATGCATATGATTGATTACTTCCTATCCTATAGAACTAAGTTCTAAGAGTTTCTAAACCACTACACACAGTTTTACTGATTGGATACTTTTAAACATTCTATATCATCACACACAACACCAGCTGTATTTTAACATACCATTCAGGGACCTTATTAGAGAACAGTAATAGTTTTTATACTCATTTGCTTTAGGTTATAAAGGGTACACAAACTTATCTCAATACCAGTTCTCATTTGGTCCTACCCTCTATATTGTTGAGCTACCTATTCTGTTTACACTTACGTTCTAAGAGTTGCTTACGTTTTTTAACTCTCATCAGTTCAAACCTTCTGCCAATGAGTTTGAAATGCAAGTTGGCAATAACAAATTGGACTTTAGTTCTTTGCTGCAAACCTGCATTCTACGCCAACTTGCATGACCTCTCTGTCCTAATCAATTCCTCAGGCAATTCTTCACATTTGGTGCCTTTCTAAGTAAATGTTAATTTTAGAGGCAAAATACATTTTCTGAAGATGTCTAGGTTTTTATATGGGTCATAGAATCAAGCTCACAAAATCAGACATGGACATGAATTTACTTGATGACTAAATCCTCTTCTTTTAAGTTTTATATGCACCTCCTTTCTTTAACTATGTTTTACATCAGACTGGATATTGAATATTGAGAGTTTTCTGAGTAAAATGTCCTGTGAGCTGCTTTATTGTTGGGCCCCTTGACTGTACCTGTCCCCTTGGGCTGAATATTACCAGTCATTGTCTGTCTGCTAAATCCGTAGCAGTAGTTGTGACTTGTGAGTGCTTATTTTGCCCTCTTCTGGTACTGCTAAAAAACTGTAGTCTCAACACTATATCTCACTACTTTTTGCAGAATACTTGATTTAATTACTAAATACTATCTTATACTAAATAAGAAATACTTTTTTTGCAATTTTTTCTACACAGTAAGTTCAATGAGGGACAATGACTCAATTGATATGCAGCAACATCCCCCTTATTACAGATATATCCCACATACCGTTTTATGTTGTAGAGGGCCACATCCATCCCTTACATAGTACCCTATAGAGTAGTATTTTTAATACTTCTAGCTTAATGGGTTTGGAGGTAGTGAAGGGGGGGATTATTTTTACATTTAGGCTTTTATATTATTATTATTATTATTATTATTATTATTTGCAATATGGAAATACATTATGTATGCCAGTGAACTCACAACTACATTACTGAGCAAATCGTATTGTTTATTTTTTTCATTTCTATTTATAATTCATTAAAAAAATTACTTTTTTTTTTTACTTTATCCCACTCTCTTGCCTCCTATCTCTGATCAGCAAGCAGGGCTTCATAACCTTGCATTGGTGATCGCAATGTGTGCAATCAGCCAGCAGGGGAAGCAATCTGAGATCCCCCCCAGTGACTTCCCTGAGCCCAACAGACAGCTTGATCTCTTTGCTGCAGTAAAAAGCACATAACGTACAGGTATGTCTTGAAGGTAATTTTGCCACATGTTTTGTGGACATACCTGTATGTCCATAGGGTAATGAAGGGATTAAATGTGTTGTAATGTATTATTTTATCACATTTGCATGCCCTCACCTGAAACACACAAAATTTAAAGCATGCACTTACAAACAGCTTACATTTCTTTTAATATGACCTTTGTCGAATCTGG
This sequence comes from Spea bombifrons, assembly GCF_027358695.1. Classification (NCBI taxonomy): domain Eukaryota; kingdom Metazoa; phylum Chordata; class Amphibia; order Anura; family Pelobatidae; genus Spea; species Spea bombifrons. The sequence goes on along the minus strand of NC_071088.1, from coordinate 59,573,294 downwards.
TCAATCCAGTTAACCCTTAGTAAATAGACTATTTACTAAACCCTTAGTCAAAAGCCTATCAACAATGATTGCGGAAATAGATTATGTAGATACAGATTATGTAGTCTTGCTTCAACATACATATTACATATGAATACATGGGTAGTGCTGGTACCTGATGGAACAGAGGTAACTTTGGATGCAATATTGTGCCACCTTCTATTAGGATTTCTGGGATACACTACAGTAGAATTATCTGCACAGAAAAGATTATGAAGACAAGTTAACACCCTTCACAAACAGCTCTTGCTAAACAAGGCATAGTTTATTTCATCTACTATTGCACATATGCCTCTACTAACCTTGTGCAGTGCCTGACCTCCACAAAGGAGCAGTAATAGAAGTGACATTGTTCTTCAGCCGTCTTTTGGTAATTTTAGGGTAATGCTGTGTACTGTTTTCTGCGTATAATAAAGCATCAAGTCATTTCACAGCTGCCCTTAATAAAAAGATTATCTGATGAAATAGTTACTTAAAATAACTAACTATATATTATGTGCAGATGATCCACTCAGAATTAATTAATTCCTACATGCAGCTAGCTCTACTACTTGACAAAGCTACTCTTCATAAGAGGGAGAGCTCTGAGTAGCCTTCAATGAGAGGTTCTTAGGTATGCAGCCAAGCCAGCTATATGGTAGGGACGTCCCGTTTTTAGATTAGATTAGGGTCAAAACCAAACTAAGTAGTGACTATATGCAAAATTAGCACTTTAGCCACAAAAATGTGTCTTTAACTTTTAAAACCATCGTTATATTTGGAATGTCTCTTTTCATTGGTGCTTTAATGTCTATTACTAATAATACATTCAGTTGAACTTAAATGTATACATACCATAACCTAAAATCTCCATTTGTTTTGCATATTGTCTAACCTACTCCTACATCCTCTCAAACAAAAAAGAACATTTAACTTATTACCTTGTACTATGCCAGTAATAGATAGATTGGCAATAACATTCAAATCGGTTCCATTGCTATGTTGGCCCCTACTGGTGCTGCTTAGGGTTATTTCTGTAATGCTATCTGCACAAAAACAAATTATGAAAAAATACTTTAGTATGAGTGATGTCTCGTAGATTTAGAAAAAGGAAGAGTTGATAAGTTAGGAGGAGAGTTTGAATTTCAACCAGAAGAGTGTTGCAATAGTCAAGATGGGAAACGAACCAGAGTTTTCGTGGATTATTGGGTGAGGAATGGGCAGATACGAGAGATGTTTTTTAGGTGCACGCGGCAGGATCTAGCAAAGGACTGAATGTGAGGAATAGAGGAGAGGTTTGAGTCAAGGATGACCCCAAGGCATCAGGCCTAGTTAGTGGGAGAGATAGTTGTGATGTTAATGGTGTGATGTTAATGAGAGATCAGGTACTGGGTGGAGTTGGAACGAGGGACGATAATGAGTTCAGTTTTAGAAAGATTAAGTTTCAGGTAGCATTGTGACATCCAAGAAGAAACAGCAGAAAAGCATTTGGTAATACAGGGACATGAGAGACAGAGCAAGATCAGGAGAAGACAGGAAGATTGTTTTCAGTTGCATATAGATGATACTGGAGGCCATACTGCATATAGATGATACTGGAGTTGATTAGTTTGCCAAGAGATGAAGAATAAAGAGAAAATAGCAGAGGGCCAAGGAGTGATCGTGGAAGAGGTGATGATGTCTTGCCAGAAAAGCTGACACGGTTAGACAGATATGAGGAGATTCATGAGAAAGCTGTATCTCAAATGTCTGTAGAAGAAAGTGAGTAAAGAAGATGGTGGTGATCAACAGTATCAAAAGCATCAGAGATCCAGGAGTATTAGAAGGGAGAAGTGACCTTTTGCTTTGGTAGAGAGCAAGTCATTGGATACTTTTGGAGTAATTTCAGTAGAATGAAGGGGTTTAAAATCAGACTGTAGAGGGTTAAGGCAAGGAGGGAATTAGAGGAGAGGAAGTACGTAAAGCAACTGTGCAACTGTTCAAGCAAAAGGAAAAAGGAAGCAGGGATGGGGTGGTAATTAGTCAGACAGATGGGAGATAAAGAAGGATTTTTTACAATGGGAGTGATTTGTGCATGCTTGAAGGTTGTTGGTACAGTTCCAGATGATAGAGAAAGATTAAATAGGTGGGTAAGTGATTAACTAAGGGATTTGGATAGAGACTTTGCGAGATGTGATGGGGCATAACATAACATACGGTAACGGGTTATGCTGTTGAGAGATGAGGCAAGTGTATGCTGTTGAGAATTGAGGCAAGTGAGGCTGACAGTTCGGTAAGGGTATTATGTGGTAGTGGGCAAATACGAGATGAGCACTACAACGTTGTTTTGTAAGTGGTTAGTACTGAAGAAAAGGTTAGAAGGTAGTTGTCAGACAGAGGGAAGGGAGAGATGAAGAAATCGGACCTAGAGAACACCAGATCAAGGTCTGTCCCTTTTTTGTTTCTATACCCATAGTCCTTTGATCTTCCCTGACTGGCCCAAATATGATTGATTAATCTGCAGATCAGCAACATGAGGAGGCTCTTCCAGTAAGGTGGGTAGCCATGCCTCCAGCCATGCCTACTTCAGATGCCAACCCACTTGCCGCTGTGCTTGTCCTACTCCTACCTCTGCCTCTTGTCACACCCCTGTAACCTGAAATGCAGAGGGCCATTTGTACCTGGTGTTTTAAACCACAGCATGAGTGTGTAAATGTTCCACCTACATACAGAGCATTCTTGCTATGGGGCATGTTCTTATGAAAAATATCTTAAAACCACCACAGCTCACTGATATTTTACCACAATACTGTATTACGTACTCTCATTTTGACACGTTCAAATTTCAGCCAGATTAATTTCTTTGTTGGCACATACTAACCCTGTTGGGATACAGTGCTGTAGTGAATTTCCCACATACATTTTTATGGAAACTTAGATACTGTTTCCATACCTTATTAGAAAAATAACATTGTAAGTCTGACTAAACTGCTCTGTTGCCCTCTACCGGTGCTGCTGGTGTACAAAGAGAATTATAAGTTCAACAATATGGTTACTTGAGCTGTGTTTAATATGTTTCTAGACAAATCTCCATTTGGTCTAACCTACACTTCTGATTTTGTAAAAAATAAAATCCAAACTGTTCATACATATTACCTTGTGTGGTGCTAGTAACAGATGGATGGACAGTGGCAGAAGTCAGATCAGATGCACTACCATGTTGCCTTATACTTGTGCTTCTGTGGTACATTTCTGCAATGCCATCTGCTCAGAAACATTCAAAACAAAAGAAACCTTACATATCGCATTCCTTTACGGTTTCACAGCATATGTCAACATGTGTCATGTGGGCACCTACCAACCTTGTGCAGTGACTGTAGCAGGTAATTGATTAGAATAAGCCACAATGGAAACACTGCTCCTTCTGCCTGAACTGCTAAAATACAGCTCTTTGCTGTTGTCTGCATACAATAAATAATGAAGTCACATCATCAAGATAATACAATACAGGGTTAAAGGATTTAGCAAATATCTTAATGGACATTTGTGTTACGGTAATGTATAAGCCAGGGCCATAGCTGTAAACCTTTCAAGTGCCCTGGTTTTCAAGGGAGCAGTCCTGATTTTCAGGAGTCACCCCACTCTCTTGCTTTCGTTAGCATTGGGCAGTAGCGTACCTAGCGGGGGGCGGGGGGGCGGTCCGCACCGGGTGCCCCTCATCAGGGGGGTGCCAATTTGCAGGCACCCCTCCAGAGACGGACAGTAATGTCCGCCGCTGGAGGAGCAGGCTCGCAAGGGAGCGGTATCGGAGGTCTTTAACAGACCTCCGGCTCCCTTGAGTGATCCGCGCGGCAACAGCTGCTGTGCGCCGGGGTTTGTTGTCAGATCCCGGCGCACAAAACTGAAGCCGCGCCCACCGCTGTCCGTGCCCTCTGACCCGGAAGAAGACAGAGAAGACAGAAGAACTGAAGAAGAGGAGCGAAGAAGAGGAAAAGAAGCTGAAAGAAGAAAGGAAAGGTAGGAAAGCATTAAGTGAGAGTGGATTGGTATGTGTGTGGATTAGTATATATGTGTGGATTAGTATATATGTGTGGTTTGGTATATGTGTGGATTAGTATATATGTGTGGATTAGTATATATGTGTGGATTGGTATATGTGTGGATTGGTATATGTGTGGATTGGTATGTGTGTGGATTGGTATGTGTGGATTGGTATATGTGTGTGGATTGGTATATGTGTGTGGATTGGTGTATATGTGTGGATTGTTATGTGTGTGGATTGGTATGTGTGTGGATTGGTATATGTGTGGATTGTTATGTGTGTGGATTGGTATGTGTGTGGATTGGTATGTGTGGATTGGTGTATATGTGTGGATTGGTATATGTGTGGATGGGTATGTGTGTGGATTGGTATGTCTGTGGATTGATATACGTGTGGATTGGTATGCGTATGGATTGGTGTATGTGTGGATTGGTGTATGTGTGGATTGATATACGTGTGGATTGGTGTGCGTGTGGATTGGTGTATGTGTGGATTGATATACGTGTGGATTGGTGTGCGTGTGGATTGGTGTGCGTGTGGATTGGTGTGCATGTGGATTGGTGTGCGTGTGGATTGATGTGCGTGTGGATTGGTGTACGTGTGGATTGGTATTGTTATATGTGTGGTTTGGTAAGTGTGTGAGAGTGATGGGTTTTATGCTGTACCATTTCATTATATAATTATGCTCTAAAGTACATCATAACTCCAATCACTCTATACTGTTCCATACAGTGGCAGAGCTGGGAGACAGAGGCCTTGCACCCCCACTGCAGGACTCCTGAAAGGTAAGTGAACTTCAAAGAGGGAGAGGGTAGATAGTTAGGAGGGGGTAGATAGGGAGAATGGGTGAGATGGGGGATAGGGGGTAGATAGGGCAGAAGGGAGTGAGAAGGGGGTAGATAGGGCAATCATACTCCTATCATGCCAAGTCTGCGAGTATATCCTGGAATCTGGGTATGCCTGGGCATGATAAGAATGTGATTGCTGTTAACAATCATATATATATATATATATATATATATATATATATATACAAACCAAAGGGAGCGGCTGCACACTCAGAAATATTGTTAATATACACAGGCTTTTATTTGCCTGGGTGCTCCAAAAATAGCCAGATATATGTTACCAAAGAAAAAATGGGCACTCACGGGTCTTTCTTTGGTTACATATATATATTTAATTGTTTTGTCCTATTTTGGTGTGTTACTTACTTTAAATAAAAGTGTTAGCTTTTTTTTTATGCTGTGGGGGGTCATATTCGGTATCGGCCAGGTAAATGCTGCATTTTCGGTTTCAGTCCAGAATTTGTTTCGGGGCATCCCTAAGCCAGACAATGAAGTGGTAGGCCTACACCACATCAATGTTTGGCTTAGTATATAGTGATAGGAGTTATGCTGCACTATTACCAATGTCTGGCCCAATGTATAGTGATAGGGATTACGCTGTACCACTGTCAATGTGTGCCTCAGTATATAGTGATAGGTGTTATGCTGTACCACCGTCAATGTCTGCCTCAGTATATAATAACAGTAATGCTGTACCACCTTCAGTGTCTGCGCCAGTATATAACGGTAGAAGCTATGCAGTTTTAAAGTGTATGTGGGGGGGAGGGGGTGCCACATACAGGATCCGCCCCAGGTGCCAAATACTCTAGGTACGCCCCTGGTCCAGGGAGCTATAACATCAATGGAGCACAGTACATAAACAGTACAGACCTCCATTAAAGGTCCCACATGACCTCCTGTCACATGTCTGACCTCATCCATCTCTGTTCCTCCCTCCCTCACTACCTCTAGCCAAGCCCTCAACACAGGTTTCCTGATCTAGACACCAGAAATGTCGGAGGATTTGTAACTCCAACAAACTGCACTATTATTTGAATACACCTAATCTGGGAACATTACACAGGTAGACAATAAGACAATAAAATTTAATTTATATAACCAGTAAATATGGAAAAGGCCAGCAATGAGGGTCTGTACCACTGATAATGTCAACATAATATTAAAAAAGTAATACATAAAGCCAGATATTTTAGTATGTGATTATGATGGGGACCACATAATATCAACATATTTAAGGATTAATAACAATTATTTTAATAATTATATTAAGTAGGTATAAGTATGCTGTAATAAATATGAGTCAATTATTAATCTCCAAGGACAACAGCTGGCTCCCAACACAATGGGATTCCTCTTGACTAAACCATTTACAAGGAATTACACTAGGGGCAAAACCCAAATGTCCAGGAACTCCCAATACATCAAAGGGCTCTCTCTCTACCAGGCGGGAACAATAAACAGGAGATACAATCTACAATCTCCTACAACAAAAGGACTCCAGGAGATAGTATGTGGGCTGGAGACAAGTATGTGTTTCTCCTACAACAAAAGAATTGCAGGAGACAATATCAACATTCCAGAGACCCATCCTGAATTTGCCCTGAGGACCATCAACTTCACTGTGGGGGCAATCTAACTTCTCGGACAAGAGCGGTCTCTACAGACAGCTGGTGCAAGTACAAGATTGTGCCTTCCTAAGGATGAGTGGACAAAAACTCAGAAGATGATTGGCTGGGAGTGTTTGGTCATGGTGGCTATAAAGGTGTTGTGTGAGCAACAGAGAAGAGAGAAACAGAAAGAAAGAAAGAAAGAAAGAAGGATAACATCAAGGTGACAGGGACACCCCATCCTTACATGCACACATAGAGTCACTAGCATAGTGTAGTTAGAGTCATAGAGCCATGTATTTCAGACACTTCTCTGTATACTCATATATATGTATTTGTTATTTTAATAAACCCATTGTTTTAAGCCACTGGTGTAAATGGAGTTTCATACGACGAGGAATCTGTAGTAGTTAAAGGAAAAGAAAAAGTGTCGGTGCACTAAGCTAGCCTCAGGCTCAAATAATACAAATGTGTAATACGAGGCCTACCAAACAAGTGTAAGCATGCTGCAAGAAACAGTGTATTGGCTGTACAATGTATACAAGAAACAAAAACTGTCTGCGCTTCTTACCCTAATAAAGTTGGCAACAAATATATAAACATAATATAAATGAGAGGTTTTGGTTATATGAATTGGCCAAAGCATAATTAAGCTCACCCGCCACGTCAAGGCACACTCTCAATAGGGTGAGAACCTACTCTCACCTCCTACATAGTGGGCACACAAAGCAGTTTATACTGCTACCAAAACCTTATTAATGTGTTGGGGGAGGTGCAATTAAACCTCCTCCCCATTAACCCCTGGACAGCAAGCTGCAACCAGACTGATGAGGAGCCAACAACCTCAAATATGTGCAAGCAGGGAAAAGAAAAAGTGTTGGTGCGCTAAGCTAGTCTCAGGCTCAAATAATACAAATGTGTAATACGAGGCCTACCAAACGTGAGGGGTGAAAGCTCCGCCCCCTCGCACTCACCTTTCACCCCTCACGCTGCTCCCATCACTATGCGGCCATCAGATTGTTGGAAATCTAATCTAAACGGCCGCTGGTTGCTGATGCTGCCGGCCGGGGCTACTTTAATACTTTATTTATTTATTTTTAATATGGCAAGCCGATCCGGCGTATTAAATAAATAAAAAAAGGATTAAAGTAGCTCCGGCCGGTGGCATCAGCACCCAGCGGCCGTTTAGATAAGTTTTCCAGCAGTCTGATGGCCGCATAGTGATGGGAGCTGCGTGAGGGGTGAAAGGTGAGTGCGAGGGGGCGGAGCCACTTCACTTGACTTGCCCCCAGGCCTTAGGCTGCCAGCCCTCCCCTGCACACAAGAGACCATTAAGTCACAATGTCAATATTATATAACATAGGTATAAAAGACTGCTGTCTTATATAAAATGAGATTGTTATTAGACTTGGTTCATATAGTCACAACTCTACAAACCTTGTGCAGAGACTGTAGTTGGTAAGACAGGTGTGTAAATCAAGCTTGATGCAATGTTATGTTGCCTCCCACTGGTACTGTTGGGGTAGTGCTCTTTATGATTATCTGCACACAGAATCCAGAGCTTGTTACTGTTTAGTCTTAAGTTCTGTGCATACATAAATGTAAGCACTCATCAAGAAAATGCATTTTAGTTGTCAACATCACCATACAAAACAAGCCCATAACTGACTTATATTCACTGTTAAAATAAATATAATTAATATCACATCTGCTTTTAAGTGATCTGTTTATTCAGAAAAAATGAGGCATATTATTAAATCTACAGCTAAAATGATTGCAGGATGATACCAATACTGTATGAATAGCAAACATCCAAGGTAAATACCCTTACAGTCTAGACTATACATCTGTTTATATTATGTATCATCACTGGTGTTACAACTGCCTAATTGTGCCACTTGGGAAGTAGGGATCATGGGCAGGTTTGGAAGATCCTTTGATCTTAATCAACTTGGCCCACTAAGCTATGAAATGAGTTGAGGTCTTCTGCAGCATATACCTCAGTCATAGCTCCCATGTGGTCTCCTCACAATGCTGTGAAGATGTGCAATCATACAAAAATCCAAGCCTCATACAGGAACTGATCACTACAAACAAACTGGGTGGCTGACACTAAACTAAGCATCCCAACATCCAGCTAGATGGATTAATTTTAAAATGTTTGCAACAAAACTCGTGAAGACTGCAACATATAGGAAACGTTGCCCATTTTCAGCAAATTCACAATCGGGTACCCATGTGTACATATGAAACAAATGGAACAGCCTTCTAGCAGGAGTGGTAGATGCTAATACATTGAGTAAATTTACACATGGGATAGGTGTAAAGCTATTCTGAATCTAACAGAAGATTGAACACTGATTAAGGTCCTTAAATCAGGTAAAATTAGCAGACTAGATGGGCTGAATGTTTCTTATCTGCCATCAAATTCTGTTTCTAATTATGTATTATATCTTTACTGCATATGAATATGCAACACATTTAATTATTGTACTAAGTGACCTAATTTACTATGTAGATTTATACTTGGTAGGCTCACACTAACCTTGTACATTGTCTGTACTTCGTAGAAATGGAGTGGTATATACGGCTCTGGATATTTTAGTATATTCCCCTTTATAGTTACTCTGTGATGTATTGTCTGCACAGAAAGGAATATGAAGACATTTAATTGACACACCTATTTTTCTTAGGTAATGATAACTCTAGATCTGACTTGCCAACAATTTGTTTCTGAACCTTTTTCTGCCTAGACTGCTTCCTTTTTTAAGTTGTTCTGCATGCCTTTTTCCCGTTTTTTCTTGTTCTTTTAGCCCTGTCCCTTGTTTTATTTACCTGCATTAAAGTGGAAGGAACTGCAGTTTAAAAAATGGCTTCTGAAGACTAGTTTGCTCTATCATTCTCTGCTTGCTCCAGTCCTGACTTGTGTCTGTTTTTGCACCTCTCTTCTATCCAAGCTATTTCACAATCCTTAAATTCCAAAATGGTAGGTGAGTGTCTGCAGTTGGCAGGAAACACTAACACAGATACTAAACCTATTCCTGACTCCACTGATCTTTATGTTCTGACAGATCTGAGTGTTCTGGCCCTGTCATAATATGCAGTATTAAGTTAACTAATTACAGAATTAGGGTTAAAATGCTTACCTCGAACACATAGCTCCACTGGTACGGTATGTTCTTTGTGTCCATCGGTAATAACACACCAGTACCATCCAGTATCCCCCAGTTTCAAATTAGTTATAATGATGTGGTAGAATCCTTTGGATTGATTGTAAGCATCCAAGATAATTTTACCTTTAAACCCATTTTGGATAAATCCATTAGAATCTACTAGGCGCAGGCAGCCAGTCTCTCTCCACTTACACCAATACATCAGAGCATCGGTGCTAAATTCTTTTGGAATGTTGCACGCAGCTGAAATGGACCCACCAATCAAGCCATATACTGCTTTAGAAGTTGTAGGTCTCATGCCACCTGAAAACAAAAAATCTTTCACACTGCTTAATATGAACTAAACAAATTTAACATAAAACTATTGTTATTGTACCGTTTCCACAAACTGTAGCATCTAAAAGTAACCTCTTAAGGGTCAGGATTATTTTATACTACAGAACCTGCACAATTGTCGTGTTATTGCTATGTCTTTCTTCAACTGTAATTTCCCTCTCAATTAGTGTAGCATATTTATATATGTAAAACATTTTTTATGTATAAAATGTATGAATAGAATTATTTTTTTAAACAAAACAACACAGATTTATTCACAGTTTTACAGGTATATAAATTGATTCACTGAAAAAGCAATTGCTAATGCGGAAATGCCGGATCACCTGTAGACCATCTGTTTATGTCATGGATCGGTCAGCAACAGTGGCGCCCCCATTATCACTGTAGTGACTTGGGGGTGATATTAACTGACTAGGCACGTCACAGGTCCTCTAGGGCCATTTTATGTAACTTCTATAACTGTGTTCTTTTGTGTGCAGGCATTCCTTTTATTTTTTTATGCACTAAATTATGTCACTGCATGTGAAAAACTGTTACCTTTCTGTAAATTTGTTTAGGTTTTTTAACAAATGTCTTTCATGTAAGGGTAAGTTTACAAATAAAAGGTGCCATATTAATATACTTACAGTATGTTTTTTCTACTTACCACTGTTAACATAAATATGAACATCCTTCCAGTCTAATCCCTCTTCAAATGACCCAGTGCCACAACGATAGAAACCAGAGTCTGTGTTCTTAAGGTTTTTGAGCAGGACACTAAATCCAATTTTGTTTTCATGCTCTTCAATCAAGACTCGCCCCCAGAGAGCTGGGTATACAAGTCCCTCATTATTCACTATGGTGAAACAGCCAGTTCTTCCCATTTTACAAAAGTACTTGATACGTGAAGTAGCCTCCAGAGTTGTAGGGCAATAAATATTGAGAGACCCTCTTGGTGATCCGAAGTAAAACTCTGAAGAAAGAATTCTTCCTGTGGGTATAAAAGTTTATTTGTTAACAAAGGTGGTACCACCATGTAAATTAACTAAGCAGCTGGTTATGATGAAAATAGGTGGTACCATAAATCCCCTTCCATTTAGTCTACTTCTACCTTAAAACGTTTAATTCTAGTCATTGTAGTAACTGAACTGCTTTTTAAAAATGATATAACATATAATGCATTACATATAGCTTGTCAAATTGATTTCTAATCATTGTGTGTGGTTTTTTTTAAAATTCCCTCGCAGAGCCACTTTACCCATCATTTGGACTGGGATAATGTTTTGCCATAATGAGATATGGCATGTTGAGCAACAAAATGTGTACCTTCTAAAACATTCAGGGTTACTTTGTAATAATAGGCATTGTTGTTGGAACCAATACCGCATCGGTAGTGTCCAGCATCCTCATGCTGTAATTTTGTCATCTGCACCTGGAAGCTTCCTCTAGTAACCTCAAGATAAGTTCTGTTTACATGGCCCTCAGCTGTATAACCACTGGTGGATATGATGGTGTAACATGCATTCCTGTACATCTTGCACCAATACTTTCTTCCATGGATGTTGGCAGAAATATTGCTGTAGTAACACGATACTGTCACAGAATTTCCAAAGCCTCCTGTTATTTCTCGGGGTCCCACAAGAAATCCAGAAACCACTGTATGATAACAATGAGTTAGACCTTTCAATTCTAATATCTTGTTTACAATAAACATAGATGTTTCTCAACAGACATCCTTCCCAATATAAAATTTGATCTTCTTATTCCTCATGCCAAAGAAAATATGGATTGATTGAAGTAGAGCTCTCCATTGTGTTAAGGCACATGCCAAACCCACTAGAAAGAGGATTCCTAATTTTACCATGTTGATACAATACATTTCAAGCAAAAACACACGTGTTGTTTTATCATACATGTGGTAAACAAAGATCTTAATCCAAAATCACCAAGAACTGCTTGCCTTAAAACATATACACTGGAAATTTTCTAATTTATACGGTTATAGTTTTCTAAATAATGTAGTTTTGAGGGGGAAAAAGAGACAACTTACCATGTAGAAGCAACGGCAATAAAGCAAAGGTTACCATATTTTCCAAGAAATAACTTCAGGAGACAGAAACGCCCTGATGTATGGAAGTTCAGTCTGGCCTCTGGCAACTATGATATTCCTAGCATGTAATGGAGATTCAATTGAAGTAAGCAGTCAGGCAATGCCAGTATATAAAAGTTCATCTTTCTGGAAAAATGTGTATATAAGAAAAGAGTACATACAGCATCAGAAGACCACACCGGGTGCCATTCCTGTCCGCTAAGAACAGGAACCTGAGGCTACAATTTGCAGAGGCGTACCAAAATTGGACAATGGAGGCCTGGTCTGATGAGTCTCAGTTCCAGCTGTAACATTCAGAGGGCGGGTTGAGACTTTGGCGTAAACAACATGAAAGTATAGATCCATCCTGCCTTGTATCAACGGTTCAGGCTGGTGGTGGTGGTGTAATGTTGTGGGGACACACTTTGGGCCCCTTAGTACCAATTGAGCATCATTTAAACATGACAGCCTACCTGAGTATTGTTGCTGACCATGTCCATCCCTTTTTGACCACAGTGTACCCATCTTCTGATGGCTACCTCCAGCAGGATAATGAACCATGTGACAAAGATCACATCATCTCATACTGGTTTCTTGAACATGACAATGAGTTCACTGTACTCTAATCATCTCCACAGTCACCATTTGGATATGGTGGAGCAGAAACTGTGCAATGCCATCATGTCCATATGGACCAAAATCTCTGAGGAATGTTTCCAGCACCTTTTAGAAAGTATGTCACGAAGAAAGAAGACAAAACCGGGGGTCCAACCCGGTACTAGCAAGGTGTACCTGATAAAGTGGCCAGTCAGTGAATTTCTCACATACACATTGATTCACATATACTATTATATATTAATTAGTATTGGAAACCATGTTGATTTCAGTTTTAGTAATATACATACAATCATTATAGGCATGAGCAGATTCAGAGAATTAACTCTTCTATTACCAGACATTACACACACAGTCACACAAACAGACAAACACAGTGACAAACAAACAAACGCAGTGACAAACAGACAAACACAGTCAAACACACATACCTGGTGCTGGCTGCAGCTGACACTGAGCTTGGTGTAAAGGAGGGACTCAGCCTATCAAAGGAGGCTTCTAAACTCTCAGGCAATCAGGAGAGTTGAGAAGTCTCTCCTGATTGGCTGAGACCGCCTTCACTCTAATTCTGAGACAATGCATTGAGGCTGCCCGGGCCTTAAAATCCCATTGCAGGACTGTCCGGGACATGTGGTTACCCTAAAGTCAATACCTGACCATCACAACTATATGATCTACTGTTACTGCTAGACACTTCACTTCACAATATAAGCAATTTCTAGCAGGACAGACATTTCATGAACTGACTTGTGACAAAGGTGGCGTCCCATGCCATGTTGAAAGTCTCTGAGCTCTTCAATACGACCCATTCTACTGCCAATATTTAACTATGGAGATGGCTGCCTATGTGCAGTTTTATAAATCTGTTAGCAATGGGCGTGGCTGAAACACCTAAACTAAATAATTAGGAGGGTTGTCTGCATTCTTTTGGTCATTTTGTGTATGTGAATACTGGACGTCTATAACGGTATCCCCCCATGTTTTGCCCTTTACACCCTATGCCCAGTGGAGGCTTAAAAGGTTTTAACAGAAGGAGCATTTGCATACCTAGGGTTTGACCCTGAGTTATATTCCTGCTTCAATGCAGGTGACTCAATAAAGAGTATATTTTTGGTATTTCAACCTTTTGGTTAACATTAGACGACTCACTTCGTAGAACATTCATGATGGGCTATTAAGGGGTTCATATTTTAAGAGTCTCCGGTCCCGCTCATTTAAAAAGCTGCAATCTTACAGCCCCGATAATCACATAAGTCATCAACTAACAACCCCAAACCAAACAATAAAATAAAAAGACAATATCAAGGTACCTACCTATTAATATTCCTCTTCAATATACTCATGAAGTGGGTGCAGTTATTTCATCAAGACTACACTTTTGTATACAGTCTATGATATAAATCATGGGGAAAAAACTTGTAGTATTTTCAATTTGCACATGCATAAATTGCCCTGACAACATTCAGATTGTGTCCTACACTTACGCTCTATAGTATGCTAATCAAATAAACCTTAGCAGATCTGACATTTTATTGTTTCCCTTGAAAGTGTAATCATATAAAAACAATATAAAATGTTGAAAGAAGCTTTTTTTATTTTCTGTGGTAATAAAGTTAGTTCCTGCTTTTGTGTCACGACAAGTCTTCCTGGCACAAATAAGTAAAATGTTACATGATTATTGAATTATTTCTGGGTTTGGGCATTCCATAGAATAGGATTGTTGTTTATAATTCTGTGTTTCATGTTAAATTCGGCAGAGTAGGTGGAAAAGCACCTTTAATCAGGTCTAAGTTGGAAATTAAAGAAGAGTTGCTTTGCTTGATTAGTTATTATTAGCCTTTATTATTAGTTTTTAATAGTCAACGTGAAGACAGATTACCTAATGAAATAGTTCAGCAACCTGTGGTGAATTACGGTATGTTGTGCTCAACCCTACCATGGGAAGTTTGGATCCATAACATCAATCTGTGCTTCAGCTTGATAATATATGGCATGGTAAAGTAGGTCTTCTCTATAATAAATATGTTTTCGGGTTCAAATGATCTTTTAAAACCAAGATTTATTTAATTAACAATTATATTTTGTTTGGCAATAAGAAATGTGCTTTGTCTTGTTCAAAAAACCTTGTTTAACTGTGCCCTTGAGAGTCTAATTTCTAAATTCGTGATCTTAATGTTGTCTACAAACATCTATTTATGTTCTAAAATCTTGATCCTATCCTCATGCTTCATTTCTGCATTTTCTATATGCCTCTAGAGTACAAAGTAATCAACCGATCATGGCGTTCAATATCCTTAAACCATTAGCACTTACCTACCTTAGATCAAGTATAACCTCCTTACAAAGAGTATGACATATGTTTTCAAGCCTTTATATCTTCCCTGTATTTCCACTTTCAGAACAGCAGGACAAAAAGAGAATGATCCAACAGGTGATATCATATTTTGGGACCCATAGATTACAGTAAATTATTCCATCTCAATCTTGGCTGTGTCCAATTCCCTTGTATGTCACACGTCTGCCAATTTATAATGGACACATTAAATTACTTCTCCTTATAACACGTCTCCTTATGACACGCCTCTATTGAAAGTTACATGTGGGGATTACCACATATAAAGCTTGTAGCTATGTCGAAAAGACACCCAGAAGAAGTGCTAAAGGTAAATACAGTAAATGAACATGCATGTAATAGACATAAAGCCACTTTAAATTGGATAGACAAGCCAAAGAGTTCTTATCTGCTGTCAAATTGTTTGGTTCTATATGTTTTAATATCAACAAGACAATTATATGTGAGGAAACACATTTGTGGATACAGGCATGTTAAATATTTACCTTTGGCACTGCCCTAGACTTGACCTAGGTGGTGCCCCCATCAGCCATCTTCACACATGATGTCATATCCCTTGCGGAACTCGGCCAGGACTGCCCACTGATGTCAGCAGGGGGTCCCGATGTCAAGAGTGTTCTGGATGAGATAGAGTGAAACACCCCCATTTAAAGGAGGATATTGACCCAGAGAACCGGTGCTTCACCCTGGAGTTCTCTAGGTCAAACCCGGAGACTTCCCAGGTGTGGTCTTAAGGCAGTCTGTTGAAGCTGTGCTGGTTCGGTACAGCTTCCATAGAGTAAATGGTTGGTAAGACCTCAGAGACCTCCTATGTAATCAGCCCATTGAGCAGCCTAAGAAATACAAAAAGTTGTCATTTATTTTATGAATTTTACAAACCAGCTGAGGTATCCTCCAATGCAAACTTCCGCTTACTGGTCATTCCAGTGCCCACAATAAAGACTGCATATTAAGGAATTTATAAAGTTCTTACAAAGTTTTGCTGAAGTTGGTGCTACAAATAGCCAATTGCTGGCAGCAAATCCATGGGAGCACCTTCTGCATATGTGTGGGGGTCAGTGGCATATCTATAGGGGGACGACGAGTGGTGAGGCTGCCCCGGGCATAGAAAGCTGTGCGGGTTCAATGAGAGTCAGCGAGACTGTACCGTTGCCAAGCTGATACTTCTCTGTGTCTGCAATGTCAGTCCCTAACGGAACAAGGTGGTACTTGCTGTTTGCTGTCTGACGTTAATAGAGACACAACAACAGCGGAAGTATTATCTCGTTCTGTTTCAGTCGCTAAGGTAAATAAATAGATTTGTTGCCAGATACCTCGCCAGCAAGTAAGCTGAGGGACTGGCATTGGAGACACAGCAGCAGCAGAGGAACGGAAGTATCAGCTCGTTCCGTTTCAGGCAGCATCCTCACGCTAGGCTCCTCCCATTCAAGTGATGACGCAATTGATGCTTGAATGGGCAGAGCTTTAATGTAAAATCAATGATGCACGATTGCTGAGCCAATATTGAATCTTTTGGTCGCAGTGCGGTTGCTCTGATGTGTGTCTGCATGTTTGTTGTGCCTAACATTGCCTATTAGGCAAAAAAGAATAGCCTAAATTGAGATGCAGAACAGTGACACCTATTGGGCCAAAATAGCCCAAAGTAAGATGGACACCAGTGACACATATTAGGCAAAAAAAAAAAGAATTGCCTAAATTGAGATCAGACCAGTGACACACCTATTGGGTCAAAATAGCCTACATTGAGATCCAGACCAGTGACACCTATTGGGCCAAAATAGCCTAAATTGAGATCCAGACCAGTGACACCTATTAGGCAAAAAAGAATAGCCTAAATTGGGATCCAGACCAGTGACACTTATTGGCCCAAAATAGCCTAAATTGACATCCAGACCAGTGATACCTTAGGAAATGTTTATTAATAATATTAAATGGGGGGCAAAATGTTTTTCTTTAACGGGCGACAGCAACTCTGGTTACGCCACTGGTCTCATTAGACTCCCTAGAACTCTTACCCAGGTCAGAACTGGATCTGAGATAAGCTTAGGCTCACAGAGTGGGATGAATGTATGTATACCTTCCATCTGCCCTGATTTCACAGCTCCTAATTTTTAGACACTGTCCCATCTACCTTGCTGGCTAACATTAGCCAGTTGAGGAGATCCTCTTATCTCCCTTGACTGGTCCAGAGAGGTGTAAAATCAATGAAAGTTCCGCCTGGCCTACTTGTGATACTACAGAAAACTAGCTGGGTTGGCTATTTTCAAAGCCAGCCCGATTCCATACTACCCTACTTCCACACCAACAAACACAGGAATTCCGATGTTTGGGTGGGGTGATGTATGTGTTATAAATATTTTCACAATAATGTATTATTAATGTGGTTCAAAATACCGTATTTGCTCGATTAGAAGACGACCCCCCACATCTGAATATTAATTTAGGAAAAAAAGAAAAAGCAAGAATATAAGAGGACCCTATAGGAAAAAAGTTTTACCAGTAAATGTTAATTCATGTAAACTATTTTTTTAATAAAAGCTATGATTGAGAAAAATATTTTGGTTTTATTTCCTTCTATTTTCCAACCTGCCCCCCCAGTTATGCACATCTGCCCCAGAAATGCCTTATACCCCCTATATACCACTGTGCCCCATGATATGCCTTTTAACCCTCTAAGTGCCACTGTGCCCCATGATATGCCTTTTAACCCTATATGCCACTGTGCCCCATGATATGCCTTTTGACCCCCTATGTGCCACTCTGCCTCCAGAAATGCCTTATACCCCTATATGCCACTCTGGCATTAAGGGGGTTAAAAGGCATATTATGGGGCAGAGTGGCATATAGGGAGGTTTAAGGCAATTCAGGAGGCAGAGTGGCGTATAGAGAGTTAAAAAGGCATTTCTGGAGGCAAAGTGACATTAAGGGGGTAAAAGGCATTTCATAGAGCACTCTGCCTCCAGAAATAACTTATGCCCCCCATTTAACACTCCCCCGCCCCCCCCCCCAAACTTACCGGTGCTTCTGACTCCCCTGTCATGTAGCCAGGGCTGCAGCCGGAAGGAGGTGTGGCTAGCAGCGGGGGTTGTCTGCGTCCATCGCACAGACCTTCCCCGGCTGTGAGTTCCCCTCACCGGTAAGTGGTGCGGGGGGGGGTGAGACAGGAGGATCCAGGTCCCCTGCAGCTGCGGTCTCTAGAGCTGTGTGCCACAAGGTGACAACTAAAATTGGTTCGGGTTCGGGCAACACCTCTGGCCCCCTCACTTCTGGTGCAGGCCTTGGTGCCTTTTTGCCATATACCTTGGCACCTCAAATGTTGGGGTTATGCAAGATTACATTGCATTAATTACACCAGCAACCACTTAGCCAGCCATGAAGGTGGTCAAATATACTAAAGAATGTACAAAGAAAATTTGCTTTGGGCAGAAAAAAATAATGCCTGACAACCTTTGACTCACCCCTGGACTTCTCTGCTTTCATGCAAGAAATTTTACCCACATCTGTTATATCTGCCTGATATTTTTACCACTACATTCCTATTGCTTTGAATAGTGTTTTGTTACCAGTAGTTTTCATGTAGGAGATGTAGGGGCTTTTGTTCAAAGAGACAAAGAAGCCTGTTCATAACAAAATGTTTGAAGGAAAATCCTGATTACCAAAAGTCTCAGAAATGGAAACAAGTTAGTATTGCTTCCTCTAAAGTGCCTCCTATAGTTTCTCAGCATTGGTCAGCTGATCTTATCATGTCTATTTCTGGGAAACAGGAATTAGCGTATTTGCCATATTATGGCCACAGCAAACCAGAGAACCAGCCCAAACATGGTTGGGGTTAGAGATGTGGCTAGAGTAAGGCTTTCACAAGACCTAGTGACAGCTGTTCATAAAGCGTAGGAATAACGTATTTATGGTGGAAATTAGCATGTTCAATGCGTTTGCTATTTCCTCATAGCCACTATCAATGGGAGTATACTACAAATGTTTCTCATATGAATTCATAGGGGTACCAATAATTGTGCCACACATATATTTAACATTGTTTTACCTTTTGTTTGCAATTGTTTGATTTCCATGAGAGTGTGTATGGTTTAAAAAAAATCAATAAAAGGGTTAAACATTAAAGACAATTTTTTACAGCCTTCTTTGCTTATATTTACCAAGGGTGTCAATGTTAGTGGAGGGGACTGTACACTAGAGCATTTGTTGATTATACTATTCTTGATTGTCATTATATATGTGTATGTTTTTATTTTTTTGTCTTTTAAGTGCTTTATACCAAATTTTATACCAAATCAGCACTGTTCGAAAGATACACAGAGACTTCTGTTATCATTTCTATGAGCCAAAATCAGTCTAAAATTTCTATAATATTTGCTGTTTTGTCGTGTTCTGTCTAATAAAATGTTGTAATATAACGCCTGGTGTTAATTATTAAGGATGTCATCAAAAACTATAGTTCCTCTTTTCATGTCTGTCAGGGGTTTCCCATCATTGAATCTTGTCATTTACTTCAAATAAAAGCTTCATTCACAATTATTTCCCTAAACTCTAATTATTAGTGTTATTCATATGTTGTTCCTTAAAATGACATAAAGAAGTAACATACTAGATTCAGTTCTGATCTCATCTGGCCATTTCAAAGGAAATTGTACAAACAATGGAGGTTTGTGCTATTCAAGCACACAACCCAACACAGGTATCTGAACAGATACCCTGGAGAATCTGAGCCAGTCTTACTGCATACCGCTGCCCCCAAAGATTAGAAGAGCACACTGGGGCAAAAGCTTAGGTACAAGCACAAGCCGGCAGCCAAGAAACCTACTCTCTTCAAAGGACAGATCCTGAGACGTGAGGGTTGTTATCATTCTTTGCCATACGGTGTTTTGGTGTCATCCAAACCTGTTATACCAAGATAGTACTATCTACTACATTAAAGTGGACCACCGTTTCCCTGGGGAATCTAAGGCTGGGTTACTGCAAATTAGACACAGGCTACACTTTTGGGAGGGGGTGTTGTGAAAGTGGGCATTATTGTCTAAATTGTGCTATTGTAATTTGTATACAATCTTAGGTTATGATCTGTGTTCTTACATAGTTTATAGTTACTGATGTTATAACATCACATAAAATATACGCTGCTACAATATACCGGTATAATGAACAGCACCAGAATGAACGGTAAATGGGAGGGGCTAGATGAATACAACCTGACTATGGGAGCCCAGCAGGGACAAATAACATGATAGCCAGTAGCAAACAGCATATAAATCAAAACACATGACAATCCTGTTCAAAGAAGCATACAATCCTGCATCCTGAAGAAACCATGGATCCTCCTAATTTTCAAATCTTTATGCCGCTGCAGTGCTGCTCATCTCATTCCCCATTCTGTTAGCTGACAATAAGCACATTAGAGCATGGCTCTTCTTCTTCGATCCCAGTATATTTTAAAATATGGTAATCTTATTGTTAAGTTAATTGGTTGGGAGTAGCAGGGCTGGTGCTAGAAGTGGGTGAGACTGGCTCCAGAAGTGGGAAACTTCTCCATCCATCTGTCTTACAGGAAGAGCCATCTCAGGGTTCTCAGCCTCAAAGCATGGCAAGGTTGCCACATGGCACCAGTAGCAACAGCACAGACCTCCACTGATTTTTTAGATCCCTGGGCCATGTGACGGAGACCCATGCTCCGTTGGAGTAGCTCCGCCGTAGAAATCCTCCTTTCCGTTGAAAGCTCAATTGCTCAAGGGATTAACCCTTTGTGATCACCCATGCGCTAGTCTAGACTTAATGTAGGGTACAAACAGAACTGGGTTTATTGAAAACAACTCAGATATTTATAAACAAGCATAATCAGATAAAGAGTATAATTCCATAAAGAGTCACTATTTTGTGGTGATCCTGAGGGAGTGGTATCAATCACGTGCAAAGATTTTATGTTCAAGAAAGCGACTTGATCCAATGTCGAGACCCTGAGCGACAGCGCTGGAAGCGTCCCCGGGAATAGTCCGCAAGATAGCCGGGCCAGAGTTCCAGAGCGGTGGCTGGGTAAACCCCGGTTCTAAAAGATGGGTAGTAAAACCAGGGTTTCCAAATGAGCTCCCTCTCCAATTGTGGCTCACCACGAGCACAATATAACCCCAAAAGAGCAACGTGGTGGACAACGGATGTCCGTAGTGTGGCACATATACGCAGTGTATAAATGGGTTTTACTTTTGCCACCTTACAATCTACAGTTTAAAGATTATGTTCTTCTATTAATTTATTAATACAATACTGAAAGAAAGTATCAAAAAAATCAAACAAAACATTTGTTGAGACTTTATTTAGTTTAAAACATATGTTTTTCTTCTTTTATTTTGTACAATTGGTTTGTTATAGCAACAGTGCAACAGTATACAGATACACCTGGATAGATTACATGACAAACATGGGCCTCTAGCATTTATTTTCATTGAGCATTCTGGATTTTGTTACACATTTAACAATTATTATAATGGATGTTTAACTCTCTCAAGATAGTTACATAGTACATAAGGTTGAAAAAAGACCTAAGTCCATCAAGTTCAACCCTTCTACCTAACCTTCCTACTCTTGATCCAAAAGAAAGCAAAAAACCCCTAATTAAGCTACTTCGAATTCTACCATCACCAAAAGGCTCGGATTTCTCCTTGATCAAGATAAAATATTAATTTTATTTATAGCCCTGTATGTCATGCCTTTCTAAAAAAAAAATATCCAGACCCATTTTGAAGTCATCTAATGAATTTGATAACACCACCTCCCTTGGCAGTGAATTCCATACCTTTATTGTCCTTACTGTAAAGAATCCCTTCCTTTGCCATCTATGAAATCTCCACTCTTCCAGTCTCAGAGGGTGAATTCTTGTTCTTTGTACATTTCTGTTAATGAACAGGTATGCAAGGTGATGTCTTACCATTGACCTGTAAAGAGTCAAGATGTTATCCTCCTCACGTGAATCAACACCTCTTTTTATGCATGCCAAAACCTTATTGGCCCTTGCAGCTACTTGCTTGCATTGCGCACTTGTTATCAAGTCTATTGTCTACCATTTTCCCTAAGTCCTTCTCATTGGTAGTTTTCTCCAGTGAACCTTAGAGAATGTGTTTGTCAACAGAATAGTGAAAAGTTTAAAAGTAGGTCATGGATCTTGACATTCTATGTTTTCATGCATATGTTCTATAGTAATTAACCCCTTCAGAACTGGGGGTTTTTACCATGTTTGCACTAAATGACCAGAGCAGTTTTTGTGCTTTTGCTATGACTTTATTCAACTGTGATTGACACAAACTTATTTAGTGCACCCCCACACATTACCATATTTGCTCGATTATAAGATGACCCTGATTATAAGACGACCCCCAAAATCTGAATATTAATTAATGAAAAAAAGAAAAAGCCTGAATATAAGACGACCCTATAGGAAAAAGTTTTACCAGTAAATGTTAATTCATGTAAACTATGTGAACTATTTTTTTTTAATAAAAGCTATGATTGAGAAAAATATTTTGTTTTTATTTCCTTTTTTCCAACCTGCCCCCCCCAGTTATGCACATCTGCCCCCAGGCTTGTCACTCTTCCCCAGAAATGCCTCATACCCCCTATATGCCACTGTGCCCCATGATATGCCTTTTAGCCCTCTAAATGCCACTGTGCCCCATGATATGCCTTTTAACCCTCTATATGCCACTGTACCCCATGATATGCCTTTTGACCCCCTATGTGCCACTCTGCCTCCAGAAATGCCTTATACCCCTATATGCCACTCTGGCATTTAGGGGGTTATAAGGCATATTATGGGGCAAAGTGGCATATAGGGAGGTATAAGGCATTTCAGGAGGCAGAGTGGCATATAGAGGGTTAAAAGGCATTTCTGGAGGCAGAGTGGCATTAAGGGGGTTAAAAAGCATTTCATAGAGCACTCTGCCTACAGAAATGCCTTATGCCCCCCATTTAACACTCCCCCCTCCCCAAACTTACCAGTGCTTCTGATTCCACGGTGTGTTGTCCGGGCAGCATGTAGACGTCTACGCGATTCACGTAGACAACTTCCGCTGCACCTGGAAGGAGGTGGGGTTAGCAGCGGGGGTTGTCTGCGTCCATCGCGCAGACCTTCCCCGGCTGTCAGTGAGAATTCCGCGCACTGGAACTCTCCTCACTGACAGCCGGGGAAGGTCTGCAGACAACCCCCGCTGCTAACCGCACCTCCTCCTGGCTGCAGCGGAAGTTGTCTATGCGAATTGAGTAGACGTCTACACCCTGCCCCGGCTTCACACCGGGGAATCAGAAGCACCAGTAAGTTTGGGGGGCATAAGACAGGAGGATCCAGGTGATTCAGGAGAGTTACGGTATTAGCTCTTTCAATTCACTATTCATTGTGAGGGGTCAACACTAGCATGTGGTCTCTATCTGAATTCATGATGCATCATTTAATGACTGAGGAGGCTTTGGAAAATCTTACTGATTTAACTATACATTATACAGGGGCAGCCAAACTCTTCCTGCAGCACAAGCTTATAATGTATAGGTGCTAAAAACACAGCTCCCATGTTAACTCTCCTAAGTGCAAACACAGAAGCATTCCATAAAACTGTAATACTGAGACCTTACCAATATGTTGACTACAGGAAGGAACATTACTTTAACAAGATTGGCCCACTGTGGGTTTTAATATCCTAGATCTCTTGAGCAGGTTTGAGTGAGGCATCAGAGGCCACAACGTATTAAACAACTTATTAAATTACTTACACTTTGTTGTAGTTCAGTTAAATTAATTCCCTTTTGAATTGCATGCAACTAATAAATCTCAAAGGTCCAATCACTATTAATCAATGTACTTGGAGAAACACCTGTTATTCATTCATTATATCTCTAATTATTCTGATTTAAAAAGTGCAACTCATTAGCTGAAGTAAATAATAATTGGCAAACAGTTGGATTTTAAAAGACTACAAAGAGTACAAGCCACTAATTGAGCAAATTAAAGGAAATGCAGTGTCATTATTTTTGTATTTTGTTTAGATATCAGAGCAGAACGCATGTAACAGGAACGACCATCTTAAACATATTGAAAGGCTGTATGCCTTTCAAATATGGCAGCACCGCTAAAATTTACAAAAAGTGTAAATAAAACACTCCATGGATGTCTCCTTGGCATAAGGGGTACCATCCAGTTCAAAAAATTGAGAATTAGCCAGGCTCAAAGATGTCCCAAATAGGGCATTGGTGTAGACTGACCAGGTGTCAAAATGGGAAAAAAATGTGCACCTCCCAAATGTGGCCTTTTTAGCCTCCAACACACAGCTGAACACATATTGAGGTGTAGATCTTCCCCTAACCTGCCCAAACAGTGGTGTAACTGCAGGGGTCCTGTTCTACCCCTGCAACCACTGGTTCCTGTTTCCCCGTGTCCCTTCTAAATTGTTCAAAAAGGGCCCTTCCAACCTGGACCAGAAGCACCCTTTCTAAACAATTTTGAACCAGCATGGGGTGACAGGAACGTATCGAGGTACTATGTCTTACACAGTATATAGTGATGGCAGTTATGCTGTACAAACTGTTGACATCTGGTACAGTATATAGTACAGTATATAGTGATCGCAGTTATGCGGTACCACCGTCAGTGTCTGTCTCAGTATTTAGTGATGGCAGTTATGTTTTGTTGATGTATTTATTTATTTTCTGTATTTATATATTAATGATTAGAATTACTTTTATTTTTCAATTGCTGTTGATATTATTTAATATGAATTATATTTGTTATTAAAATTGGTTTACACTGTTTAAAAGTTATCTTTTTTATTTCTACAAATACTGAAAAATATATGTGAGGGGTGTAACCACAAGGGAGGGACTATACCAAGAAGAGGTGTGGTCAAAATATGGTGTGGCTAAGGGAGGGGCATCACCACAGGGGGCCCATGACTTTATGTTGCCTGGAGCTCTGAATGGTCTCAGTCCGCCTTTGAATGTCATACTGTAGTGTGATATACTGCCTTTCTTTCCTTTCCACGTTTTAAAAAACCACATTTATTCAGTTTTACAGGTTTATAAATGATACACAGTTAGTAAAAATTGTAAAAATACCAACAATGTATTTGTTACCTTGTCCTGATTTGGAAATCACCCTATGTCTGTATGATATTCATTTACTTTGAGTTTTCTAAGGTTACATTTTTTATTTTTTAATCATTTAACCCCTACCTAACACTAACCATATCTAACAAATTACCTACTACACTAACTACACAATATAAACTAACAATTAAAGAATTTGGAGCTTGAGACAGGGGGAAACATTGTTTATACTCTGTCTCTCCCCAGCTTGCAATCACAGGCTTTGCCTCTGTCATCTGACTGTATCCATGTATGTGATTGGTTGTAGAAGAAATCATATGCACGGAAATGCAGGGGATCTTATGTATACTGAGTGGTCAGCAACAGCGATGCGCAATTGGTCACAAAGGGGTTAAACAAACAATAGAACAGAAAAATGTTAAGCAATCTAAAAAATCTGCAACAATATATGATACTGGGGTCTTATATTATATTATAGTAATTGTTATTGATATTATTTGTGTCTAACAAAATATTAATGTTTGTGTGTTGGTACATTGTGTGTACATGCTAAACAAATATGTTATAAAACAAAACATATCACAAAACTAGTGTTTGCAAAGAAATTGCCGCCTCTACAGCAACCGCCGTAAAAAGCCAATAGGATCTTAGATTGTAAATAAAGACCTAATTTAAGGTGCTATGTTTAGTTTTGGAATCCAAGGCTTCATTTTTTGCTTTCTGTACTCTTTGTAACCAAGGCCGTTTTAACACTTTTGCGGTGCTCATGTTAAGCTGTAATTTTCTTCCATTTAGTGTACCGACACAAGCTATTTATTGGGTTTTTTTCAGAACAAGATTACCATAGACAGCATTTTTTGATCATACCATCTAAATTCCTATATAAAAAAAAATTAAAAAAGCACTTTTTCTCACTTTTATTTGAATAATCTTTTTACTTCTCTACAAAAGCTAATGGAAAAACCTGCTATTTGTCTTGAGTTTTAGAATATGTTTCTTAGGGCAATAAATGCAAGTAGCATTTTGCTATTTCGAAACCATTTTTTCCAAATCTGGTCATTCTGCCTCCATGTCCTATTTGGGACATCTTGCAATGCAATTTATCCCAGGGTATTTCAAATGCTGGTATTTTAACCCTTTTCATGCACAAATTCTACCACTAGCCTTTGCCAATTTGTGGTAGTGGGTTTTTGTTTGTATTTTTCACACAAATTATATTTCAGGTAAGAATGCATAAGAAACTTCCACATTTGGGACATGCCAGACTCTGTTGGTCGCTCATACAGACTTTTAAAACCCCAATGCTGCAACTTACCCGGCACATCCCACTGGTCTCCTTGCCTGTCCAATTAGTTAAATGTCCGTACGAGCGACTTTATTGGTCGCTCGTACGGACATTTAACTAATTGAACAGGGAGGGAGACCAGTGGGATGTGCCGGGTAAGTTACGGCACCAGGAGTTTAACAGTCTGTACGAGCATCCCTATTGGTCGCCAGCAGGGGGCTCGTCTGCCATCAACCAATGGCAGACGAGCCCCCTGCTGACGACCAATAGAGTTGCTCATACGTACATTTAAACTCCTGGCGCCAGAGCTGCGTTAACCCCGTATTAACCCCTTAACCGGGGAAACAAAGAAAAACCGAACACGAAGAATGTCCATGAATATTCGCCCGAAGAGAAGACAGGAACAGGCGAATATTCGCGGAATACGAAGATTTCCCCCCCCCCCCGAAGACGAGCACGAAGACGAACACGAAGAGCCTCCTGGTGCCCAAGTCTACTTGGAATTTTAACATCTGGTCATCCTGGCCCCCTGTCCTATTTGGGACATCTTTAAAGCCAGCCAATTTTATTTACCCTATCAAAACATATTTTTGAAAAGTACACAACTCAGGGTGTTTCAAATGCTAGTATTTTAACTTTTTCCATGCACTAATTCTACAACCTTTGTCAATGTTTGTGTGTGTTTTTCTTTCACTCACATTGTACTTCATTTATGAATTCTTCATAGCTCCTGGTATATGTCACTTCAAAACAACAACCCATTATGTGTTCAACAACACCTGTTCCTGAGTATATTGATACCACCCATGCATTGCTTTATTGGGTTGTTTGGGGGCTAAAAGACCACATTTGGGGGGGTTACCTTTTTGACATATTTTCTTTTTTTAAATGCTTCTAAGAGCAATCAAATTGGATCCTTTTTGGTCAGAGGCATTGCAGCAACACCAGCTGAGCTAAAAATACAATATTTGATTGCTTTCAATGCTCATTTTACCCCATGAGGTGCCTGTGGATTTTTTAAAAAGAAAAATTAAAATTATGTCAATCTGTGCCATCATGCAGTGTTGCTTAAGGCTCTCTTTAAACATGTTTGGGTTATTGATGTCAAGTATTGCTTGGTGGATATAATGGATTAGTTGTAAACTATAGGTACTCTCACTTGAGTCGTATCATGTATATTGTAGAAAATACTGTAATTTATAGATTATATTGTATACAATTCTGAAGATTACCATTTATTAATCAAATTTATCATCAAATCTGCCATAGAGGTTTCATTTCAAAGGAATTTCAATTTTTTCATAAATTAAATCCATTATTTGCACCATGTAGTGTAATGTGATTATAATTGTAATACACATACACATACAGGTCGTACACTCACAGGAAAGGGAAGATGGAGCCTTCATTAATGTCCCTAGGTAATTGTAGTGTGTAAATAGAATATGACTCCTTCTTAAGTGCCATTTATCTCCACGCTGTCCCTTATTAATGTGTCCTATGCCAGTATATTTTGTGAGGTTAATAAATGTTCACACTTTACAATGACTGCACTGATATATATGTGGTTCTAATCATAAGCCACATATATACCTTATTTCTCTTGACCAATAATAATTGTAGACAGGACAAAACTCAAATAATGAAGTAAATTGATAGTTTCTTTCCAATAGAGTTTGTAGATTCCCCTTTGTATCTTTAGGTATTTTTTAAATCTAGTGTCATCAAAGTCTGACTGTCTATTATAGAAGTTAACGTAAGTCCAATATTGTTTGTATTAAGTAATTGTACAAAATTATTCAACAATTTATTATTGAAAATTATTAACAACAGTAAGGAAATAGTCAAAAGGCTAAATTTATTAGCAAACTGAAGCATTTGGTGTTAAAGAATGATGTTAATATCAAATTCAGACAAGGGGGTGTTAAAGTGAAGTCTTAGAATGCTGTATCAACAATAAGTGCAGAAGTTTGATCTTGAAACAGAAATAAAGCAGAAATGTGTGTCAGATATATCTATATGTTTACCAAGCATTTAGCTTGGACACACAAGCGAATCCTGAGCTGGGGCGAATCTCCTAAATGACATCTCTAAGTGAGGAGTTACAAGCAAAGAAGGAGTTAAAAAGCAAAAAGGAGGGTAAAGTATACATCCTTGTAATTCCATATAATATATTTATATATATTTTGCGTCTTACATTAGTAGGCATGTTGGATAATGCCACTCAGTGCATGTCTTGCAAAATGTATGTGCTCTTGGAGCGAGCTCCCCAGGGGCCATACCGCTGTTGCAAGTGTGAGCAGGTTGCTTCTTTGGAATGTACTGTGATACATCTAAAGAGGCAACTGGCAACACTGAGGGACATAGACAACATGGTGAGGAGCTTGCTGCTTACAGAGCAGACATTGGCTGGGGCCAGTGCTGAGGGGGTGGAGATGGGGAAGAAGAGGTCTCGAGGGCAGAGAGCTGGGTTAGTTGTGTAAGGGGCAGCAGGGGCCGGAGAGCTAGGGAGGTTTGTTCTGGGCTAGATCATCCCAACATGTTTGCCAGTTTGTACGAAGATGCTGGGGAGACCAGCTCAGAGGAAGTATTTCTGGGGCAGGCTGACTCTCCTAGCAGCCAGGAGAGTAGCCTCTCCAGCATAGTGGGGAGCCAGAAAGCTAGGAAGGCTAGACAGGTGCTGGTGGTAGGGGATTCAATTATAAGGAAGGTTGATAGGGTAATCTGTCGCCAGGACCCCGAATGCCGAACAGTATGCTGTCTCCCAGGTGCTCGGGTTCGACATATTGTGGACCGGGTAGACAGATTCGTGGGAGGATCTGGAGATGATCCAGCGGTCGTAGTACATGTTGGTACAAACGACATAGTTAAGGGCAGGTGGGGGGTCCTTAAAAATGAGTTTAGGGCACTAGGTCAGAAACTTAGGCAAACGACCTCCAAGGTAATGTTCTCTGGAATATTACCAGTACCACGCGCTACTTCAGGGAGACAGCAGGAGCTTAGGGAGATCAATGCGTGGCCAAGAGCGTGATGTAAGAAAGAGGGATTTGGGTTTTTGGAGAACTGGGCAGACTTTGCAGTCGGCTACAGACTCTACAGCAGGGATGGACTGCACCTCAATGAGGAGGGGGCTGCAGTGCTAGGGGATGGCTAGGGGAATTGAGGATCTTTTAAACTAGGTTCTGGGGGGGGGGGATAAATATAGATAAATATAGAAATGAAGTGCTAGCTAGAGTAGACTCGGAAAGGGGTCTAGCTATGGGAAAAGGGGGTGAGAGCACTGGTGGGGTTAGCACAGACAATATGGTGTTGCATAGTACAAAACCTGCTGTCAAGAATTATTTGTCAACTGTTACACCAGAAATGGGTAGTAACCTTAAATGTCTTTTAGCAAATGCGAGAAGCTTGGCAAACAAAATGGGTGAGCTGGAAATATTGGTAAGTAATGAACAATATGACTTGATCGGTATCACGGAAACGTGGTGGGATGATACATATGACTGGTCAGTAAACTTACAAGGGTATTCACTTTTTAGAAGGGACAGAGTAAATAGAAAAGGGGGAGGGATTTGTTTATATGCAAACCCTAAACCCTAAAGGAGATTAAAATGGCTAAACTAGAAAATGAGAAACTTATTGCCAAGGAAAGTAAAACCAATGCCAAGAAATTTTTCAAGTATGTGAATGGAAAAAAGTTAAAGGTAGAGAATGTTGGTACGTTATTATCTGAAACTGGAAATTTGGTTAGTGAGGACAGAGAGAAAGCCGACATCTTAAACTGGACTGGAAGAGCGCAGGTTTCATAGACGACAAAGGAAGGGATTCTTCACAGTGAGGACAATTAAGGTATGGAATTCACTTCCAAGGGGCCTCGATATTTTCTTAGAAAGGCACGATATACAGGGATATAAATAGAATAATATTAATATTTTAGAGCTTCTTAATCCAAGGAGAAATCCGATTGCCTCTTGGAGTCAAGAAGGATTTTTTTCCCCTGATGGCAGAATTTGAAGTAGCTTAATTAGGGTTTTTTGCCTTCTTTTGGATCAAGAATAGAAAGGTTAGGTAGAAGGGTTGAAGTTGATGGACTTTTTTTCAACCTTATGAACTATGTAACTATGTAACCCCCGTCAGAAAGTCTGTATGTCTTTAAAATTTTCATGTGCCCATTCCAGAGACCACCTGTTTGCATGGCAGTAGTGATGAATCGTCCCAGGGAAATCTCTTTGTCAGATATTATCCAATAAACACCTGTATTGTTTTCAGTACCTCAGTATTGAGATTCACAAAATCTTCCATTACTGATAGCAGTATTACTATTTGTAATCGACTTCCTGTGCTGTTGGGATGATGCTGTATTTCTCTCTCTAGATCTCTGTACTTACTCCCTTATTGGTTAAATGTGTGTATTTTTGGGGGAAATTGTTGTGAATAAAGAAAATAAATGAATGGGTTGTGATCAGGTGCCCTGGTATCACCAAAAGGGGTTATGATTGCATGTTGTGCCCTGGAATCTGTCCTAGGGAATTGTGGTCAGTAGTATAGCATAGAAATAATGTGCTTTGTAGAGAAGATAAGTAAAAAAGACTCGCTGTGATGGGGACTTTTGTTTTGTTTCTTTTGTGTTTCAGCCCCCTCCTGTTTGATTTTTGTATTCCCTCCCCTTACTCCTTCCCTCGCTCCTTTTCTAGACCCTCTCCTTTTCTCTTGAAAATCAATAAAGATATATAAAAAAAGATAAGTAAAAAAGAGATATTATGATTGCATTTTCTTGTATGTGGCAGTAAAGATGGTTGTGAGTGTATATATTATAAGGCAGTGGAAAGGGGGACATGTAAGAAGTAGGTGGAAAGAATTCCCTTGGTAGGGAATCCTACCAGACCTCATTCGTATTACTTAGGAAGGAGAAGCCTGCCCTCTGAACAAAAGAAAATGACAGGCCAGAATGGTTGACCAAGTTGAGCATATTGTTGCAGCAATTAAATATTTGGATGACCAGATACATGTCCATTACCTTCAGCTCATTGCTAATATGAGACACAATTACAAAACATATTGTATGTACCATACTAGATGTGAAATTGTCATTGTGACAAGCACGGGTGCAACAAGAAATCCTCCGGAAAAATGGCTAATCGCTAATACCTTAGAACTGTGTATTCCCAGGTGTACCGACTGATTTAGGAGAGTCGGTACAGGGTCCGTGGTGAAAGAGCAACTCAGCCAGCCCATCTCAATAAAGGTTAAGCCTGGCTGGCTGGTAGCTCTCCCTGTAGTATACAGCGACAGGTAGGCGCTTCGCCTATGTGTTGCTCACAGGTAGGCACCAATTCTATTGGTCGGTCCAGGCAAGCCCACCGAACACCATGTAGGGACGGAGGAGTGGCTCCACTGCGGATTGGTCGCTACTTCTGCCTTCTGGATGTCCTTACATGGAGCGGCTCATCTGCGCTTTCTTGATTGGCTCTCGTGTCAAAAAGATTAGCACCCGCCCTCGTCATTAGCACCCGCATTGGCTGGTGTATCCTGGTCTTACCTCGTCATGTACTCTATTCTTCCCTGGTTTCATCACCGTTCTTATCTTGATCCCGAGTTGTATAAAAATATGTGTGTTGACCCTAATAAAATGTTTTTAACTTGCCGTCCCTAATCGATAGTAGTTGTGTCTGCTGACTGGGGACAGAGGGCAATATTCCAAGGTAGCTACAGCGGCTCTTGCTCTCTGACAAACCGGAGACATAAGGAGGATAACCTGGGTGATCTTCGAGAGTATCTACCACTCTTTTGATATACCCGTTACAGTCATCCCAATAAACACAGATAAATAAACTAAAAATGTTCCAGCAATGAGCAAAAATTAAAGCACCAGACCAACCAATAATTCCTGATTATATTATCCAAGCAGGTTATTGGATTTACATCAGGAATCAACAAAAGAAGAACCTCTACCAGCCCAGCTAATGCAACTATAAAATATCTGATGAAGTGAAGAAAACACTCTGCTTTGAAGAAGCCCAACTAAGAGGGGAAACAAGTTAGCAAGCAACAAGTTACTCCATAGTGAGGATTTAAAAACAACCCCCAGACTTACCAAAAGACTATCATACGGACTTGCTTTTTTATTACTTGGCATGAGATAAACCAGATTTGTTTTACTGCATATTACAATGTAAGCGGAGACATCGAAATAAAAGTATGTCAATTTTATGATTATTTGTTCCTGAGGTCAAGTCCTCAAGCAGCACTTTACCTTTGGGGAGCAATTATATTGAAGAACCTGAAAATACAGTGTGCTTGTGAGTGCAATATAAATCACATTATGTATTATCTATCTGTACTCGGGAGATGTTGATGAACACATATTCGGATGTTGCTTGGCAGTGATGCAAACTTATGGTGGGAGAAATGTCTTGTGTTCACGCCACACATGGGAGCTTTATCTAAATACATATCCCTTTGGGGTTGTGTTAAATCTAAAAATCATTCACCAGGTACTCTTCAAAACAGTATTGGTGTTTATTGGATAATATCTATAACAAAGTTGTTTACTAGGGACCATTCACCACAATGACAGTTATGCAAACAGGTTGTCTTTGGAATGGACACATAACAAAAAAATTCCCCATAGACAGTAGCGTACCTAGCGGGGGGCGGGGGGGCGGTCCGCACCGGGTGCCGCTCATCAGGGGGGTGCCAACTTGCCGGCACCCGGCACCCCTCCAGAGACGGACAGTAATGTCCGCCGCTGGAGGAGCAGGCTCGCAAGAGTGCGGTATCGGAGGTCTTTAACAGACCTCCGGCTCCCTTGAGTGATTTTAAGCCGGTTCCCTTGAACCGGCTTAAAATCCCTCAAGGGAGCCGGAGGTCTGTTAAAGACCTCCGATTCTGCTCCCTTGTGATCCGCGCGGCAACTGCTGCTGTGCAGAGGGCACTGTGGGCGCGGCTTCAGCGCCGCCGGGATCTGACAACAAACCCCGGCGGCACTGAAGCCGCGCCCACAGTGCCCTCTGACCCGGAAGAAGACAGAAGAAGAGGAGCGAAGAGGAAGACTGCTGTAAAAAAGAAAAGACTGCTGTAAGAAGAAAAGAAGTAGAAAAGAAGGTAGGAAATCATTCATTAAGACTGAGTGACAGTGAGAGTGGATTGGTATGTGTGGAATCTGTGGATTGGTATATGTGTGGATTGCTATATGTGTGGATTGGTATGTGTGGAATCTGTGGATTGGTATGTGTGGTATGTGTGGAATCTGTGGAGTGGTATGTGTGGAATCTGTGGAATCTGTGGAATCTGTGGAGTGGTATGTGTGGAATCTGTGGATTGGTAAGTGTTGATTGGTAAATGTGTGAGAGTGATGGGTGTTATGCTGTACCATTTCCAATGTCTTTTTCATTATAATTATGCTCTTAAGTACATCATAACTCCCATCACTCTATACTGTTCTGTACAGTGGCAGAGCTGGGAGACAGAGGCCTTGCACCCCCACCGCAGGGTGCTGGTCAGGTTCTATGTGGGCAATGTGGATGCTGGCTTTGGGGTGTGCAATCTGTGATCTATGCCTGTAATTTAGGGTGTTTTATCTATAACTTTAATGCTGAGTTTTTATGTGAATTCCAATTGATCAATACCTGAAAAGCTGGGTTTGTATGTTAATGTGTTGGTCTATATCTGCTATGCTATGTTTCTATACATTATTTATGTTTACCAGCAAATACAGGATTTGTATGTCTTATTCAGTTGATCAATAACTGGGGTGCTGTTTCCATGTGTTGTTTATTTGATCTATACCTTCAGTGCTGAGTGTACATGTGATTTCCAGTTGATCTATACCTGCAGTGCTGGGTTTGTGTGTTCTGTTGATTTATACCTGCAATGCTATGTTTCCATACATTATTTATGTATACCTGTAAATACAGGATATTTATGTCTTATTCAGTTGCACGTGCTGTTTCCATGTGTTGTTTATTTGATCTATACCTGAACTACAGGGAGTAATTAAAAGAGAGTTGTGGTTTAGTGACGTAGGGGACAAATGGACTTTGGGGATGATTACGGGGAGAGGACCTCCCAATGTCACGGTGCAGTCAGAAGAAGGGAAGGCTGTACTGACTCTCACAGTCTTCCCCTGATCTGCAGTTGAGGGCAGTACAACATAATCCCTATCACTATACATCGATCTAGACATTTACAATAATGCAGCATAACCCCTACCACTATATACTATGCCAGACACTGAAGTGGTAGGCCTACACCACATCAATGGCTTTGTATATAGTGATATGGGTTATGCTGCATTATTGTAAATGTCAGGCTCAATGTATAGTGATATGGATTACGCTGCCCCACCGTCAATGTGTGCTCAGTATAAAGTGATAGGTGTTATCCTGTATCACCGGCAATGTGGGCCTCAGTATATATTAACAGTTATGTTGTACCACCGTCAGCGCGTGCCTCAGTATATAATGGAAACAGTTATGTTGTACTACTGTCAGCGCGTGTCTCAGTATGTAATGATAGCAGTTGTGCTGCACAACTGTCAATGTCTGCCTCAGTGTATAATGATAGTTATGTTGTACTACTATAAGTGTCTAGCTCAGTATATAAAGATAGGTTATGCTGTACCACCATCAATATCTGGCTCAGTTATAGTGATAGGTGTTATGCTGTTCCACTGTAGTATGTGGCTCAGTGTATAGTGATAGGAGTTATGCTGTTTCACTGTAATGTTTGCCTCAATATATAATGAAATTACTTAAGCTGCACCACCGTCAATGTCTGTCTCAGTATAGAGTGATAGGCATTATGCTGTACCACCGTCACTGCCTGGCTCAGTATATAGTGATAGGTGTCATGCTATACCACAGTCAGTGTCTGGTTCATATGGTATATATAATCATGAGTCGACATGGCAACACCACTATATATGCAAATGCTTAAATAAAAAGAGAACAATGTTATGGTGACTCCTGATTATAATATCAGAATTTTTTTTAGTTTATAGTGTCTTTAGCTGCTTAGCCAGTACTTAATTTGTAATGTTTGTCACTCATTTGTTAGGTCTTCTTAGAAACTTGTTGTGTTTGTTGTTTTTTTTGGGGGGTTATTAAAGAAAGCACTATTATATGTTCAGTAAATGTTATTTAAACATATTTATTTTACTTATAAGTTATTAATTTATTTTTTCAGATTTCTTGTTGTTTACAGTTGACATACAGTTTACAAATTGGTGCAATAAATATTCTTGCCAACATAATTTTGTAGATGTCTTTACATTTGGGGGGGGTGCCACTTACAGGATCCGCCCCGGGTGCCAAATACTCTAGGTACGCCCCTGCCCATAGATATATATTTCATTTTTTTCTGTCACATAAGAAATAATTGTGGGTTAGAATGAACTGTAGCGTTCTCAAGAATCTTCATTATGTGACTTATATTTTTTATCTTGGATAGTGAATGTGATGTTCCTTCATATTTCTAAATGCATCCAAGCTAGCCAAAAAGGATTATAGTGAGTGATGTAATTAAATTAATTTCTTTAATGCATTATTTGTATTCCTTATATATGATGGTAGTGAATGTACTATTGATAATAATACTTAATTTGCGTATTTTGGGAGACAGTAAAAAGTGGCAATTGTAGGTGTAGGTTGGTATATAAATTTAAACTCTTTTTCATAGATGATGCCTTCTTTAATGCTTCAGCAAGAAGTTGTCCCATTCAAAGTTGCCTTAAACCTCCAATATTTTATGTTCCTGATGCAAGAGACTTCTCTGTGTGTCAAGAGTAAAAATCAATCAATATGTGGATACACATGTACATGATCCCACAGGTACTGTGGGGACCAAATTTTGTGAGTGGAGGATAAAAAATATCTTCTAGATCTGTTATCTTTTCCCTGTAATCCGTTTGATTCAAATACACTTTGTTAATCGAAATAAACAAAATGTACTTACCTTTGGAGTGTGAGACACTAACTCTGTTTGATGCACTCTCCTCAGTTTACCTGATATGTGTATTGTCTCTGCTTGGTCCTAAAAATGTGCCTTTTTTTATCCGTGTCTCCTTTTTTTTTTATTATTAAATCATTTTTCAGATCTACCGTATTTCTTGAGTCTCCACTTTCAGCTGGATTTCTGTAGTAATTTAGCATTTAAACCCTACAGACACTTTCAACTAGGAGACTGAATAGAGGCTTCAACTGAATTCTTTCCTGTGAGTGCAAGACTTGAGCTTGACAAATATAACCACATACAACTTAGTCAGTTTTTTTTTGTCTTTCCCCCGTTGATGAACACCATGCAATTTCAATAATAATGAACTATGAAAGTTTCCAAATTATAAATTTTATTTATTAATTGATTATATTGAATTATATTAATTATGATATTGATATTGGTTATATTTAATAAATAATAATCTGCCAAATCATTTGAAATCACATGCAATGACTTTATAACTTAAAATATATAAATTACAGTATTGCCTATAAAATACATGATAAAACGCATGGGAGAATACCAGGACCTAACAACTAATCCATTATGACATATATACTGAAAATGGCTGCAATAATTTCTTCCCCACTTCTAATGAATTAAAAGAGAATGAGTTGTAACAATAAGCACAACTAATGTTTAATGAAGTTAACGAACTGGCTACATTATCAATATATTTCATTTATCTATTTACAGACACTATTTTGTATAAAGCCGAGTCTCTGTGATTAGCGCTGAATAGTCATTCATATACCCATCAATGTTTTGCGGTTTATACAAATTAAGATTTATTTATTATAACCATAACATTAAGCCATATGATAATGCCATATCCCAGCGCTTAATGGGAACAGACTTCGCAGTCTAACCTATCTCTACTTTCTGTCTCCTACCCTGTTCACTACTATACAAACTGCTACCCAGGACTGGCTAGTGGGCAGTCAAAGTACAGCGTATCTGTACAGGAGTCCAAATCTCCAGTACATCTGGACTTGGTAGGCCTTATCAGAGAGAGAGAAAAGGAGAAGGTCAGTGAACGGGAAAAAGGAGAGAGATAAATCAAATGGAAAGAAAGGGAAGAGGATGAGAAATTGACAGGAGAGTGTTTGTGGTTTTTAAAAGTGCCCATGCAAAGGAAAGTCTTCATGCTAGGGAAAGTGTGTCTATGTAAGTACAAGTAAGTGTGTATATGCAAGGGCAAGTGTATGCTAGAATGTTTGTGTTTAAGGGCAAGTGTGAATATGTGTGTGTGTGTGGACAGCTGTGTGTAAGGGTAGGTACGTATATATATGTGTTATATGTTGTAAAGAGAATAGAATGATTAATTCTAACATATCTTTAACACAGGGGAGCTATTTACTATTATTTAAAATTAAATAAAAAATGTGTGTATTTCACGAGAGCCCAGTAACTTCATAATGTCTGCCATGAGCCACCTTCAAGCCACCTATTATGAATAATATGTAAAAAAAAAAAAAAAAAAAAAAAAGAAGAAGAAAAAAAAAGCCAATCATTTGTAAGCTTGTATCTTTGATTGGTTACAAAAATCTAATTTAATTCATTTCATGAAAACTAGCCCATGTGGATAATTATTTCCCAGACACAAGGGAAAATTATTTGTATAATTGAATTCTAACCATCGTTGCAGAATAACATGTGATGTTCACTAACTGTGACCAATTAACATACAAATTCTGTTGTCTTATGAGTGAGTGTGTGATCATCAAGATAATGTTCATCATACGATGGTCAGTTGGCGTCCTGCTGCATTAACAAGGATCCCGTGAGGCTGGCATTAAACAGGGACCAGTTATAAATGGTAAAGCATCCCAGTTGACTGACTAACTATCTCGGTGGATTTAGGGGGATTTCTATGAGCTACTCCAACTTGTGTATAAATAGATGTCTGAAGAGGCATATGTAAAAGAGTGCTGCAAATCAAGACGGTGGTGTTAAATGAAGAAATACTATAGGTAAGGAATTACCAAAAGCCTCATGTATTGTTTCTGCTTAAGTGCAAGAGTTATATCCAATTAAACCTTAGAAACAAATGATTAGCATGAAAAAGGGGAAAAAAAGAATTCAGATCAGTGCTAAGCATTCACTAATTCTGTTTATAAAGCTGTAATGCACTGTATCTATTCTATATTATATTTTTACTTACATATATGTTGCATTACAATTATATACTTTTTTCATGCATTATTGCTTAATTGTAAATTAAGATGTTCAGTCAGGCTGTATAAAGGTGCACATATTATTGGTATTTCTTACATGTTGTAAGGCTTATGATACATCAGAATTTAATTCATAGCAAATTAAACCTTCAACGTACCTTTCACTAGACTGATTAATACTCAATTTCTTGCCCCTACCCAAATCTCTACCATCTACTATTTAAACTAAAATTGACCATTCACTTTAAACCTATATTTTTTTTTATTTTTAAACTAAGCGTAATATATTATTCTTCATTGTTTGTATATTAAATAAATATTTGGCACTCAGTTTGACTAATACCTTTAAATATGCCAAATTCTGTACATGTAATCTGTATTGGGACACCTGACTATTACAACAACAGGGACTTTTATGACATTTCATTCTAAATACATATACATTAACATGTAGTTGGTCCCCCACTTTTGCAGCTTTAACAGCTTTCACTCTTCTGGTAAGGATTTCTACAAGATTTCGGAGTATTTATATGGGAATTTTTGCCCATTTATCCAGTAGAGCATTTGTGAGGTCAGCCACTGAGAAGGCCTGGCTGGTAATCTCGGTTCCCATTCAAACCAAAGGTGTTCAATGGGGTTGAGGTCAGGGCTATGCACGACGAGTCAATCTCTTCCACACCAAAGTCATGCAGTCTTTATGGACCTTGTTTTGTGCACTGAGACACAGTCATGCTGGAATACAAAATGTCTGGGCATGTCTCCTTCAGCTTAGCCGAACAGACATTTTGTACAATGCAATGCTTCCAACTCTGTGGCAGCAGTTTGGGGAAGGCCCTTTTGTATTCCAGCATAACTGTTGGATGGTTGGATGAGTCTGAAGTGGAAGAAATTGACTGCAATGATCCCTGACCCCAACCCCATCAAACACTTTTGGGATGAACTGGAACAGAGATTGCGAGCCAGGCCTTCTAATTCAACATCAGTGCCTGACCTCATAAAGGCTCTACAAGATGAATGAGCAAAAATACACACAGAAACACTTTTCAAATGGAAAGTCTTCCCAATAGATTGAAAGCTGGTTAAATTATAGTTGGTCATTACATAAAAACCTTTAATTTTAAGAACGTTAATAATTTGCTGTTATGTCCTACAGTGATCCATTTAAGATGTATTTATAGATTTTATAAAAGGTCCATGCCATGCTCAGTAGAGTCAGTGACATGTATCTCCTCCCTGTGCTTAGACCTGGCTGAAACAAAATCACCTAGTAGCACTTTCTGCACCAATGAAACTCTTATAAAAAAAACCACCAAGAATAAAATGTATTCCCTGCCTCAGTTTCCATCAACCATGCATCAAGAAATGTTGGATGAAACATGATGCCAGGTGGCTGGCTTTGTTTCACCCCACTTTTTGCGCTCAACTATTCTTTTGCAGGTGTTACCATGAATGCTTCCAGCTCTGTACTGTTATTTATTGTGTACCAATGATTCAAGTCTTGTATAGTTATTATTTCTTTCTGATACCAAGTAATACAAAAGTTAAAAAAACAAAAATCCCACGTGTGAAAAAATATATTTTTTTTGTCTCAGTCAGCAGTCTAAAGAAAACAGTCTGTTGCTACCAGGGGATGGAGGTCTAGACAAAACCCCCCAAAAGTGGAAGTAGAAGAATACGGTTTTTAGAAGCCTGAATTTTGATGAGCCTGCTTTATCCAGTCCTTTTGTGAGTGGAACTTACACCATATAAAATTCTTTATTTCTTGACAATATCACACTATTGGTTTTGTTTTTGTTTTCTTCCCCCATGTATATGCGCTCCATTATTCCTTGTCTGATACCAAGTAATAGTATGATATAATAATTTGACTACAGTTTTGTGATTTATTTAAACTGACAATTGTTGTAAGTTATTTTAGGATAGTAACCCATCCTTACATTTAATGAGAGCTTTTGAGCGTTACTACAAAGATATATTGGGGAGAATTTGCTGTTTTGGCAGTTTAATGACATATTTTAAACATTTTATTAATTTATGATTTTGTGTTTTGACTTTGTAATTTTGTAACTTTCTGAGAGCTCCTAATCCCCTTCAGATGAACATTGTCAATTTATTGGGTTCTAATCTACCTATTGGAAATCCTTGCTCTAGAACACAATCAAGTGTGAAATTAAACACACAAGGAAATTGCTAAAAATAAAGGTAAATGTATTTTTTTTAATATTACTTTTACCTTATTTCCACCGTTAATTTTCTTATTTTGTTTACACCCAAAACTCTCTCTTAAATATCTCCATAAATTTGCGAACCTTCCAGTAACTGGAAATACCAATTAAATGACATAAATGACAATGTATATATATATATATATATATATATATATATATATATATATATATATATATATCAAATAACAGATGGAATAAGTATCTTGTGATAATACCTTTTTTATTGGACTAACAGAATTTGGAATGAAAAGCTTTCGGGAGATCTTCTCCCTTTCTCAAGTCTAAAACATTTCTGAGCAAAACGACACATAGAATTCAATGTTGTGTGGCAGGGGAGGGGGGGCTTACTACCCAGATCTCACCCTCCCTTATCAGATCTGGGTAGTAAGCCCCCCCCTCCCCTGCCACACAAAACGCCCACTTATTTTCAAAGTAAAATACACTGTTGAATATAATTGATTGATAAATCACTCTCTAGAGGCAATTTCACTGCCATTTTGCCCTTATGTCCTTGAGCCAATTTTACTGGCATTACACCCTCACCCTGATTTTCCTTTCATTTTGAACTAAAGGCAATTTCCAGTACATAAACAAAAGTCAAGGTCAGGCTTTGAGTAAGGTGGGAATATATTTGTCTCAACCCATATTTAGTCATGGACACTTGTATGTCATTTTTTCTAGGGCCACATCTGAAAAAGCAGTCAAGGTGAAAATTCTTCATACTCTTCTTACTCTGGGTCTCTTGGTAACCTCAAGTAAAACATGTAAGAATTATTATCCCGTCCACTATATTACTTAGTCTATTATTCATGTTAGATTCACATTGTAGGGCGGGTAGATATATTAGCAAAAAAAAGGAAGACATGAGAGATAAAGCAAATTCAAAAAGGGGGTGATTGTTAGTGGGCGATGACTTGAGCTCCACATAGCCTCATATGTGTACTTTGACGTTTCTCTGGCTTTTTGAGCTTTTTCATCAGCATTCAGTGAAAATTGGGTCAGTCAATGTCATGTAAACTGAACAATGACACCATATCAGCAGCTACTTTACAACTTCCTAAATGTACCCCTAAACTTGAGTTGATGATACAGGTGTACACAGTATTATGTTATTTACAAGTAAAAGATAAAAATAATAATAAGCAGCAGACTGTTTCATTCATACGAAAACAAAACCGAAAGGGGGTGGCGCAGGGACTCCAAGACAACTTGAAAAATAATAACTAATACACAGTAGTGCAACACGTAAAATGTGCACTCACAAACACATGGGTAGGAACACACCCGGATTAAGCATTATTGAAGAATACATTTTATCAACACTTGCCTACAGTTTAATTAACACTTTTTTTCAGTGTGGCTCCTGTAAGTATATACTTTAGCTAGGGTATGCCTGTAGTTCTTAGATAATACACCATTGGTGGTATTTTTCTGTTTTTATTGAAGTAAAAAGAACTCTATCCATGGCAGAATTTCATCTTTTTCTCATACTTGGTACATTCCTACCCTTCTGTGTGAGTGCAACTACTCCCTATTTCATTTATCATCCATTCATTTCACTTATTGCACTATTGTGTATTAATTATTGTTTCTCACGTTGTCTTGGTCTCCATGCACCATCCCACCTTCGGTTTTGTTTTTACTTGTTTTGGCATTTGGCAGAAGTGCATCAGTGGGAGGCTGCAGTCTACCAAGGAATTTGTTAATTGTGATATTTGTGTTCACACTATCTTTGCACATGTTCACTTTTTGTTTCTTTCATATGTTTAATTTGTCATTATGGATGGATTTCGTCAAGAGATATGCCTTTTTTCATTCATTGTAACCATTTCAACAATTTTGATTTCAGACTGGATCGATGGATCTATACAGGTTGGTGAAGGTGTCAACTTACAGTGGGATAACCTTAGTGGGAGTAACAGGAAACATTCTTATCCTGGCTGCATTTGCTGTGATCTGTTATCAAGAGCGTAAACTTATAGGCTCAGAGCTTATCCTTTGCCATCTCTCCCTGGCCAATCTCCTTGGATATCTTACCAGGATCTTTCCCACAATCCTTTTTGAGATGGGAGTGAAAGGACACATCAATGACACAGGCTGCAAAGTGACCTCATCTGTTTTCAGAATTTTCCGTGGCATGGCCATCAGCCTTACATGCCTGCTCAGTTGCTTTCAAGGGGCCATTCTCAGCTCTGCTGGTACCAGTTCCACAATTAAAATGAGAATCCAAGAGGGCATGCAGCCAGCTATTTGTATACTCTATGTGATGAG
This sequence comes from Spea bombifrons, assembly GCF_027358695.1. Taxonomy (NCBI): domain Eukaryota; kingdom Metazoa; phylum Chordata; class Amphibia; order Anura; family Pelobatidae; genus Spea; species Spea bombifrons. The sequence goes on along the minus strand of NC_071088.1, from coordinate 59,530,209 downwards.
TATAACAGTTAACACACCTTTTGCTATGTATGCTACAGAAGCTTACAACATCACAGGGGTCAAGTATGCTTATGGCCCAGGATATTGCATTGTAGTGTACCCTAATAAAGTGGCCTTTGCTGCCTCTGGCTTTGTTAGCTTTGCCCTTGACTTGGTTTTGGTAGTAATTATGGCACTGGCCAGTGGTTACATTCTATGGATTCTTCACAGGCACAGCAAACAAGTGAAGAGTCTAAGAAGCTCCAGTTCCAGTAAGGGACAGGTTACTGCTGAGACTCAGGCAGCCCGTGCGGTGGTGACCCTGGTAACATTTTACGTCACTCTGTATGGAATTGACAACACCATCTGGCTCTATCAAACAGTGTCCACCCACCTATTAGCTTTGGTAACAGATGTGAGAGTTTTCTTCACCACATGTTATGGTTCTGTTTGTCCCTTTGTGCTTATTATATTTAACAGGAAAATACGAAGCAAACTGAATCCATTGGCTAAAGAATAAAATTATTTTAAAAGGGAGCTTTTGCCATCACAGCTTTTACAATTTTACAAAATGGATTTATATTTAATTTAATAAGATTAATTTATTAACTCTTCCTATAGCTTGTGTTTTTGTGTGTCAGTCTGTGTCTTTATTTTGGGGAATGTTTAGTGCAGCTAACTGAATGTGGGGCAGCTAGCATTATCTACCTATATTCAGTGTGGCCCAACCAGCATTTTGTAATCAATTTCCCATCCTTAAATTCTCTCCACTTTCCTCTTAATCCCTTCCAGGCTTTATGTATCCCTCTATTAGAACAGAATATAGTAATTAAATGCTATCAAGTTAGTGTGCCCAGAAGACTGGCTTAGGAATCACTGCAATAGATGTACATAAGTTCAATCATCAAGCAGCAATGCATTGTAAATAAGTGAAACTAAATAGATTGTGGTAGTCAGGGAGTGAGTTAAGTATAGTTGCCAAGTGACTTAATTGCAATAAATAATGAGTGTAATGAATTGCGAGTGTGACACAAATTCATTTATATATATATATATATATATATATATATATATATATATATATATATATATATATTCTGCCCCAAAAGAACAGGACAGAATAGTGAATGTTTAAATGCCCCTGGTTTTTGGTTAAAAATATGGACATCTTACTAATGGTCAAATTTTGGTTATTGCAGTTTAGGCCTATGTGGTATATCTGCAAAAGGTTACCTGTTATAAACCCACTCTGTTTTACTATATAACAATGACCTCCAGGATAAACATACACATAGTTTAAATTATTCTACTTATTATAATATAGGTAATAAAGGTATTGAGTTACTTTTTGTTATAAAATTATTTATTTATATCCTGAGGTACCATGCACCAGGTTCTTTTGGTCATTTATCTTTCCAGTTGATAATGGTACAATACAACTCAGTTAGAGTTTCTTCGTATAAATTTTACCTTTGTATTGGTTGTAAAAATAATAAAAATATTTATCCACAGTATTATGATGAAGGAAGTGTTGCGTAAAATGAAAAGAAACAAGGGTTTGTAAGAGAATAGTGTCCCTACAGAGCGCAGAGGCATTTGGAGCTCCACATATCTTGCACTACTACAAAGTGGCCACTTTGGCCCAAACAGATCTTCGGTATAGTTAGAACTTGAATATCTGTTGGGTAAATATAGAGGAACATATATCTGAAACCTATCCCTAGACAACCAGCCGTTTGGGTCAATAAGCGGTCTCATTTCCAATTCAGGAACCCGATTATTGTGCCAGGTTCTGCTTTAGGTCCTTCATTCCTGTGGGAGAAATGGGAAAATAGGGGCTTTAGAATTGTGGATGCTGTGGAGGGGCGTCTTCTTGAATTGTCTACAGGGGATTTTGCAAAGGAAGTTTTTAATAGAAGGGTTACGCTACTTAAATGAGTGCCGAAAACATATGCAAGCAGAGGGTCTCATCGAACCCCCGTGAAAATCTTGCACAAGCCAATACACATTTCAGAGCAAGAAATCTGTCTGCAAGGCAAATAGAATGCTCTTTGAGTGCATATGATGTCTGAAGTGTGCCTATAAAACATATAATATAACACTGTATAGTAATCCAACTTTATAAAAAAAATTAACACTGGTGGGACACCCTACATTAGCTAGGATATTTAAATAAAAAATTCAATGTATGCATTTTGGGTAATATGCATATGCACAAAGTATGTGATAGGGTTAAAACTCAACATTTAACGTGGCATGTGATTTAGTTGTATAACGTCATCATTGGGCTTTACAAGCAAAACACATGGCTTGGGAATGTTATTATGTTGTAAGCGTCTCCATAAACTCAGCACCGGACATTACAGGAATGACTCTAGTTACAACTAGTCTTGGCTGCTATAATTCATCTTAAAAAAAACAGATTCTTGCAAAAATTCCACTTTATCAGGTATAATGCAACAGAGAGCTAGATATCTAAGTTAAACAGAAAGTTTAACTTATTGGGTCTAATTTCTGATATAAATGTACACAATGTATAAAGGTTTACCCTGATCCAGAGCTTTCCTAATTCCCCATTGCTACGTCCTGTAACAGGTGCAAAAATACCCATGCTCCCAATTGGATTATCAGAAAATCAGCTTCAGAATGCCCATGGCCCATGGTAAATGCAAGGAAACAAAATAAACCAATGCAAAAGGTTTGACTTCTTTGTGGATGGGGCCATCAGTCACATACAAGAGCACAGCTTAGAAATATGTGAGCTGCACAACACCCAATGACTGAAACTGCCCAGCTTAGGGGACCACATTGGCCATGTATAATTTTTACATATTGCTGACCAGTCCATGTAAAGTGCTGTCCTGCGGTATGTGGGATGTAAGTATGGGAGGGAACCAAGTAATTAAAATGCATCTACCATACTGCAGTATACGTGTCCTAGAAAACATAGCTGATGTGGTTACTAGGACAAAAACCACAGAAGAAGCTTGTAAGATTTTTTTTATGGCAACAACCTATTGGCCAAGTTTTGTGTCACATGACCCAATTAGCATTCCTGGCAAAATTAGTTATAAGGGAGAGTTTTACTTGATAACGTTATTATTTCTGGGAGGGTTTTGGGGCATTCAATATTGCTAGGAATGATGTTTATAATTCAGCACAGTGTTAAACACTACCATAGGGCATAGTTGCCAACAGTTCTGAATTTGCAGGGAGAGGACCCAAGAAACAGGACTGTCCTGGCATAAAAAATGCCTGTGCACAGTGCATTGGGTTTAAACCATGTATGTCTGAGCGAGTTAATAAGCTCCAGACACACAGTATCTGTACCAGGTAGCCTGGAGCTCAAGTAGGGTGACCACATTAGCCATTTTATCCTGGACACATATAATTTTTACATATTGCTGGCCAGCCCAGAAAAATGCTGCCCTGCAGTATCAGGAATGTATAACTGAGTAATTGGTTCCCTTCCATATGTCTATACATCCCAGGACCAACATCAGTTTCCGCAACCCCACCCTGCTTGCTACATATTTTGTGTCTTTGCTATGGAATTGCATTTTTTATTCTCCCTTGTTCACTTCTAAGTTGTTTGTTCTCCTGTAGCTTGATTGAAAGGCAGCTCATTCTGGATGTATAATTGTGTTTGAAGATCATAAAACCACAAAGGGTCATCATGTTTTAACTTTAACCCCTTCAGTCCCCTATAGACATACCGGTACGTCCATAAACCACATCTAAAGAAACAGATATGGACGCACCGGTACGTCCTGCCTTTCTTGCAGCGGCAGGGACACATCCCTGCCACTACATAGGAGATCAGCCTGTCGTTTGACAGCCTGGACTCCCCCCTGTCAGCAGAAGCCAGCATTGCTGGCTTTCTGCTGCCCGATCATATGTAACAGCTGTTACATTTTTACATGACCCTGCTGGGATATCTGATCGCTCCGATGAGGCACAGACACTGTGATCTCTATGCAAGTCTGTGGGGACTTGCATAGAGATCACAGTGTGATCGGTGCAGGGGGCCCACTCTTTTCACATGCTGAAAGACAAATCAGCAACAACAAAAAATGTTAGTGATTTAAAAAAAAATTAAATAAAAAAATTCACTAAAATAATACAATAAATTATAATTAAAAAAACAATAAAATGAGCTAAGTGATGTCATTGTGACATCACTGGCATTAATAACATGTTCAAGAGGTCCCTAAGAGGACCTCTAACCATACTGTACTGATAATAAAAAAAAAAATTCACAACCCCCAACCCCGGGGTATAAGTATAAAAAATACTACACTATAGGTACTATATGTAAGGGATGGATATGGCCCTCTAAAAAAAAACTAATGTGAGGTATCTCTGTAATCAGGAGATGCAGCTTAACAATTTTGGCCGGGTTTCTCTGCCGTTACACATACCCTGTGCAAAAAAATCTAAGCAACATGTAAGTGTTGGCGAAAAAAAGTGCAGGAAAGAGAGAATTCTTACCTGGGAATTCCTTTTCCTTGTCCATTTCCAGGTGGCACATGAGAAGAGAAGGCTCCGCCTACCAGGTAGGGCAGGAAATACTATAAAAAAAAAGGAGACCTCCCCCTTCCTCCCCAGTGTGGTTAAAAAGAAAGATTCAGGCAAATAATAGACAAGCAAAAGTAAATTTAATGGGTGGGAGTAAAAGTGTGCCACCTGGAAATGGACAAGGAAAAGGAATTCCCAGGTAAGAATTCTCTCTTTCCCTTGCCATTCCAGGTGGCACATGAGAAGATTTAGCAAGATAGGGAGGGAAGGATTCCAGTCTGCAGGACACGACGACCAAATTGAGACTCGTCAGAGAGATGAAGGTTCAGCCTGTAGTGCCTTACGAACGTATGAATCGACCTCCAGGTCGCTGCCTTGCAAATGAGAGACGGATTCACCCCGGAGAGTTCAGCCCAGGATGTCGAGACGGATCTGGTCGAGTGTGCCTTCAGGCCGGAGGGAGGCACTCTTCCCGCGGAGATGTAACATAAGGTGATTGCGTCCTTAAGCCAGCGGCTTATGGAAGCCCTGGACACTACTCTGCCCCTGCGGGTCCCCGCAAAGGACAGGAATAGTGCGTTGGATTTCTTCCAGGCGGATGTACGCAAGAGATAAGACAGGATACATCTCCGCAGGTCTAGCGAGTGGAGTTCCAACTCCATGGGATTCTTGGGATCCGGACATAACGTAGGTAAGACGATCTCCTGATCCGAAAGGAAAGGTGAGACAACTTTAGGGAGAAACTCCGGTGGTAAACGGAGGATAACGCAGTCCGGCAGAATCTTGAGAAAAGGTTCCACTCTGGAGAGAGCCTGGAGCTCACTCACCCTCCTAGCAGAAGCGAGTGCTACTAGAAGGACAACCTTGTAGGTGAGCAGCTTTAGAGAGGTATCCTCTAGAGGCTCAAAAGGAGATGTGGTGAGTTGGTGCAACACGAGGTTAAGGTCCCAAGGTGGAACCGACGGACGGAGCCTAGGGCGAAGTCTGCACATCCCCTTAGAAAATCTGGAGATCCAGGGATGGGAAGCCAGATTGGAGTCCAAGCAGTTGCTGAGAGCTGAGATCTGGACCTTGATAGTAGCAGGTTGTAACCCGTTATCAAAGCCGTCTTGTAAAAAGCGTAGCACCTCATGGATGGATGGAGAGGATACTTCGTGCCCATAGCACCAGGTGATGAACGTTTCCCAAACCTTCTGGTATTTAGCAGCCATAGTTTTCTTGCGGCTGGAGAGAATCGTTTCCACTACCGATGAAGTTAATCCCCTTGAGGTCAGGATCTCCCTTCAGAAGCCATGCTGAGAGGTTGAGCCGGGAGGGATCTGGGTGGAGAACAGGGCCTTGAACGAGAATATCCCTCACCTGAGGAAGAAGCATGTGCTCGTCTACGGCCAGGTCGATAAGGTCCGAAAACCAGATTCTTCGAGGCCAGAAAGGAACAACCAGGATGACACTGAGGGTTTTCTCGAATCTTCCGGAGCACTCTGGAAATAAGGGGAAGCCGAGGAAAAACATACGCGAGATTGAAATCCCAGGTCTGCGAGAGTGCTTCCAGGGCTCGGGGACGGCCGACTGGAGAGAGAGAAACAAACTCCTGTACCTGTTCGGTTAGGTGCGTGGCCATCAGGTCTATCTGAGGAGTACCCCATTTCTCCGTGATGAAAGCGAAGACCCTTTTGTGTAAGGACCATTCTCCCGGAAGTACTGAGTTCCTGCTGAGGTAATCCGCCTCCTGATTCAGTGAACCCTTGAGATGAACCGCGGAGAGAATGCAGAGACTGAACTCCGCCCATCGGCAGATCTGAGCGGTCAGGGTCTGCAGGCGCCTGCTTCTGGTGCCATCTTGTTTGGACAAATAGGCTACAACGGTGACGTTGTCTGAAAGGATCCTGATGGACCTGTGTCGCAGGATTGTAGACCAGAACCTTAGAGCCCTCCAGACCGCTAACAGAAATTTGATGTGCAGGTCTGATTCCCGAGGAGACCAAGTTCCCTGGGTAATATTGCTTCCCATAACAGCACCCCAGCCTCTCAAACTGGCGTCGGTGGAAATTACCACCCAGACTCTCGTCTGCCAAGAGAGCCCCCGTGAGAGATTCTGGCTGTCAGCCACCATCGGAGTGACTCCCGAACGAAGGGGGAAAGTTGGACGTTCTTGCGAAAGGACATCCTGGAGCGATCCCAGTGATCCAGCAGGAACTGTTGAGGAGGTCTTGCATGAGCAAGTGCCCAGGGAACCGCTGAGATGGAGGAGGTCATTAGGCCGAGCCAAGACATGATGGCTCTAATGGACACTGACTTGTTCGTTAGAACCGCTTGTGTGAATTCCCTCAATCTTGGGATCTTGTCCCGAGGGAGAAACGTCCTCTGTACGTGTGAATCGAGGATCATTCCCAGAAAGGTACGACGTCTGTTTGGAAGTAACTGTGACTTGAGTCTGTGTACTAGCCATCCTAGGTCGTGGAGGGTCCTGAGAAAAAAACTCCAGATGGGACTGGAGCAAAGTTGCTGAGACCGCTACGAGGAGCCAATCGTCCAGATATGAGACCACCTTTATGCCTTTTTGCCTCAGGAAGGCCACGACCACCGACATGAGCTTCGTGAAGATCCGAGGTGCTGAAGCAATTCCAAACGGAAGAGCCCGAAACTGAAAATGTCGAATCGCTTGAGGTAATGGAACCGCCAGACGGAGGAATCTTGGTGGTCTCTTCTGATGGGAACATGTAAATAGGCATCCCGCAGATCTATGGTGACCATGAAGTCCCCTGAAGAAATGATCTCTGTGGCGGACTTCAGGGATTCCATCCGGAACCTGTTGTATCTGATACAGGTGTTCACCACCTGTAGGTTGATTATTAGCCTGAATTTCCCGGATGGCTTTGGACAAAGACTTGGGAGTAGGTTCCCTCTCCTATCTCTTGATGAGGAACCGGGACCAGAGCTCTTTCGAGAATTAAGTTGTTGAGCGTGGAGAAGAAACCCGATCTTTTCCAAGGATCTGCAGGGGGCATGGACAGCAGGAATTTCCGGGCAGGTAGGTGAGTAAGCTCCAGAGCATAGCCTTGTTCTATGATACGAAGGACCCAGGGGTCTGAGGTGATCTCTTCCCAGGCATGAATGAAACCGGTCAACCTGCCCTCTACCTGAAGCCTGCTGGCGTCAGAACCTTCCTGCTTTACTGTCCCTGCCTACCCCGAAAGGACTGGTAGTCCTGATTGGAGGTTCAGGGCCTGTAGGACTCTCTCTCTCTTGGAGCTCTATAATAACTCGATCTGAAACGAGGTGGTCCTTTCCTCTGAGGTAACCAGTGCTTTTCCCCCGTGGTGGATTCTAGGATCGTGTCGAGATCGCTGCCGAAGAGGTGGCTCCCCTGGAACGGAATGCTGCACAGCTTGTGTTTAGAGGCATTATCAGCAGACCATGACTTAAGCCAGAGTGCTCGCCTAGAAACCGCTGAAAGCGCAGTGGCTTTAGCAGACGTACGGACTGATTCAATGGAGGCATCGGAGATGAAATCAACTGCTAAGCAGGTGTCGGACAGGTTGCTAGCGACCTGCTCAGTCTCTCGAATAGCTGCAAAGTCTTCCACCGCCTGTTGGCGCCAGATTTTAATGGCTCTAGAAGTTGACACCATAGCAATCGCTGGACGAAATTCGCCGCTGCTGCTTCAGAAGACCTTTTGGCAGACCTCAGCCCTCTGGTCCATGGGGTCTTTGAAATGGGCCGCATCTACCAACGGAATGGCTATTTTTTTTTTTTTTTTTTTTTTTATTTTTTTTTTTTTTTTGTGGCCTTGGTTACTGCGGTGTCGACTTTCGGTTCGGGGACTTCCCAGGCCTCAGAATTCTAATTATCGAAAGGAAAAAGCTTCTTGGTTCTCAAGGATGTGAAGAATCTCCTGTCAGGAAATTTCCACTGCTCTGTGATAATGGCAGAAAGAGAATCGTGGACTGGAAAGGTCTGCGGTTTCCTAGAGTGACCCTGAAAAGGATCTGGTTTTGCAAATGGTATGTCCTCCTGTAGATTCAGAGTAGAGTTTCCCTGTTTCTGTAGTCATATTCAAAAAGGAGCCAAATAATCTTCCGGGTTATCCGGGAGGTAATTTGGTGGACCCTGCTGGTAAGGTTGTTGCAGGGGTGCCTGAGAGGGGCTTGCCATGGCTCGAAAACAGTCAAAGGTAGACTGAAGTTCCCCCTTCAACCAGGAGGTAAATTCCGTTGCGGAAACTTCTTTAGGCCGAGAGCAGGAGTTGCACGTTTTGACCGAAGGGTCATGCAGGGTCTTTTTGCAGGATGAACAGGCTTGTGTTTTGACTTTCCCACATATTTCCTATGTGGGGAGGCTTCAGGAGGGATATCCTGATTTTTATCTGACATGACTGAGGAGAAGAAACACAAGCTGTAACTGTAGAAAACAATGGCATAGGCAACGTAAAACTTCTTCCAAGCAAAGAGGGCAACACCTACTTGAAATGGCAGTAGACAATCCTCAGGCACGGGCAGGCACAATAGCAGAGAGGTAGATGCAAAACTACAGCACAGAAACCAACAGCAAGGAAAGATCTTACCCATTCTGGCGTTGTATACAGAGGCATTTAGGTGCCCAGGGCCGGAAACCTCACATCCGGAAATTCCCAGCCAATTGACCTCTCGTGACCCCGGGTCGCTGCACCGGAAGTGAAGCCGATTGGAGATCTGAACGTGTGCCGAGAAAACCGGCACAGCCGGTTAGAGATCTCCTCCTGCCGTGCCACACTCTGAGGATTCCCCGGGACGGAGTGAACCGGAGCCCGGGGATATACATCCCAGTGAGCCCCCTGGGCTGTGGGCAGAGCCGAAAGAGGACTGAGCCTCGTGTGCGTTGCCGCGATACACGCGGAGTTGCAGCCTCCGAGGCTGCCGCACGAACCCTGGATCCACACGGGACCGCTGCCGGGTATCAGAAAAGGACGCCCCCCCGGGGCTCCGAGAAAACAAAAAAAGGAAGGAAAGGTAAGCTTCAGCCTAACCGCTACCTGAGTAGGGCAGGAAACAACACTGGGGAGGAAGGGGGAGGTCTCCTTTTTTTTTATAGTATTTCCTGCCCTACCTGGTAGGCGGAGCCTTCTCTTCTCATGTGCCACCTGGAATGGCAAGGGAAAAAATTTTTGCGGCCACCTTTGACAGTGATTGGTGACCAAATAGCTGCATGAAGAGTGCCCAAATACCCCTGATATGATAGTCTGGGTTGTCTGCTTTACAGAAATATATACTTTTGTGGGTATTTTTGGTTTATTTGTTTAAAATTGGAGTCGCAATCCCATCATACCTAATGTAAAAATTCTACCAATAATGTACACCTTATAGTATGTTCCCTATAAGTGCTGGGAAAGTATGGAAATTCTATATAAGTTAGGTATTTCTGAAATCAGGACACCTGAATTGATAAACTTGGAGGGGATTTTCCATCACTTTACCTAATTTTGTGAGGATTCAGAGGGAAAATATCTAAAAAATTTGTTTTTTTTTCTTTAGTATTTACTAAATTTCTCATCCTTAATTTTCAACTATGGTATCAAAAGAAAGCTCTATCTCTCCTTGAAAAAACAATATATAGTTTACATGGATACACTATTTGCAGGAAAGCAGAATAATCGCTGAACCGACATACCGCAAAAATGGCAAAATTGCTCCGGGCTTTGAGGTATCAAAAACCCCTGGGACTGATTAACTCAGGTGTGGTCATTGTGTACTCAAAATATAAAAAATCTAAGTCTTGCTTTTGTGCTTTTTTGAAAAAGGAAAAAAAATCTGCATACTGAAGCAGAAACTCATAAAGGTTCAAATTTAGTTTATACGAGAAGACAGAAAAGTTTATGTAATAACAAAAACAAAACACTATCATACTCAAGAATAACGTCAGAGACTATGCCTTTCCTTCAATGTTTCATGACCAACATATTTGTAAGACAAACACTATAGTCTTGGGGCTAAGGAAAGAATTCAGAAATCAGACAGATTGGATGTACCAAATGGTTTTTATCTGCCGATACATTCTTTGTTTCTATGTTATATAAGTCAATCATATATTTTTCAGGTACAGTCTGCATTTTAAACAGGTCATTATTTTTTTTACATTTTAAATATGTAAAAATGTAGCTATATCTATTTGGAACTGTTCATAATCCCTCCACCCTGGAAAATAAAAAAAACTGTGGGTATGGTGTCCTTTGGGTGATGTGCAGTGTTGTTTTTGCGCCAAACATACCTTTTGGCATTAGAGCCAAAAAGTTCAACCTGGTTTCATCAGACCATAACACATTTTCCCACATGCTTTTAGGGGACTTGATCTACATATGAAGAATACGGGAGATTGTGGTCACATGTAGCACACAGCCAGTACTTGCCAGAAATTCCTGAAGTTCCTTTAATGTTGCAGTAGGCCTCCCTGACCAGTTTTCTTCTCGTCTTTTCATCAGTTTTGGAGGAACGTCCAGTTCTTGGTAATGTCCTGGTCCCATGGCTGACCCACTACCTCCGGAAATTCACCCCACTCCTTCCAAATGGTTTCATTAAAAAAAACCTCAAGTAGCCAGCACAAGTGATCGTTTCAGTAGGCACTCCACTGCACAATGCCAAGCCTCTAACATTCTTCTGGACACGACACACCTACCTGGTCCAGATGGAGCATCCCCATCTAGAACATGGTGTGCTCAAAAGTACACATTCATTTTCAAAAGGCACAAAACCAGATACCTTAATAAGCCAGATTGAGCAGAGCCAACACAAAAGAAGTCATCAAGGTGGTGAATAACCAATTTAAGCCCTGAAACTGGCTTTACCACCTACTCTAGGAAGGAGCTGAAGGTCACAATGCAAGAGAAGGAAATAAAGCAGCCCATTGGAGGGCAAATCAAAATATATATCAAAATATACCTTTCCCTGCCACTTGCAACCCAGCAAATGAAAACAATATGGGTGCATTGGCAGTAGCCTGTAGATGGCGTTTATGCCTGACAAAACAATTTAACCCAGTCAACTGCTCTGTGATAAGCATTGGAGAAATACCATTATTAACAGAAGTTCTTTAGGCAATAGTAGATGGTGTATGAGCCTAAATGTACCTGGCTCTTTCTTGGGGCCATCCCTAAGGGTAAAATATTAGCTGAGAAGGATGAAGTGAATGGGCCAGCCAGTCTCCCCAATTCTACCTCCTTACCCTATTTCTCCGAAACTACCTAGGTAAAACAGGGCGGACTTTAAGTTCTTCACTACCTGTGAAGAACTTAACTCATTCATTAATGGAATCCTAAACCCTTCTGAAAACCCCAAAACAATAGCAATGCAGCCTCAGGGTCAAAATACCTATTCAACCACAGCTGCATCATCTCCAACCACACCAGAGTCATTCCCTTTCTGACCAGAGGAGATCTGCTTCTCCAGCTACTGTCTCTTGAAACATTTGGACAGGGGGTGCTTACCCCCACATCCCATGGAACCCCATCCGCAAAGTCCCTTATTTTACTTCCAGTAGAAATCCTTTTGCAGGTTCGCTGGCCCTCCCCCCTCTGAACTAACTGCCCCCTGAAAGCTGCAGTGCGACATCCTTGTGGACCCAAAGCGGTTCCCATCTTACCACCAAACGCTGCCAGAACTGCTCATCATACCTGTTCCAAGCTTGACCACCATATACTTTATATGCTTCCTTAATACTGTCCATGTAACTATACAGCCCTGTGCAGTGTTCTATTTTTTTATTAGCCAGGATAGCAAAAGCCTGCAGTCACGTGTGGAGAATCAACCGATACTGCCGCTTCCCCTCAACCTCCTTCTTTTTCTCCTCTGACTTAGATACCCTATCCAAATTGAACTTTTCTTGGGGTATCAGAGATCCCCTTTCCAGATCTTTCCCCACATCTCTTGCTTCAGGTGTGCCCCTAATAGGGTCTCAAAGCAAAATAACACCTCACCCCTATCAGCATTTGCCAGCATCCCCATGTACACTTCAGAATCTCCTGTCTCAGCCCCACTAGCTAGCGCAACTACTTGCTGGGAACTGTTCATACCAATCTCTCCAGGCTGAGTAGAAGTGGGCCCTGATGCCTCTACTACCCGAGACCCCTGGCTCACTGAAACCACCACTGCAGGGCTACCCCTAACCGGCATTGGGTTAATCCCTCCACTACCAGAATTGCTCCCTAAGACAAACAAACCCCTTCCCACATCCATAACTTGTGACAGCACAGGGAACTGTCCTTCTACAGGCAAATCCTCACTGACTACCTAACTCCCACTCACATTACCCTCATCCCCAGACCCCCTAAATATATACCTGGGAAAGACTATTAAAGAGTGTTGCCCCCAAAAGGGGATTGCTCAGCCACTGGGCGCTCTACAACGCACCAATGTCCCCATGTCTGCACATCCTGTAGTGCCGCCTCCTCTGCTGGTCCTGCTTGTGCACTGTGCTCAGCTGCTGGGCATCTGTGGGGGCTCCTTTAGCTTCTGGCATCCTCCCAGGTCCACACTAGTGATCCAGGGAGATCTAGTAATTGTATTGCAGTGTCCTCCCCACTGACCCAACCAAAATTAACTTTTATGTCATACACATGTCATATCAACCTTCATGGGATTTCACCCCTTCCAGGGGTAATTCTGATATGCTAGATTATTTCTCCTACCGTGTTTCATTATAGTCTACGATGCACTGGGAATTTCTAACCAATGCATGTTGTGACAGCCCCATCTGTTTGTCCCACATGGCATTCTGGCCCTGTTCCTGTTTGTATGTATTGTACCCCATTCCTATGTCTTACCCCCTCAGTCAAAGGAATATATTCACTGACTTTCCCAAAGATGATGGGCTCATGATCATGGGCTTGTTGGATTCCCTTTCTTCCCTGCCTGGTGCCTGACCAGGACCTAGCCCCAAATCCATGGAATTGGAAAACAGCTGTAAATAATGGTGATGCCCGCTGACATTTGAACTGAGTCATTATGGAGGTCTGTTATCCCACCACATCTGTCTTTTGGGGTTATATTGTGCTCATGGTGGGTCACCATCAAGGTGGTTACTCAGAAGGAGCTCATTTGGGAAACCTGGTTTTACTACCCATCCTTAGAATCAGGGTTTACCTAGCCATGGCTCTAGAAACCGACTACCATATGGACTATTCCCGCGAACGTCCCCTGCACTCAGGGTCCAGACGACAGATCAAGTAGCTTTTTGGAATATAACATCGTTGGTCCCTGAGCTCTTCATCGGCCCACAGGGATTGCCGTCACTTCCTTGGATCACCCAGAAATAGTGATTCTTTGTCGGGTGGGCGTTGCTGGCCCTAGAACTGTATGGAGCCACCAGTATGTCTGGTAGTTGATGGGATGATACTCCTGATCGAATTATGTTTGTGTATAAATAACTGTGCTGTTCCCAATAAACTTGTTCTGTTTGCACCCTGCACTAAGTCTCCACTAGTGCTTGGGTGATCACAAAGGGTTAATCCCTTGAGCAATTAAGTTGAATTAAAGTGCTCTACTGCAGAGCTACTCATTTGGAGTACGGGTCTATGTCACACTCCTCTATCTCACTTGTTTTCCTCATGTATGGTTGGGAGGCCATACACGTCATTTTTTGGGTTTCCTGATAACCCAAAGCACTCGCTTCTGCTTGGGATGCACCAGTTTCTGGGGAAAGCTCTTTCTTTTTTTCCTTATTGTGCCACAGGCATGGATGTCAAAGATAAAAATCTAAATATTTTTTTTTATAAAAATTGCTGGCCATAGGTGGTAGCCTTTATGTAAAAAAAGGGAAACAGTCGATTCCATGCAATTTTGCTGTTTGTGTTAAAATAGTTTGGGCAGCCAGGAGGATTCAGCTTGTGTCCTTCGACTCATTAGTCACAAAGGACAGAGTATATCCTGTACTGCTCTTACATCATTTGATCAGTTTAACACACAGGTTCTACCAGGGCCGGCCCTATAATGGGGCAGACTGGGGCAATTGCCCCAGGCGGCACTTTAGAAGGGGCGGCACCCGATCGGCGCCCCTCTCTCTCCTCTGCGGCGAGTCTCCCTGTTCGGTCCCGGTGCCGGCTTGTAATGCAGAGTGCCGGAAGTGACGTCAATTTCCGGCGCTCAGCATTACAAACCGGCACCGTGGCAGAGCAAGGAGACTCACCACAGGACTGTTTAAAGGTAAGTACCGGGGGGCGGGGGTCGTAGATTATGGCGTCGGCGAAGTTTAAAATGCCCCCCCCCGACGTCGGCGGGGGGGGGGGGCGGCGTTTTAAACTTCGCCCCAGGCGGCGTTAAGTCTTCGGCCGGCCCTGGGTTCTACTAACTCCTGCCTAGTCTAAACCCACTTCCCACACCTTAAAAGTCGATTTGGTGCTAGCCCCGCCCCCTGTTTGCTGCCAAATGGTGCAATTTCTTTTTCACACTGTATACACTATATGGAAAAAATTATTGGGATACCTGATCATTAAACCAACAGGGGATTTTATGACACTGCAATATGTATTTGTCCACCCTCCACCCTTTGAAACTATAACAGCTTTCCACAAGAATTTGAAGTGTTTCTGTAGGAATTTTTGCTCATTCATCCAGTAGAGCATTTGTGAGGTCAGGCATAAGAAGGCCTGGCTAGCAATCTCCATTCCAGTTCATCCCAAAGGTGTTCGATGGAGTTGTGGTCAATTCCATGAAGCACAAATTTTGGGCTGATTAATGCCAGTGGAGGTTTGGAACTCTTCAGTTATGGACTCACCAGAGCGTTGCTGACTTTTACGCACCATGCGCCTCAGCACTCAGTGACCCGGCTCTGTGACCTTACGTGGTCTTCTGCTTTGTGGCGCAGTTGCTGTTGTTCCTAAATGTTTCCACTTTCCATCAATGTTACTTACAGTTGACAGTGAAATATCTAGCAGGGATGAACTTTCATGAACTGAAATATTGTCCATATTTCTTCCCCACTCTGATGCTTGGCTTGAACTTCAGCAAGTTGTCTTGACCACGTCTATATGCATTGAGTTTCTGCCATGTGATTGGCTGATTACCTATTTGTGTTACCAAGCTATTTAACAGGTGTACCTTCCATAGTGGCCAGTGAGTATATATACACATATACATATATAATACCAGCCTACGTATATACAATAAGATGTATCCTGAACCAAAACATTCAACCAATTTAGTTTTTTAACGTTATCGTAATTTGCATATGTCTAGTCATTTCAAACCAGAGGTGGCAAGTTCAGTTTACTAACATGTAAATAAAACAAGTGCCACCCACCACACCTGGGAACTTCCTGGATCCACCTGTAGCTTATTTCCCATAATGTAGACTCAGCACTTGGCAAGAGCTCTACAAGAAATGCTGTGGGTGCGGTTTAAAGGTAACTCCACTCATGGCAGCCACATGCTTCTTTTGAGTCACCCAGGGACATAAGAATGCACATAGTAAAAGCATTTCAGGTAATTCCAGGATTTGTTTTTTATCAGTTAATATCTCCTACTGAATGGCATCAGGGGTAAATCTGCTACTCTATTACCTTTGTTCTGCAATTTTTTTCTAGTTTGTTTTTTTCTAGTGTTTTGTAAATTATGTGCTTTAATAGTTACTATAGGCTGAAAGAATCCATTATGGAACCCGAACCAGTCTGTAAACACAATGTGACTTTCCCAAAGATTAACACTGAGCAGAATAATGCCATCAGCGGAACCCTATGGTCTACTCATAAGCCTCTCGGTTACTCGCGAGTGGTACAACCTGAACACATTCAGAGTCAAACAGTCCACGTGGCCAAAGGCATTGTACCAATTTGGGTTCATATGGGGTAATTTCTCCCTGAGACACAAGACCCAAGCATTGTACAACCAGGACACCCAAGCACCTCAGCTCCTAAGCAGGGATCTTGGTTGAATTGTGCATGATCTGGCTCAGATTTAAAGTTGTGTAGGAGTAGCACAGAACAAAACTATCTTGTGTATGTTGAAAAACAGCTTATAACATACTGTATTTTCCGGCGTATAAGACGACCCCCAACTTTTCCAGTTAAAATATAGAGTTTATAAGTTTTGTTCTGCCGTATAAGACTACCCCTCTACCCAGTATACAACAACCAGCCAATCACGGCAAGCGATGTACCTTACTGGTGATTGGCTGGTTGTTGAATACAAAGCCTGCTTGGATTGGGTGGGTCAGCTCTCCCTAACATATGCCTGTCCACACACATGTATAGACATACACTGCCCTCACACACCCCTTCCTTTACACACATATACACGTACACACCAGCTTACAAACACACATATACGCATATACACATACACTGCCCATACACAGACATATACATACATACACTGCCCTTACACACACACACACACACACACACATATATATATATATCTACACATACTAACATACGTCTGTCCATACATACACATTTATACACTGCCCTCACCACACACCCCTGCCTTTACACACACTGCCACAATGTGTGTGTGTCCCCTGAGATATGCTGTCACTATGTGTCCCTCCCGAGATATGCTGCCACTCTGTGTCCCCCCCCTGAGATGTGCCCCCCTCCCCTAGACTTACCAGTGCAGACTCCCGGAGTCCCGGGTGTCTTGCGGGGCCGGCAGGGGACATCTATTCGACGCAGAACGGTATACAACTTCCGGCACCTGAAGTTGTATACCGTTCTGCACTGGTAAGGAGGATTGTTAAAGCTTACCGTGCAGACGTTCACCGGCGAGTGTAAACAACCTCCACTGCCGGCACGTCTGCACGATATGCTTTAATAATCTCCCTTGCCGGGACTCCCCCCGTGGGAATTCCCAGCAAGGGAGATTGTCAAAGCACACCGAGCAGACATGCCGGCAGTGGGGGTTTACGCGCATCGCCGCTGCCGGTGAACGTCTGCGCGATGCACTTAGACAACCTCCCATGCCGGCACTCCCCCCATGGAAAGTGCCGGCAGGGGAGGCTGTCTGAGCGTATCGGAGAGTAGGATGCAGGTCCCCTGCACCGCTGCGGGGGATCTGTATCCTAACCCTGCCAGACCTCGAGCTCCCTAATGTTGGGCTAGTTAGAGGGAGGTCGTGATCTCCCCAACCAGCCCTGCCCTGAAGACCGACCCAGGGGAGGCAGCTTCTCCGCTCGCCCCTCCCATAGAGATTCGTGATTCTCCAGTACGGCTCGGTAAGTTTCAATACCTGGCGTATAAGACGACCCCCGACTTTTGATTAGATTTTCACAGGTTAAAAAGTCGTCTTATACGCCGGAAAATATGGTACCTGTAAGACCAGTGGTACTCTGCCCTGATGCCAGTGCTTCTGCTGGTGCCGTAATATCCTCTGGCTCTAGGACAGTCCGCCAAACGCAGTCTAGCAGCTCTCGGTATGCCCTTTCTTGCTGCTGCTCTTTCATGACCAGATAGTCCAGACCATATCTCAGCTGTGGGACTTCTCCGAGACCAAGCATAGCCTCTTTGTATTCCCCAATGTCCTCCAGATCAGAGTCCCCTTCACCGCCAAATTAAATGAAATCGCTGAGGCTCTTGCCCAACCATCCAGGACCATCAAAACCATAGCCCTCTAGGGAGCATTCTGTCACAGTCCCCAAATATGCTTGCTCTGCATTGCACTGCAGAGCTTGATATCAATTGTCCAGCTCTACCTCCTGTTGGACCAGCTTGTCCAATTTAGATACCCATTGCTCCTGGGGTCGCTGTCCCAGGAATGACAACCGTAGTTCCCGCTGGTCTCTAATCCTTTATATCCGTATAACACCTCCTGGAGTGCCACCTTCTGTAGTGACCCTCAAATTTGTTGCATCAGTTCCAGGTATTGTTCCGTAGGCAGAGCAGTGGTGCAGCAAGAGAGGATGACCCGAAGCAGCCCTGGAATGTCCATGTCCCCGTCAAGGCAACCAAAGTCTGCCGTCCTGTTGGTCAATCCCAATAAAAAGGAAGTGTCCCAACAAGTGCCTTTCCATCAGCGAGGATGAGGCAGGTATCCCGTGGTACTTTGAATTAGGGCTGCAACTAACGATTATTTTAATAATCGATTAGTTGGCCGATTATTTTTTCGATTAATCGGAAAAAAAAAATGCAATTTTTTTTCAATTTAAAATAATGTAATAAAAAACGTACAATACACTTTCATCTCTTTATCCCAATGGCCTCTCTCTATTCACCTTCTTATTTTACTGACATAATAATAAAAGCTACAAGAACCCAAACACAGTGTTTCTCAAACTAGGTTTTAATACAAAGTAATTAGTAAATATTAATTCATATGTTAACTATTTTTCATATTTAATAAAAACTATGAGAAAAAAGCCTTGTTTAAATGTTTTTATTTACCAAACTGCTCCCGGTTATGCACATCAGACCCCCAGCTTGCCACTCTGCCCCCATATATGCCTTATACCTCTTATATGCCAGATTCCACTGTGCCCCCTGATATGCCACTGTGCCCCTGATATGCCTTATACTCCTTAAATGCCAGTGATATGTAACTGAGCCCCCTGATATACCTTTTACGCCCAGATATGTTTTATGCCCCACTGATATGCCTAATATCGATATGCCTTACACCCCCTATATGCCCTGAAATTCATAATACCCCTCATACACCACTATAACTCACCCATACACCACTCTGGCTCCTCCCCCTCCCATACTCCATTCTGGCTCCTCCCCCTCACATACACCACTCTCCCTCCTCCCCCTCCCATACATCACTTTGCCTCCTCCCCCTCCCATATACCACTTTGCCTCCTCCCCCCCTCCCATACACCACTCTGGCTCCTCCCCCTCCCATACTCCACTCTGCCTCCTCCCCCTCCCATACATCACTTTGGCTCCCCCCCTCCCATACATCACTTTGGCTCCCCCCCTCCCATACATCACTTTGCCTCCTCCCCCCTCCCATACTCCACTCTGCACCTTGAGCACCTTGGCACTCCCTGTTTGAGGTGGATTAGCTATGGTTCCAACACTGATCATAAGAACACTCTCTGTCATTATACCATGTAGAGGAGAACAATTAATCTAAAGTGTAGGTTGACTGATTACTAGGCATCTGTCCACTCGGTGAGGGGGAAGAGCCGTTTGTCTTACTAGGAAACAAGTCTTCTAGATACAGGTGGGATAATGACATAATGTCCAAACAAATAATCAAGGTGCAAACAGGGAAAATACTTACACATGCAGTAAGTTCTAAAAACCTATTTAGGCTACTGTCACATTTCCTATTTATCTCTTTTAGGTGAGGGCAGCTAGTTTTAGGCCATAGCACAAGCCCCCCAACACCCCCCCCCTCCGTGGCCTAATAATATAGTGGCACTTAAAAAGCATATTGAAGACAAAGCAAGGGCCAAGTTGAAGTTCAAAGAACTGTGCAATATATGTACATTGCATTATGGGAGGGTGGATACTAGGAATTACTTGCTCACGCCTCTCCTTCTTGTCTATTATAGTGACACAATTGAAGCACAGACATGACTTTTCATTACACACCCAAATTTCCTTTGCTTAAATAACATACTTGTATGCATAAGAATGGAGTTCTATATGTACTAGATGGGTTGGTCTGGAATGTAGATTTGTTCATAGATCCGACAGAGAAGGCATGAACTCTGTGCTGGTG
Organism: Spea bombifrons; assembly: GCF_027358695.1. Classification (NCBI taxonomy): domain Eukaryota; kingdom Metazoa; phylum Chordata; class Amphibia; order Anura; family Pelobatidae; genus Spea; species Spea bombifrons. Next base: position 59,510,083 of record NC_071088.1, on the reverse strand, counting down.
ATGCTAAAACACGTGGACAACCAGGTGTTTCCCACCTTACCCTGCAGCTCAGGATGATTCAGCTATGCAAGGCAAGGTTTAACAGTGAATATTTAAAGTTATTATAGGTAACAGCATGCTTGATTGCTGCAACCAGGCAAGTACAGAACAAACTGCATGCTACAGTTATTAAATAGGCAAGTTTCGACCAAGAGCATTTAGAATTAACGGTTACAGAATGTTCCAAAACAGAGTATAGGACTACTTTGTGTTAGAGTAGTGTTTAAATAAGAGATCAAGAGTTGTGGTGCATAAAGAATTATTCTTATAAAGTAATGCATTAGGGTTATAAAGGGCTAGCTGTATGTTGGGGTTAACCCCCAAAAGTCCTGAAGCATTATATTAAAATGATATGTATATTAAAATGATATGTATACTGTACCTTCCAACATGCCAAATGAACATATATATTTTTGGGTGGGCGTAAACAAATCTTTTTATAAGACTAATAGCATTTTTCTTTATGTATTTAAACTAATAGCGTTTTTTTTCATGTATTTGTACCATTTTATCATGTGATGTGACGCATTGTTTGCCTCAAACTAGTGGGCACGTAATACGTTATTTAAATTGTACATTGAAGGTGGTGGGAAAGATCATGATAGCTATTGTAATGTCTCGGTTTCAATTATAATGTAAAAAGTAATTGAATATTATACAACAACATTGTTAGTAGAACACATCTGACCTACTTTGTGAACCAGTTTAAGAATATTGAAAGCCACCCTCAACGTAGTGAAACTACGCTGCGGATGAGGCGTCAAAAAAAGTTAGGGTTTTTTTGTTTTTCCAAACCATTTATAAATCAGACAATTTCTGTTGGCTTCTGTAATGCTTTTAATCATGAGGTCAGAGTCATATGGCCAACAAGCCCAGCCTGGCCATAAGACACACAAGGCAAAGGCAGATTCAGTCCCTACATTTAGTTTTGTTTGATTTTTTTGTCCACACAGTTATTTGTGCAGTCTATCCACTTTATATTGGTCTTTCCCTCACATGATTGCTTTTAGCTCTCCCAAAAGTTTAATACCATGGTACTTCTGTAAACGTTTTGCAGTTTTTTAAAATAGTAAAGAAAAATGGATATAGCGGTATTAGGCCATATATTTAATTGAACCAAAAATGATTTACATAGTTCCATGTGGGTTCCTTAACACATTACTAGATCAATGCAGCTGAAACATTTCATGAGAAAAAGCTAAATATAAAAGATTGAATAAAATAACAAGGAATCACAGCGGTGGGGTGGTGGAATTTAGCCAGCTGCTACAGTATGTGTACGCCGTCATATTTCAAAATAACCTCAGCCACAACACACCCTTCTAAGACCTGCCAGGGCAGTTGAGCAAGGGTTTCATGCCTCAGAGGCATGTCAGTAAAATTCCATGTCTTACGAATACATAATGAATGCGTTTTCTGTCTTTAGACATACATGTATTCTGTGTAAAGGGCAGAAGTCTGTATAGATAGGGAATAAGCCACCTCCTGCTGAAAATATCACAACTAGTGATGGTTAATGATAGGGGCTACCAATAGGTAGGACACAGTGAAACCACTCGTTTCTGTTTCAAAGCCGCCTTGCCACTATACATACAGTTCCACTGCGTAGGCATATGCAATAGACACAAAATGCAGGTAACATGTAGGTGCATAAAGTGCATACACTGCTCATACACCTTGCACATATTTAAACGTTTGCAGAGGGCAGTAGGAAGCAATGTGTTAGGTCAATGGCTTGTGAACATGACAGACAGACCCCAAAAACAAGTTAATTAAAAGTTTTATTAACGGGGGGGGGAATTCACATTAACATTTTGGTACAAATGAACAATGCTAACAAGGTAGCAAAAACTAAAATACATTATACAAACGTATTATGAAAGGAACATTTACTAAGGTTTTTAATGCTTAAATTCTGTTATAGATCAAAAGGTCTTCACTCTTGTAAAGACATCTGCACTGGCAGTCAATTACCATATCTTCATACAGAGCAGTGAGGGAGGAGTACCTTCATAACAAAAAGCAGATTAAGTAGTAGGAGGAGGATCAGATAGTTTAAAGAACAGCTTGTCTGAACCAAGATCTTTCTTTAAGGAAGGCATGTATGAAAACTTATATATACACTTCACTTCAATCATACATTGTGGGGTGTTTAATAACTCTTCTAGTCTTCAAAAAACACATTTTATTCAAAGAAAATATGATACTTGGTTGACTCTTCGTGCAATAGGTTTCCTGTCAGACTATGTATTAAAAATTATTAATGAAGGAAAAAAAAAAAAAAAAAAAAAAAAAAAAAAAAAAAATCAAGGATACATTCAAAAAAGCATTGTTACTTTAAGTCTTAAATATTGTAATATCATATATTTCAGGTGACCTTGAATAGTCTTCAGGTCCCTCATTCAAAATGTAGACACCTGGCAGTCTTTTTGTATGTAAATTAGAAAAGTGCGTGCAAAAGGCTTTAAATGGGCAGAATTTGGGATTATTTCAAAGCAATTTCCCCTAAATTTAAAATATAAATACAATGTTAAAGCTCATGTGAACCAAATTTGCATAGAGATTTGCAAAAAAATCAGGTGGTTAAGTTACTAGAATGAGTCGCTTTTCACATTCAAAAGCAAAAGTGCTGTTTAAACAAACAAAAAAACAAACAAGAACACTGACAACATCAGCTTTCCCAAGACAATGAGTAGTGTTTGGGTCCCAACATATCTCACTCCTTAAGTATTCCAAGTTTTTTTAGCGCCTCCCTCCGATGTTCATCAGTAGATCCTTTAGGGGTAATTTTGACACTGGTAACTGGAGCAACAGGGTGAGATTTTCTGAAAATAATAGATTCACGACTCTCTTTAACTTCAGCTTCTGATGTAGAGGGTTCCATACCAGCAAAGTCTTTCCCGGTACCAAGTGAAGCTGGTCGCGGCCTGGAGTTTCTCAAGAAGTTTCCAGAGAAAATTGACTTCTTGAAGAAAGAACCACTTCCCTTACGATTCTGGTCTTCAGAACTAGACATTGAACTGCTGAGGCCAACGCCAGAGCGTTCCAAGGTATTGGATTTAATATTTATTTGCCTAAGACCAGCCACTGAACTTTGAGGAAGTCGTAAGTATTGTTCACCTGAAGACTCCATGTGACTGCTGTGCCTTTTGCTTTTGTCATTGGCTGCTTGGCTTTTTCTTCCCCTTAATGCAACTTCTGGACTGGTGCTGGGAATGGACACATCTTTTGGTCTTGGAAAACTAAATGTTTTACCAGGGCTGGTGCTTATCATGTTAATATTATCAGAAGAGCCTATTTTAGTTCTGTTTTCCAAAGGTTTGTCTGCATTAGGAAGGTTAGATGCCGTCTCAGAAATAGGATGACCCTCTTGACTCATAATCCCCTTTTCAAGGGAGTTTGTTTTCAAAGCCGTTGAGTTACCACCGAGACTCACTTTTGAATACTTGACAGTGGTGTCTGTCTCTGATTGAGCATCTTTATGTGCAAGGACAGGTCTATCTATAGGTTCATCTGGCTTCTCTTGGTGACTTGATTTCATGTTTACTTGGTTCTTTAAAGCAGTAGATTTAGGATTAAGTTTGGGAGATTTATTCGTTTGTGGTTCAGCTTCCTTAGGAGTTGGGAATGCCATTTCATTTTCCTTTTCCTGGGGTCTTGATGCCACACAAAGCGTGCCTCTGCCAACAGCATTTGCTTTTACACTCCTCGGGGAACCTTCATCCTGGGCAAGAACGCCACCAAGCTCATCTGACCTTTCAAGCGAGTTTGATTTCATGCTCAGTCTTTTTCTGCTAAAACCTTCATTTATTATTACAACACTTTCAACTCCCTTACGAAGAGCAAGAACAGAAGGCTGGACTGGGCTTGTTCCCAAGACATTAGGTCTATCTTGTTGTGTTATATTTACACTCTTTCTGTATGCATCTTTCTGTCCATGTTCCATCGCTTCATGGGAGACTGAAATCTGTTCAGTTTTAGGGGTTACAGACGGTTTATTGGAGTTATGCTCCTCTTTGTTGCCTTTTTCCTGTAGCAAACCCAGTTTCTGGAGAGCTTCTTGATGAGCACTCTCCTGCTCTTTGGAATGCGGAAGCTTTGTGTTGGAGGAGCCACTACTTTTATCCGTGTTCCTTTCATGTGCTGAATAAGCTCTGGGCCTTTGTTGTGGATCCAGATTTGATATAACACCACCTCCAGTGCTTGGTTTAATACGTATGTGTGGTGGCAGTTTTGGTGGTTTGGGTGCTGTCGGAGGGCCTTGTTTAAACTCACCATGCTTGTCTGCGAGAGTTATGACCACCTCTTGTGAACGCATAGCCACTGGATTTGGTGATAAGGGCCTTGGAAATTTTACAACTGGTGGAACCTTGTCAGGATAATGACCTACAGCAGGAGATGCCTCTTTATATAGAGCGTTGGTTGACAACTTTGGTAACAGTTTTTCCAAACGCGTTTCACGTACATCCGTTGGATCGTTAACAGAGCGTCTTTTATCCACAAACTGAGGGTCACGAAAAGGCTCAGGTGGTGGTAATAGAATTAGATCTGTAGTGGAAGTCTGCTCTACACCTTCCTGATTAATTGCAGTCAAACTTTTTGGTTTTCCATGCACAAGCTTTGCTTTGTCCATGCTGTCTAACAGTTTTGATTCACTAAGTGGCTTTGGAATTTCATCTTTTGAACCTTGAATTATTCTTGGGAAGCTATGGTACCCCTGCTTGGGTGGCATTTTATTTACTTCCTCATGATTTTCTCTCCTTTCTTCGGTTGTATGTATAACTGTGCTTTTAATGGGTGCCTTGTCATCACCTGCATCAAAGTAAAGCAAAAGGTAATATTTCAACATTAAAACACTATAACTAGGACAAATAGACACAAATCTCAGGCATCCGAATCGGCACACCTTTATAATTTGCAGGGCCAGAGGGAGGAAGGGGCTGGAGGCAAGGTACGAGACTGCCCACCTACCTTACCCCCAAAAGCCAACTTGCTGCAATCCATCAGAGCATCAAGCAAAGGCTGCATGGGAGATGCAATGGGTTCATCATCTTTACAGCTACTTGGCATGGCCAGGGAAGAGTAAAGAAACCCCTTTAACTGGCTCATGATCCCCAATGCCCACAAAAGCGGGACATTGGGGTTGCTTGGTGGGACAGTTGCCAAATATTGTAATGGTGCTGCAGAAAACAGATTAATAGGGAGGTATGCACCATCTACATTTAGGAGTTAAACAAAAATGTGAAGGGGAAGAGAGAGATTCAAGTTTTAAAAACCTGAATTAAAAAATCTTTACAAAATAAGGAAACATGGGGAACATCTCATTTTAAAAATTAAACCAGATGAAGATATACTACTTTCTCAATGCTCAGCATTACTCAGAACCTAGCTGTCTCCAGGAATAGCCTCTTGGGAGATAACTTATCATATGTTGAGAAAAGTAACAATGATGCTACCAAAGCAAATTAAATAGGCATTTAAACAGAAATAAATTCAAACAGATCTGCCATTTATTATTTCTCTAAAGCTTAACCTTTTTCCGTTTATTGGGTAGCAACCTATCAGTACTTGCTTTTGTATGACACAATGAAATGTTTCAAGCAAAACTATGAAAGAGGCAACACTTTAGACACAAAAAGATATTTTGGGGAAAGGTTCTCATCATAAGTGTGTTTCGAATGATTTTTCGGATGCTGCATTTGGTGATAAAAAAGTGTCAAACTGAGCAAAGTAGGTGGAACCAGATACAGCACAGTAAGCCGATATCGTGTTAAGTTTGTCCTAACAAAACATCTATTCCATTAACATACCACTAGAAGGTGGAATTCTTGCAGGTTCTGATGAAGGCTGACTAGGAATGTTCTCTGCAGTCTCTGATTCATCATTAGACAGCCCGCTGTCCACCTCATTATCCAAAGAGTCTATAGTTTCTTCCAAAAACATCAAGCACTCTCGTTCCTCTTTCGACAGGTGATCATAATCTCCGCTCTGCAAGAAAGCATTCAGATTATCAAAAAGGCAAGCGAGGCTTCTGGTCCATTCTTACAGAACATGTCATATAATACAGATAAATATCCAGAGATGTTGCTTTACAACACAATTCTTATCTTGCTTTGTGATATTAACTGGTTACATGCACCTTGGCGAAAGCAGATTTTTGTCATTGTGGACACACTGTGGAGCCTGTCAAAAAGCATTGGAACACGATATTGTGTTAGCCAGAAACAGAAAATCAGAAGCTGGGTAAAAAGCATTCACTTGTGGAATAACTATTGCAAGATTTAATGCAATTCAAAGATTTTACAGGAATTTCGGGTGTTCTTAAATTGTCCTAGAAAACTTTGCAATCTAACGTATTTCACATCAGTAGCTAAACTAGCAGATTCAACTTAACTTTCCCAAATGCATGCACCTAACATCTTGGACTAAATTGCTCTGATGTACCCGGTTTCAATTTGTCCTAACGCTTCATAATATTACTACCGAATGTGAAGTAGATATAAAAGGTGCCAAAAAATCAATGTTGCTTGTAGAGTGTTTAGAGGATAGCTACTAATCACGGTAAATGCTTTGCAGGATTAGAATCAGGAATCTGAAGACGTATAGCTTGGAGGAAAGAGGCGAGAGGGAACATGTGATAAAATTAAATTGAAATGCATCTTAAAATCGATGTAACAAAAGTGCAGGAGGGAAGTTTATTTCAGAGTAGAAATGTTAAAACTCAGACTCAGAAGCACCGGTAAGTTGAGGGGGGCATACACAGGAGGATCCAGGTCCCCTGCATCACTGCAGGGGATCTGGATCTTAGTCTCATAGTCAGACCTATTTGAGGTCTGATTATAAGATGACCCTGATTATAAGACGATGGGTATTTTTCAGAGCATTTGCTCTGGAAAAAACCTTGTCTTATAAATCGAGCAAATACTGTAAATATATGACCATTAAAGGAAGTGACAAAACATTTTCTGCTTCAGGAGTATACACATCTGTTCATATTAACAAACTAATACAATAGGAATGTGTTTCCTTTAATGATGCTCTGCTAAGAACTGTAAAAAATGAAACTTTGGCTACGTCAGCATTCATTAGTTTGCAAATAACGTAATTAAATCTCACTAAGGTAACATAAAGCCTTGGGTATTAAACTGATTCATTTTCTAAATGTAACTAATTTGCATGGAAACTATTGGTATTTTGCACCCATGCAACATATTCTACACTTAACATAGGAACAAGGGCAGACTAAATATGGATCTGTCTGCAGGCTAAATTCCAAGCAGCAGTGCTGTTTTAAGGACTCTGTGTATGTTTCCCTTTCCACTGTACGTGAACAAAGGTAAAGCCTTCGTGGCATTTCTATGACTGACTGATCGTTTAATTCATGTTACGAATGCCGGAGGGGCAACCGAAAGTATCACTAGTCTCTCTTAACTATGCACTAAACCAGTTGTAGTTACAAAGCAGGTTAAGCACAGGCTTAGAAAAGTGCTTTTGTTGTGGTAGGCCTCTACACATTTTTGTCCTGGAGTGGCAGCGCTTCATACAATACATATATATTCAATGGGTATGACATGACTAGAATTGACAGACTAGGACAAACCAATACATTAGATGGAGAAAGCCCTGCTTACAAGCTTACAATCTTGAGGGAATGGGGTGAGGAATACTTGTGCACATGTTAGAGTGTATGTTAGTGTAAGACCAAATGACTCTGTGCAGGCAGGTTGTTAGCACATGGTGTTAGAGAGAAAGTGTGAACGTTTGCGTGTTTGTTACGAGTAGGGAGGCACAAAAAAAAAATTGCACCACATACACATATACCCATTCACTAGAGGTTTTAAATGCAACTGGCATGGCGGGGGGGGAGCTTTCTTCAAAGTTATTTTACACAGAAAAGAATTCTGAGTAGTCAATTGCCCTAACTATTGGGTTACAGGAAAACTAATTGCTTTTTTGTATTATAGAGGTTAACATGTTGTAATCCATTGTAGTTTAGGGGATTTGAATTGGCACAATTGAAAAGTGATCACCTTTATCCACATGTCTACTTAGTACCGTAATAAAGAAAAAAAAACATAAAATTTAAATTTTGATTATACACAAACCCTGTAAAGTCGTCACTTACGAAAGCAGAGTGGTTGGACGAAATGCTCTCCATACTGTCACAGCTGCCAGTGCTACCCAAAGTTTCCATCCCTACATTCCGTGCCCAAAGGACTTTCTCTGGCATCACCCAAAACAGGTCTCAAAGCGTAGTTTCTGATATCAGGCCTTTTGCAGCTACTTGCAGGGGCTGTGGAACAGAACAAAAACACGTGTGTCATTGTTGCACAGATTGTGTAAATTTAAGCTTTAACTGAGTAGCCATCATATCTTGATTGAGGTGCATATATAAAGAAAAAAAACACTTCAAAACAATGCCTCTCTCAAAATAGCTGGCAACAAAAAAATAAATCAGTTTTCAGCAAGTGGGGCCAGTGTTCGTGTGAGAAAACCTCCCTTCCCAATAACCTTCCATGATAACTAAAAAAAAAAAAATTTTTTAAAAACTTGCTATCATATTACCATCCCTAAGAAGTATTTGGGTTTCACCCAGGGTCTCCAGTTGAAGCCTTGCTTCCTAGTGTCTTTGGATAACTCTGCTCTTTTGCTGGAGCTTGGGTGTGTTTTTTTCTATCCACACCTTTGGCCTTTTTTCTCCCCCACTCCTGAAGAGAAACGGTTCCAGGTATCCTAATCTGGAAAGTTCCCCGGCACGCACATACGCACCTTACCCTACTTAGAATCGTTTTTTTCCCCTCCACAATTAATATATCAACTGCACATAGGACAAATATATTTATCAGAGATATAATCATTACCATATAAGCCTGATGAATATATGTTTAAATCTGATGCCCCCAAAAAAGTCTTATCTTTATTTAATGTTAATGTACCTATTTAAATTTAAAATCTACTAAAGGAATAGTAGGTGAATTTCTTGCAAATTGCCCTTAAATTTCCATGATACTATGGAAAGTATTGCAGTCCTATCGCTCACCCAAACACATGGTTGTAAGATGTAACGCAATATGATGGCATTTCTTTTATAGAAATTGTGATACATATAATAAATAGGTGTAATAAGTCAGTCCCATGGATGAAATGCGTTATGCATGGCCCTGTCTTACATACAATCAATAGTATGCAGAGATAGCAAGCACAAATTAACGTGAGAGAAACATTCAGTCCATCCAGCCTACCCATTTTTTTTCTTGCTACGAAATATAGGTCCAACCACTTTGGAAGCGTAATATGATTAAGGCTGCTACAACCATCATATTTCGACAGCACAGAACCTGCCAGACAGATTTTGTAGGCTTATTTAATAAATGTTGCATAAACATTGTTGTCACGTACGCTGATTATTTTTATTTTTTTAGGAAACTTTTGTTGGAAATTCACAAAGCAACAATTATGTTTGTGAAGCCATTCACATCACGCAACCAACGTGCCAAGGAATGTGCTGTGTCTGACCCAAAACATTTTACCACGTGTGTTATAGCTGATTAAAGATGTTAACATCTTTAAAGTTAGAACATGTAAGCATACCGCCCAACAGTACAAATATGAGAGGCTTCCAATATAAAAACTTTACGGGGAAAGTCTTGTGGAAATAAAAATATAAAAAGTCGTCAAGCATAAAATCCAGCGTTGTATACAGTAATGTAGGTTTGCACATATATCCCTTTATCTGCAGACCTGTACACTGTAATTGTCATGTGATGTTTTCCCTGCTAAAAAACACCACACTAAACTTGTGCAACGACATCCTTTCATTAGTCAGTGTCCTGCTGGGCAATTAAGACTGAGCCGGTCTATTGTTTACCACAAAACGGTAAAGGAGGATGTTTGTCTCCCCAATATTTCAGCGTTACAAATCAGTGTCCTACCTCCATTGATAGAAGTAGCTCAAAGTAAGAAGGGGCTGTGCCAGAGGCTACACGTTAAACATATGAGAAGAGCCACCTTGTAGAGCTTAGCCGCCAAGCATTGCACGGTGGCCATGTGGAAGCTGCAATAGTACTTTTTCTTTTTTTACTCCTTGAACCAGTAAGGGGAGATCAGAGAATCTTCTCAAAGAGCCCATCTCCTGAAAAATAGGGACATCGAGACAGCTATGTGGGATTGCAGGACTGTGAAAATTCATAGACAATACTTGCCAATTTTTGCTCCAGGTGTCTGAGAAGAAAAGGGGTCAGATCCTAAAGCAAGGCCAAGTTACGTGGCACTTTGCAGTATTCATCTTCAGGCTATCTGGTACAGATACCGGGTGTCTGGTGCTAATTTACCAGTGTTTAGGTTGTGTATGTCTCATACGGGAGTATGTCTCTTTGACAGGAGGGGACACAAACACAGGAGCCCAGAAAGTTTGATACTGTTGGCAACTATGCTAGGAGGTTTGTGACCAATATTTCTGAAAACATGTAAAAACTGGATGTGTTTCTTTTGTTTAAGAAAGAATAAAACCAAAACAAAAAAGTACTTTTGACTTATTTTTTACAATACATGAGAAATAAAAAAATAGTGGACGTTCTCTTTACAAAACAATAGCTGAGTAATCATTAAAAAGCTAATTTCCGCAAATCAATATTAGTGTCCTGTAAGATAAATTTCTGCTCATGTTATGGTTTTCGAAGACTGCAAAAAGATTAAATGTTTTGGATTGCAAATAAGCATATTTGCATGCTTTATAATACACTTTCCAGATCGATGGAAATCAAATAAATGTATTGTTTGTTTTGTTGTGGATGCAACACAATAATTAAAACCTCACTTAAAACAAGAAAATCATCCTTCTAATCAAATTATCCAGCTAGAAAGCAATAAAGGGGCTGCTTCAGTGGATTCAAATACCTGTCCAAGTTTTTAGCACAAAAGGAAATAGTTTACATTGTATATCTATTAGTGGCCAACATTCACATTTAGAATGTATGGCTTTATGAATTTATATGAAAATGATATGACTTTATCTCCTATAGAACATAGGGATATATCCATGCTACAATTTGGGAACCCTGTATTGTTCCAAAATTGTCTCCATAAAATACAATGAAGCTATTGTAATGTAAGCTTCTTAAGAAAATAGGCAAGTGTCCCCACAACCATGCTTCTCTAATTTAGACCTAGATGAGTTCCATTAAAATGTATGGAGTGTTTCCCTATTATATGCAAAAAGTATCTCACATGCCACCGGAACAAGCTTCACAAAGAAAACATGAGGGCTGGGCAAATTAATTAAACTCAACACCCAGAACCCTCTCTCATCAATTTAAAGTGAGATATTGGTAGGTTTGGATCTGCCAAATTCATGGGTTAGTAGTTACAACCCTATGTTTATATTTGTGTATTTCATATGCCTACACATAAAATATTCAAAAATATACTTGCTTTAAAACTTAACCTACTGTGCAAATAATTCAATATTAAATGACCGAGAAGACTTTATCAGAAGGACCTCAGAAACTATTCAAACTCTAGGGATTGGACCAGAAGGCCAGGAAGTAAACAAAAGGGTCTTGTGATGTTGCTAAGCTTATGGTAAGAAGAGGTTAAGAGATATGACAAAACAAAATGCCAGCCACTCACATTGGTTTTTTTATGGAGGTCACAGTCACGTGGTAGAAAAGTACAGCTGTAAACACGTTTCAGGAGTGGCAAAACCAAGGGAGTGACTGCAGGTGAAGTCAAGTCAGAAAGTATGGAACAGGAAGTAAACACAAATTAGACATCAAACCACAGATAATGCCACACAAAAATTGACATTGGGTCTAAAGGCCACAACAGTTTCTTTGAAGGAAAATAGTGGAATAGAAGTTTTGCCATTTGCTTTGCCACAAGACTAGCAGAACGTATTGTGCTCTCAATATTGTTTGTTTTGGGCAGATGGGGAATGTGTAGTCTTTATCGAACTGTTGAAAACAGTCAAAATGACAAATTACACTATGTATTGAAAAATCGCTCTCTCAATAGGAGTCATCAAGAATTCCCAGCAGTTCACCTCCATAACCACAGGATGTTCTTTAAGCAGTGCGACACCTCAGCCTTCGATCCAGCTGTGCTAACTTGAGATCCTGGATCGAGAACATTATTAAACTGGTGGAGAGGCCCAGGAAAAGGTTCTTCTTAGTTAAGGTTATTTGTCAATATGGCAACTAGGATGACCACATTTTATTTCTGCCATTCAGGGACACACTATGAAGCAGATGACATTACACACACACACACACACACACAGGTGTATATTATATATCATACATATATACACACACACACACACACACACAGTCACTAATATTGGCAACCCTACTTGGAGGACAGCATTCGCGCAAATCTTGCCTGCGGCGTTTACATTTCTTCCACAATTAATCTATTCAGCTCACAGCCACAGGTCTTTAAAGATCTAACACAACCACAGCAGAATTAAAACAATGTATGCCCAAGTTAGAGAAACTGTTGAATACACTACAACACCTTTATAGAAAGTAAGAAGAACTGCTCTATCATCTCCCAGTAAAAAGTCAATATACCGGTATATTTACATAAGTAAATGAGGGCTCCAACTCTTACATGGTTTCTTGAACAAACATGGAACAGGTGGCTTAAAGGCAAATTATACCAAGTGAATGGATTGCATTAATATACAATCATGGTACCAGAATATATATGTTTAACCTAATTGGATATTTGCCAGCTTTTTTCAATTTTTTTTTCTTAAATCAAAATACTTCCCTCTATCAGACTTAAGGGAAATGTAAAAAGCTCAGCAGCTATAAATCTCTACAGGCCATACTAATTAAAATCAGGCTATCTATTAAAGGGGAACTCCAGCCATCATATGCAACATCCACCTCTTAAGTTTACGCATTACACCTAAGGTGACCACATGTCCCGGATTGCCCGGAACAGTCCCGCAACGGGACTTTAAATACCAGGCAGCCTCAATCTGGGACAGTGCATTGTTCCGAATGAGAAGTCTGAGTCAAGGAGGTCTCACGAGAGACTTCTCAACTCTCCTGATTGCCTGAGCATTCAGAAGCCTCTCCTGATAGGCTGAGTCCCTCCTTCACACCAAGCTCATGGAGATTAAGATAGAGTAATCAAAACCTTTGCTTTTCCTCTCACTGATTCCCAGACCTAGAAAGTTTTGTCCTCTGAAGGGACTACAAATTCAGGAGGGTGTTTTATTTCTGGATTACTAAAAATTAAATGTGTTCAGTTTATTCCTACAGAAAGTAAAGTGTCAGGAAACATAACCTAATACACACACCAGAACAGGCTCTGCCACCCAAACACACACACCAGGAGAGGCTCTGCCACACTGACACCCACACCGACAAATCGCATCAATATGGGTTAATCTACACAAAGCATAAAAAAGGTTTTCCACACTGGTTTGTTTTTTGTGTGTTTCCCCCCTTGTGTTTGGACAACCCAGGCCCACCTTTTGGTTTTAATGTATTCCCCCATGTGCATTTGTGCCTCCAGCCAGCCCCCTTTGTGCATTTATGCCCCAACACCCTTGTGTATTGATTTAAGTGATGTCCCCAGAAAGCCACCCTCATGTATTGATGCCCCCTTTTGTACTGGGCCACTTTAAAACACACAGCCACATCAGTTGCAATGGCATCTCGGCGTGCTGCTGTCTTTTGCCCCGCATAAAAGACATCCCTGGCGCAGCCGAATCGGATACTTCAGTGGGTGGCGGCATGGATGTTTAATTTAGATTCGGGGCAGCCTGGGGGGCTGGTGTATATACAGTATATAAATATACACCTGTGTGTGTAATCTCATTCACTTCATAGTGTATCCCTGAACGGCAGAAAGAAAATGTGGTCACCCTAACTGCACCTGATTTACTTACTACCAGTCATCTCCAACACTGGGTCTACTCAGACTTCCGTGCTCATGCATGGAAAGCACTCATTAACGTCAGTGAGAACACTTTCATGCCACCAATTGGCTACGTTATCCCCAATCTCTAGTAGATTCAGTAACTGATTAACTCTACTTTACTTTGTCTCCTGCTATCAGTCTGTACTCATGTCTAGCAATATTATTATTTATGTAATTAGCGTTTGCTATGGTACACAATTACGCAGCTGTAAGACACCCATATCTGGGAACTTAACTCTGGCTACCCGGAGCCCTACCTTGCAGGATGCAGGCAGGAAGCCAGTTGCCAGTCTTCCTGACCGGTCTCACGGCTCACAGTTGTTTAACTTAAAAATAGGCAGGGAGCGGAGCGCTGCTCCCACGACCCAGAGTTTTCTACCGATTACCCAGAGAAGTGACCATACTATTACAGGTATGAATATACCCAGACATATTCTAGATTGTAAGCACTCTGAACAGGCCCTTACTTACTTTTTGTTTCTGTAAGCCCAGTTATATACTACTTGTTATGTCCTGTGTACCTACTGTACAGTGCTCATGGTGTTATATAAATCAAACAATACATATAAATGACAAATATGCAGCTGTCTATAGCTATTGTGCGAAAACTGGAATCGCTTCATAACAGGAAACACTACCAGAGTGTCCTTCTGGACTCTGACATTTGGTTCACTTACCTAATATGTTTGCATATTGTGCAATACTATCTCTCCTTAGATCTGGGTGCATTGCCCTACTTTGTAAACAAATAAACAGGGCTTGGCAACATTTTTTACTTTATCACGACTAGCACCTGCTAAATTGCAATATGTGGCCCTTCATAAGACAAAGTTACACTGGAGAAGCAATGTTTTCTAACCTACGAGAACATATTCAATTGTTAAGCGCATAAGGCCATTGCTCAAATTCCCATAACAGCTTCCTTATCTATGAGGCACAGACACTCAAGAGCTTTCTAGGGGACCACTGTGATCTGGCAGCACGGGGTACCCCCAAGCCACCTAACTTTCAATGATGCCCTGCATGATCCCGTAACCTCGCACTACTATTGTGGCAGATGAGCCAAGCTTCTGACAACTGATATTGTGCTTTAAACCATGTTGTTCCTGTGGATCAGACTTTTTATGAAAATTCATACCAATATTAGATGGCTATGCCATTTATGATATTGTATTATATATTAGGTTCTGTAACCAATTATTATTTTTTCCCAGTTGGGGGAACAGTAATTCATCTAACATGTGCGATGATGAATATTTGGGTATTGCATGTAAGCGGTTTGCTATTTTATTTTTGGCTTAAAATGGGCCCATCGTACATAATTTATAATTTATGTTAGCTGATATGTTTACCGGTACCAGAAGAACAAAGAGGGAAAGTGATGTACACATCTTTATTTAATATGCACAAGCAATAAGCAACAGCTTGACTGAGGACAGGACTCAATGGCCTTCTCTATGTGATAATGAATGGGCACCAGGAAGGTCTCAGTTCAGTACTGAAAGGAATATGCAAGACCTTGCATTGCACAAGACAGAAACCAAACTATTTAAGGAACTTGCAATAGAAAATTAGAATGACTTGCATTAAACACATGGGCGAGAGAAGTCACAGCAGAATGTGGGCCACAATGTACTGATATTAAGCACAGGATGTATGTATATATTTATACACACACACACATAAATAATATATATTGCAAATCAATTTTAAGATCTCATGTTTGTGTCAAGTCTAATACTTGGAGTAATACCCCATGATCGTAACAAGATAAATGAAGTTATAAATAAATAAATAAATATTTATATATATATATATATATATATATATATATATATATATATATATATATATATACACACACACACACACACACATGCAAATATATATATATACATATACACACACACACACACACACACTCTGAGCAAAAGATCACATTTAATTGGTGGAGCTGGTGGAGGCCCTTGACACTTGTTGTTTAACATTACCTTACGTACGGCCATTTTTTTCCTAGAAAGTCTCTATTTTTAGCCACCACCTTGTGTAGAACTGTGTAGAAAAGTGCCAGTTTAACAGACTTTTAAATCTTACTGGCAAAAAATATACATATTGTAAAAAGAAACATATATAAACTAGTAGGGGGAATGACAACAGCAGTCAGACTTAATCTTGAACACAGGATGTTATGCAAAGGTATACAAAGAGTTAAAGGAAAACAGTAATCCCATACAAGTGTCAAGGAGCAGAGTTCTGTAAGGGTTAATATTTAACCTGAGCCGCAGCCTGTGTGTATTCTAAAAGCGACTTTTTCCCCTCTTCCTGCTGGCAAAGCTTCAACCAGATGAGAAGAGTTTAATGTTCCAAAATGGATACTTAGAGAGTCACCAGTTAAGAGCAGTAGATGTAGATATTTGCTATAAGTACCAAAATATGCCAACACTTAGGAAAACCACTTGAAGTTAAGACTACAGTACTCACAATTTATTGGTGGATTGTGTGATTAGTTGGAGTGACTATTGAAGTACTGCCCTTAGTGAAAAAGGGACAGTTTATTCTCCCTTACAATCCAACTAAATAAATGCATAGTGAAAGGTCTCTTTAGAGTGGCCCCATGCTTTTCAAGCATATGATGGCTTTGTTCTACCTTTAAGGTTGGATGCAACAGAGAATCACAGACTAACCAAGACGTAGTGATTCACATAGTGATCTTCAATAAAACTTGTTGAGGAATAGGGAAACAGGGCAACCACCACTAATATTCTCCCAACATGCAGAAATTAAAATCCATAACCTCCTTCCAACAAGAAACTTTAGATTTGTAAATGGTGTACATTCAGAAAAATAAGGCAGAGTGGCGTAATCGTCAATGCTACCCACAGATCGCCTTGAAACTACATTGGCTGGACTGTTGTCCACTGCCATTTTAACCCATTGATGACAATGGGCGGTCCCTAAACCCATTGAAAACAATGCATTTTGAGCCCATACACGTACGAGCTTTGTCATTAAGGGGTTAAATCAGTTCTGAAAGCCATAGGCATTTCAGCCATTGAACGTACTTTAAAGCATGTGCTAGCTGGCTGTGGCCTTTAATTTAGTTTCTGCATGCAAACGCATAGAGGGACAAATGTTTTTTTGGGGGGTGGGTGCAAAACATTCTCCCCACCTTTCCCCTCTCCTATCTCAATACCTCCTTCACGTTGCCTACCTTGGTTGGCTCAAGAGAAGGGTTTCCTGGTGGGAACCAAATGTAAGTTACCCATTAACAGAACAAAAATATATGACCATAGTAGTAGTAGCTTACAGACCAGCATGTACCCATGCATCATGAGAACTTTAGTTTATAATGGCTGGGGTGGTAAAGATTAGCCACAACTACCCCAGTCGACAATTCCTGTGGTATTCAGCCAGTAATGGCTGACTGTATATCATGGGAGCAGTCAACAAAAATGTTTGGGTGTTGTGTACACCACCACAAACCCAGTTTTGTGGTGTAGTGTAGCTATGTGGTATACAGTAAACATTTTGAGGCATTACAAAAAAAAAAAAAAAAAAAAGAGAGGTAAGTTAGAGGGTAGCAGAAAAGGGACAAAGTCAAAATAGGACACTTGGTAGTTCATGAACGTCATGAGAAATGTAATAACAGCATGTTATGTTCATTCCAAAGCAGCTGCAGTACCCCAGCTATTTGCATGGGGTAGGAGAACCAAAACACCCCTGTGTAGTAATGCATATGCATGCACACTCACTGCCAGCTGGCTCCAGCTCGGTCTCAAGCAGGCATTCTAATGAGGGCCCCTGCAGTCATGTGCAGAAGCGCTCCCACTGATATCGGCTAAAACTGATGCTTAATCCAGGCACTGGATAAGGAATTTTCCTGCAGTTCAGGAGCTGCATGGTTTTCACCAGTGGTGTTATCTACCTCAGGCCCTGACCGAGGGCAGTGCACCCCGGAATCCTAGATGCCCGGGGGGGGGCACGACATCACATCTGGTGCTCAGTGGCCCATAGCACATTTAATGGTATTCTATGTAACAGGCTTATTGAGCAGCTGTCAAGGTGACTATTTTACTATTCCCCCAGATAGAGAATACATCTTAAAGTACAAGCATTCTTCATTGGTGGGGCTGTAAGGGCCATTAGTCTGCCCTTTTAAAAGGTGCAAGCTATCCTCATAATGTCATGGTTCACTTTTTTTAAACATAAAATGTAGGACCGTTACTCAGATGAACCATGTAAAGTGAGCAAAGAGTACTTTGTAATGTTCTCAGTAGTTCTGCATGTGCCACCAGTGTATTCAATCTTTGCCCAGAGCGATCTGGACTGTGTGCGATCCGTTTTCCTATCTACACTAAACAGAGGACTGCGACAATCTGACACGGGCAGAGATCAGTCCAATGAAAGAATACCAGTGGGGGACTGATGCCTGCGCTAAAACAGAGGTATACAAATTGCAGAAAACCGGTAATAGCCAAGAGCAGTTTGCATAAATATCAATTTAGCGATCAATGCGTCAGTGATGCTTTTGCCACAAACTTGACACTTGAATGGATTATAAAATCAGTTTGAGATTTAGTTGGTATACATTGTGAGTTGAGATTAGGGTGGGACAAACATTCCTTTAAAGTCACAGCAAGTGACTCATCTTTCCTCATCGCTAAAATAGTCACAAGATAAAAAACAAAACAAAACTATATAGGAATGATCAATTATATAAAGATTATGCAATATTGTACCAATTTACCCCTTGATTGTAGGGCTGTGAGCAAGGGTCTCGCTATCTGGTGTATTGTCTCTGTCAATATGAGTTTCTATATAACCTGTTGGCACTATAAAACGGGATCACACAGTCCTCAGTGTACATGAATGCAATAGGGCTGTCATTTCATTCCCCAACAATGCATTTGCCCCTTTTTGCCTCAGGGCCCAACTGGGATTAGAGATAATTCAGATGACTATCCTCTTTAAAAATACTATAGAAAAGCGTTAGAGCAGTTTTATCATTAATATAGGAGCGTCTCTGTTTCCCTATACAAAACAGCAGTCTATCTACAAATATTACCCTGTTAACAACAGCATATGTTACAGGGTTCCATCAGCTGTAAGAGAATAAAAAGGTAAAAACTTAAAACCTATACAGGTTTACTGAACACATAAGAAACTTGACCATTACTGCAACATAGAAAAAAGAAAAATAATTAGAAAGCAGCAGCCCATCTAGTCTGCCTGAAGTCATAAGGCCATGGTCTTGTCTTAGATAGCTTTATGCCTATCCCATTCATGTTTAAATTCCCTCACTCTATTACCCTCTACCATCTCTGATAGGAGGCCGTTTCCATTATCTTCCACCCTCTTGGTAAAATAAAACCTCCTTACATAACACTGAAGCCTTTGACCCTCTAGTTTTAGATTATGAAGCAAATCAAACATTGGATGATACACCCAATTTATACAAGATTAGAAAAAAAATCCATATTTTTTTCCTATTACATAGTGAAACCGTTACATAATCATATGACTCAAATGATAGGCTACTCAAGTTCATAAAAACTAAAATTAGTTCTGATTCAGAGATTCCAGACATATCCACCCATTATTAACACATGAGATATTCACCTAATCTCATCTATAATTATATAAGCGATAGATACATTCTGATTCAGTCTCTAAACAAGAAGTTATTTTTTAACATAACTAATAAACAAAGATTAGCACAGGTTAAATATTTAAATATTGTTCCCGTAATAAAAAAACCAAGAATATTTTATATAACACAGGAGAGATCAGCGCCAAGTCTAGGTACCACCTTATTACAAAGAAAGTTTAGGGGGGGGAGTTTGCTTACATTTAACCCTATAAACACCAGGGAACTAAATGTATTTTCCATTCCAAATGAACACTCGTTTTACTGGCCGCCAAATGGTTAACCAAGAGCACACGCACATGAAAAGGCAGAATTAAACTTCTAGTTCTAAAGAATTCCTTAGCTGACTTAAGTACTATTGTAACAAGAAGAGCAAAGTCAAATAGCCCTTTCAGGCATATAGAGTTCAATCTAAAATGATATGGTTTATCTTTCATTATTTGACTGCTGCGTGTAGATTTTCAGCTTGAGACAGCGTGCAACAATAAAGAAGAATATCAACTTTCAAACAACAAAAAAAATAGCAATTTGGCAAACGTATCAGATTATACAAATAATGTAATTTTTTAAATCTAAATCAGAGGTCGGGACTTGCTATTTTAACCCCTTAAGGACAATGGGCGGTTCCTAAACCCATTGAAAACCATGCATTTTGAGCCCGTACATATACGGGCTTTGTCATTAAGGGGTTAAAAACTGGCTTTACCGGAATCGAAACAATATTTAACAGGCCACAGTAAATATTCTGATTTCTTTTAAGAGAGTATTTAATCCTTCTTTAAATTCCTATGAATTGATAAATGGCAAATAAAACCTTAAGTATACTTAACAAATAACATCCAGGAATAAGAAACAAAACTATAAGAAATGTATCATTGTCAGGATGAAACAGGGTTTATAATCTTAACAGTTTCAACGCCAGAAAGTCACAAAAGGCAGGGCTAATAGCCTTTGGCACTGGAAGGGTTACATCAGGTAGTTAAAAGCACAGGTGGATCAAAAAAATTATGGCAATCCTTGTCTTTCATTTCCAGCGAAGTCTTCAAATTGTCTTTGAAGTCTTGATTTACTGCATACATTACTTAAAGATTCATGTTACTTTACAGGACAATATACATAGTTGAAAATTAAGGGGGAAAAAACACTGGTTTTGCATTAAAATAATAAAACAAAGCATTGACGGTTCTGAAACTCCATGCTGATAAGGCTACTGTCACTTTTGATCACTGTTCAAATTCTAACCAGTTATTAATTAACTTACTTTTCAGTTGTAGATCCAGATGCTCAGTTGAACTGCTTCACTTGGGTTAAATGGAGAATATTAAACTCTGCGGCAGGAACCCAATGTGAAACTTTTATTTCCCTCAAAAAGTTCTGTGTCCTCTGACTGCCTCCTAATGAAACTGCACAGGTTAGAAAAAAAAAAAATATGCACCTGTCCCTCCCTTCCTAACCTACTCACTGACATTCCTGGGGGGGAGGCGGGGCAAACAGGTAATCACAGCCAATGAGGTGTATCGAGGGCACTGTTCCATCCTGGAGCATGTGTAGGAACACCAGTAATCTCACAGGGGCTTAACCCTTCACCTTCTGGGTTACTGTTAAAGCGGATCTGTCACGATTTCCAAATGCTTCGTTTAATAGTTCTGTATTTGAAAATAACCTATGTCATGGTGTGATAAGCACTACATATGCCTTAAAAGCTGATGTAAGAAACCTATAATGTTGACTGTAATCGTTGTTAGGATAAAAGTAACTTGTTTGAGGCTGCCAGTGTTACAGATAGTAGGGACATTTGTATGAAAATTAACCATTTAGTTATCTTCTATATTGCCACAGGAAGACTCAGGGGTGAGCTGACAAAGGGAGTGGGGTAAAATGATCCTAAACTGCCTTGAGGTAGGCAGAAGACAAGAGCAACAACAGTTTTAGTCAGCATTTACCCCATCAGTGATCACTGGGCCAGTTTTGGTGATGGACAGAACTGTGTATTATGTATCAAACACAAACTGACTGATATAGTATGGACTGTTGTATATCTGCACCATTTGGCTGAACTTGACCTGTCAATTGAAACCAGTGGCCGCCTCAACGCAGCTTGTATTTAAGGCATATTCTGAGAACGTAAATATTGTAATATAGTTTATTGGGTGGAGTATTGTGGCTCAAAGTGGCTTAAACAGGAATTTAGTGGCACCAAAGCGTTGGAAAAGAAACCAATTCCAGATTCAAAAGAAAATAAATCCTAAATCTAAATCCTACCTCTTATGAGAAATACATAATTTTTTAAACAGCCTGTAAGGATCCACCCTATTAACATTGACCTCTATTCTATCCTTACTAAAGGGTCTGAAATTCAGATGCTGCAAAAACAATGACCCATAATAATATAGACCCAAATGAATATAGTCATCTCATTTACAGCTTCATATAAATGGTGCTAATTAAACATTGATGTACAACCAAAAGGATTTCCAGTTTTAGTGGGGTTTTTTTTACCAATTCTTCAAATTACTTGGATTGGCTCTCATCAGCGGGAGCACAGTGGGGTCACGTAAGGTGACATTACAGGATTCCATGGTAAAAGCACAGATTCTCACACACTGTGCGAGCAGCTATAAGGAAAACCTCCAGACAAGGTAAGGGTGCGAAGTGTGATTGATAGAGTGGGATATGATGGAGCGTGTTTTAGTGTACGTGTGTGAGAGAGTGTGTATGTGTAAGTATGTGGACAACTTTAGTCCTTAAGCTCACTAAGATACTAGCTTTTAGGCAATGATACATCAGAATTAATGGCATGTTTGTAAGCCTCAAGGAATAGAGTAGTGCGCCAATGGTTTAGGCAGTGTCCTTTTACACAGGTGCTTTGTTGGGAATCCTCTCCCACCACTCTATTTGTACAGCCATTTTCATTGAAGTCATACAGAGTGCCGGTGAAAAAGCCTGGCACCTAATGTGTTATTGTGGTCAATAGGAATTGCATGATCTTTAGGAAGGAACATGCTACTGTCCAAGAATATCTCATACTGATTCATTGGCTTGCTTAAAGATTATTTCATCATAAAAATCCCTTGTGCTGTTGTCGTAACCTTTTCTCTCTTCCCCACTTTCCTCCTCAGGTGTAATTCCTTTCACCATCCCCCCTTTTTTGCACCACTATTTAAGGCTTCTGCTGTTTTGTTTGTTTTTATTTGCTATAAATGTAATTGCTTCTTTGTACTATGTATACCTGAAGGTTGGTGCTCTACTGATCACAAAATATGGTACTTTATATGGAATAAACTCAATAAACTGGAATAAACTGAGGTGCTGCATTTGCTTTTCTTGGTGTGGGTGCTTAGATGTTAAGGAGAGAACAGGTAGAAGCAGGGTTGCCATATTGGCAATTACATACACTATAAAGCAATTCCCTGCAGTATAAAATCCCTGTAGCTATAAAATAATAGCTAAATTCAATTTCATTCAATTTACATCTGCACATACTACATTTCAGCACTTTGCACCTGAAATACATATGGGTCTTGGAAAATAAATGGCTGATAATAGAACTTTAGTAAGAACGTAGGTAGCCATATCAGAATTTAGAGTTAAGATGCAGTTAGACCTTATACAGGCCTGTCTTGGTTAAATTTTAAAGCGGTATGGAGCATTCTTTGAGTCTGGGGTACTTTGGGAAATGTGTTTTTCTCTTTCTGGCATTTAAGTACTTATTTTATGTTATTATATGTTAACGTGTATTTAATTGACAATGAACCATTCATCATGAAGCCAAAACTCTAAAACAGTTATGTGTATTTTCCACATGTCACCTCTCTGTATGAGAAGCAGGATTTTGTGTTAATTATTCCTAGTAATTTAAAAAGTGTGATACCATGGCAGCACAGGTACATGTGAGTCAACTCCCCATTTTGATGGTAGCTTTATTTGTAGTCCAAAGGTCTCCTAGCTATGCAGCTGCCATAGGACACATATGGTCACCTTTTCCCCATCTGCCAGTTCTCAATCCTAAACAAATATTTGAATGCCACTATTGCTGGTCAAATGCAAACCATTTTGTGCAGCTACTGCATGGAAGATACATAACTCTGATCAGCTAGCTATACATAGTCAGCAAGGCTCCATATTTTTAGAACAGACCACAAGCTGAGCAGGAAAAGTGTGACAGCAGTTCCACTTTCATAGACTAAAGTTAGCTCCCATCCACAGCATTACCCCAGCCCAGCCATGGTAAGCTTTATCTGTCTTAGATCTGACTCTATATTTATATCAAATCAGCAGCTGGTAAAGGCTAGAAAGCCAGCTGGATGTAAAGCTAATGACTCCATTGACTTGTACATTTCTGACAATATTTCACCACGCTTTAGAGGATGGAGTATGAACTCCAATGTGGTTTACTGCTTGCACTGAGGTGCTGGTATCAAGCTCCTGTCCCGGTGCAAACTTATACCGATAATAAAGAAGGCAGAATACTTATGTTGACTGCCAGTTC